>NC_063348.1:25320565-25373622 GCF_021869965.1 Rhincodon typus | reverse complement strand
AGATGCTTAATCACAAAATAACCCAAACAAAAATTGATTTTTGTTTGGGTTATTTTGTGATTAAGCATCTATTTTGTATAAAAGGTGGATTATGGAAGGTTGATATATGGAATAATAAAAAAAATTGTTTAGTATCGTTATTTTTATTTAAGAAATGTCTGAATGTCTTCAAAGAGTTTTTAATTTTTTTCTCCTTTTGTTTTCTTCATGTTTTCTGATTTTTTGTTTCTCCATCTGTTTGTAATTCCTCATACTATCACGCTTCCCTCTTCAAAGATCTCCAATAATTTCTTAGAGCAAGCAACATTTTTGTGTAATTGTCTGACAACAGAAGAGGTGCATTAATCTCTTTATTTTGGAAATCTTTTCTTTATGGTCATAAGAAAAGGTATAACAAAGCCAATCTTTAATTCTTTGTCAAACGTTCACTATCTCAAAGAGAATGGTTATCCACATAACATTCCATGGGCAAACCTTTCTCAGAGTGCCCTTATATGGGATTTCCTTTAAAATATTGAATAAATAGACCTGCGTATCTATAGCTTCTGCTGCTGCCAATGTTTCAGCAACTAAATTATATTGAACGTGTGTTTTAGCTTCTTGGTTTCCTAGGCTAACAGACATTTGTTATTGTTTTCCATCAAGTATATGATAGACCTTGTTGTACTTAAATAGCTCTCCTAAAAGTTGCCATGTGAAACATCACTAAAAAGGAATAGCTTCATGTCTTTTGGGGTCACCCAAGGCTACAAAGCACGATTGTGTACTTTTCTGAATTTAGTCTCTTTATAATATTTTATTTGCCCTTAAGACTCCCTGAAATTAGCATATTTTATCACAGTTATCAATTCCCATACTGCATTAGCTGGCATCCGGTCTAGTCCCAGTTGCAACCAGTTTAACTGTCCAATCAAACTTCTTAGCCAGAGATAGTAGGAACTGCCGATGCTGGAGAATCTGAGATAACAAGGTGTAGAGCTGGATGAACACAGCAGGCCGAGCAGGAAAGCTGACGTTTCGGGTCTTCAGAAAAGGCCCTTCTGAAGAAGGGTCCAGACCCGAAACGTCAGCTTTCCTACTCCTCTGATGCTGCTTGGCCTGCTGTCTTCATGCAGCTGTACACCTTGTTATCTCAAACTTCTTAGCCAGTCTCTTTTCTGGATGCAAAATCACATTTCTGTTACCGGGCCCATTTATCAGAATGCCATTAACCATTTTAAAACATTGATATGTCTTTTACGAAAAACCTTTCATCTTAAAACATTTTCACATTTGTTAGTGTAAGTTTACATCTAAGATTTTAGGGTAGATTTGTAGCTCAGGTTGCGGATGTTGTGGTTGGTTGGCTCGTCGAGCTGGTTCATTGTTTTTCCGCAGACGTTTCGTTACCTTGCTGGGTAACATCATCAGTGCAGTCTCTGATGAAGCGCTGTTGTGTTTTCCCGCCTGTTATTTGAACTCTGGAGCAGGATTACCCCACTTCCAGTTTTCTTTCGCAGTGGAGTGTAAATAGGGTCGAGCTCTATGTGTTTGTTGATGGCTTTCTTCGTGGATTACCAGGCTTCTAGGAATTCCCGTGCTTGTTTCCACTTTGCTTGTCCCAGGATCTTGGTGTTGTCCCAGTCAAATTGGTGGTTCTCCTTATCCATGTGGATGGATAACAACAACACACTGCAACAGCACAGAGCTAAGCCGAGAAGAAGAAGAGCACCTCTTCCAGGTATTCAAAGACAGTGGATACCCAAAAAACTGGGTCAGAAGATCCCTATTACACGAACGACACCAGGAAGATACTACACGCTCCAACACACTCATCACACTACCTTACATCAGGAACACATCTGAACTGACCACAAGGCTCAGAGTAGCACACAAACCCACATCAACCCTATGACAACTACTCACCCGAATCAAAGACCCACTACCCACTCTGGACAGGATCAATGTCATATACAAGATTCCCTGCAGAGACTGACAAACACTACATTAGACAAACCGGAAGGAAATTAAGAACAAGGGCATATGAACATCAATTGGCTGCGAAAAGACACGATCAATACTCACTCATATCCATCCAAATGGATAAGGAGAACCACCAATTTGACTGGGACAACACCAAGATCCATGGACAAGCAATGCAGAGACAAGCACAGGAGTTCCTAGAAGCCTGGTACTCCACGAAGAAAGCCAACAACAAACACATAGAGCTCGACCCCATATACACTCCACTGCAAAGGAAAACCGGAAATGAGGTAATCCAGCTCAATGGACTCTAGAGTTCAAATAACAGGCGGGAAAACACAACAGTGCTTCATTGGACGCTGCACTGATGATGTTACCCAGCAGGGTAATGAAACGTCTGCGGAAAATCAACGAACCAGCTCGGTGAGCTAACCAACCACAATGTTCGTTTACATCATCTTGAGCTATAAAAGTAACCATAAATCAATGATAACAAGGTCTGAAGAAGGGTCTAGGCCCAAAACGTCAGCCTTCCTGCTCCTCTGATGCTGCTTGGCCTGCTGTGTTCATCCAGCTCTACACCTTGTTATGTCAGATTCTCCAGCATCTGCAGTTCCTACAATCTCATAAATCAATGACCTCAGTTTTGATTTGGGCCATATGGCTTTCTTCCTGTCAGAATATTTTCACAGTTTACCACACGAGCAGAATGTAATTTCATTCCTCACTTGCTTAATTAAGCCAAAATTATTAATATGTTAAAATAACTCATTTTCACATACCAGCCCACCACCCTTTATCCCTCCCTTTATATCTGGTCAGTCATTTAACTGATCAATTCATTCCTGAGCATCTATTTGGCCACTTGCTATTTTACAACTAGGAGGTGGGGCTCTTGTGGCGCTCTGGTAGTGTCCCTGACTCTGAGCCAGGAAGCTCAAGGTCAAGTCTGACCTGCTCCAAAGGCATGTCATAACATCCCTAAATAGGTTGACTATTATAAAAAAAACAGAAGACCTTTTAAAAAGAGATGGGGACTGGTATGCATTATCTCCTTTGATGACGCAATTTGCTTTGTTTCCCTACCCTTACTTTTATGTAATTGTTACATTGCCCCAGGTGGACAAATTTTGTCATTTATTTGTCTAATTGGTGAAATGGGTGATAGAGTGGTGGGTCATGTAAAAAACAAAGGAAGCCATTAATTTTAATTTTTGAACCAATTCTTAAAGAGTGTACTACGACAGTGTTCAGAGCTCTATGTGCATTCTCACTGAGAATGGTAAGAATATAGATTTTTTTTAACTTTACAGAGACCATGAGAGTATTGTAAGTTTCCAACCCATTCTGCCAGATTGAGGATGTATCTGGTACAGTGAGGCATCACAGAAGGAAATAAAAGTAATTTAACAGGAATATAGATGGTTGCAAAATATATGGGAGTGTCTTTAATTTTAGAATGTGACCATACTTCATTTTTGTGGTTTATGACACAGCAAGAAACCCCCAGTTTCATTCAAGATTTGAAAATCACTCTGAAAGGTTTATTATTTTCTTTTAAAAAGTGCTGCAAGATTACAGAACTTTTAGATTTGGAATCATGATACAATGATTTAAGGGGTCTAATTCAGATGGTAGTTTACACCCTGCAGACTTTCATTACAAACCAAATATCATTGGAAGTGTATAGTTTAGTATCTGCAGAATAGACTAAATAAATTGAACCTGTGCGCCTGGCATGGAGCCTTTCTGACAGTGATTGCAGAGGATGATGTCAGTACATGTCTAACTTTGTCATTGACTCAACTGATGCATGTCGTGGTACCTTGGGACAGTTTACTAAATTAAATGCAGTGTATACGTGCGAGTCGATGATGTTGGTGCATACTAAGACTGCATCTAAAATCTGCAACAAGCCTCTCACAAACCTGACCACCTAGAAGTTACAGGCCACAAATATCTCTAGGATCCCAGTAGTGATCTTTCTCCAAGCTTATGGAGTTCACCAGGAAAATGTTTTGCAGAGCTTTCTAAACCTTTTTAAAGTAGCACCATACATTGAAATTTGGGTGAGAAGTAAATTCAACACAATTATTGTGTGTTCTGTTAAATTATTTACCTTTATCACATTTAACATTTAATCAGCAGCATGATAATAAAAGCTTTTGAGTTTTGGAGTGTGCATCAGGCTCCTCATTCTCCCCATTAACATGCCTTCAGTCTTAAGGACCAGTGGCTGCGATGATGAAATATTAGTGTGTGTCCCTCTCTAGCAAACCCCAAGGTTGCTGGGCCTGGCTCTCTATGGCAGTCGCTAACCTGTACATTGAAACCCAAACAAAAACCAAAAGAACTGCGGATGCTGTAAATCAGGAACAAAAACAAAGTTGCTGGAAAAGCTCAGCAGGTCTAGCAGCATCTGTGAAGGAGAAAACAGAGTTAACGTTTCGGGTCCGGTGACCCTTCCTCAGAACCTGTACGTTGAGACAGACAAATGGTCACATGACTTGCTGCACTGCCACAGCTACTGGGCAATAAAAACCATTGCATCCCACATACCTGTCTGCTGCTCCTGTTCCTCCCAGCATATGCGGATGATTGGTGACACCACTTCTCCCTTGGGCTGAGTAGGTGCCTGGTTTCCGGCAGTGAGGCGCTCACCACCTTGTGCTCTCAAACATTCTCACACTAACATTCCCACCAAGGTGTCAGCATTTGAACTCATGGGGCTGTAGGAAGCAGCCTTATTGGTACAGTCTCAGTATTCTCATCCTCAGAGGACAAGAAGGTTGCTTCTGGCAGAGTTGGCCATTTGGTAGTCATGTTGGTAGTGCTTGCAAGACAAAAGAGAGAGAGAAAAGTTATCGTGGCTAGTGGTTAGAAGTGGTAAGCAAAGAGTGACATTGACCACAAGGTCATTGTGAGAGCTGCAGTGGAATGAACAATGGTAAATAATTGTTTAGCATCTCCAAAGGAGTGATCCTGGTATTGTCCTGTGAGGACCAAGATTACCTCCTCATCAGGCCGGAGGAGTCTAATGTTGGGTAGCGCCCTGACCTTCCAGTTTCTTTCTGTCTTATTATAGATTAACTTCTGGGATCAGAGAAAGGGAGGAAATGAGTGACTGAAAGTGGGTGGCAAAGCTGTTAGTGCTGGTCCAAATGGGAGATAGGTAGTGAAGAGTTCTGAGGGAATGAGTTGGCAGTGCAGAGGGCATGCAGGATTAATGGTATGGGAGGTTGGGGGGCTTGATTGGAAATGAGGAAAGCTGTTGCTGGCAATACAGAGAGTGGTAGAGCATGAGCCTTACTGAGAGGTGGCTGCAGTAGCAGAGTATGGGGTAGCAGAGGGGAGGGTGCGGCCTCTGCTGAAGCAGAGAGAGTCATTGACCTTATGGCACTGCTGGCTGTTAGCCCACACCTTTGAGATGGCACTGACTTGTGTGGCGACGCCTGACCAGATTGCCAGGGTTTGGCAGCATGGCCTCTTTTGCCAGTCCTCTGGGAAGAGGACACCAGTCCTTCACTGTACCTCCTCCAGCAGGACCTCCAAGGTCTCTGTCAGAGAATTACAGTACCTTCTCCCACTATGTTCAGATTCTGTCCATCACTGAACAGGACAGCAGGGAGTACCACTGCTCATCTGGGTGCACAGCAGCTTTTTAAATATGGCATGGGTGCCAGAGATGCTGGTCAATCCATGGATATCTGTTGAGTGGGGGGTGTTGTTCAAGAATGGCCCTGGTAAGATGCAGATGGAATTGACCAGAGGGACATTACAGATTTTGGTGTAGGTGGTTGATGTGCTGGGTTTGACAAGGTGATGAGAAATCATACTGCACCTTGCAGCAAGAATCCCTTAAAAACTAACCTCAAAGCAACTCACAGTTATCCAAAAACAAAACATATCATTCAGCTCAGTGAGTTCATGCTAGTTTTTATGACATTTATAACTCAAGCCTTTGCATACACATCTCTTATGCATTCTATGTCTTCTGGTTGTCTTTTGGCTCTCAGGAATAATCATATTTTAGGTTCAGTTGTTGCCAAGTTAGCAGACTGCATTAGGCTACCAGACTGTGTAGCCTTCTAAACTCAATATCGAGTTCAAAAATTTTAGGAGAAGCTCAGCAGGTCTGGCAGCATCTGTGAAGAAAAAATCAGAGTTAATGTTTCGGGTCCAGTGATCCTCCCTCAGAACCGGACACCGGACCCGAAACGTTAACTCTGATTGTCCTTCACAGATGCTGCCAGACCTGCTGAGCTTTTCCAACAACTTCTGTTTTTGTTCCTGATTTACAGCATCATCAGTTCTTTCAATTTTTATCAAAAATTCTAGGGACTGAGCACGTTCTCCCATGTCCTCACCCTAACTCCCACGCACTAGACCATATCATCACATGAGCTGCTACCACAAACAACCCATTGCCAGCCACTAATGGTGACCATTAGCAGCTATTCATTCCCTGGGCTGACCTTTATCTATTTCTTTGTCTGCCCAACTGTTTATCTCTCTCTGGGATTCATTTGTACCACATGTTTACTACCTCTCCTCACCTCCACAAGCACATATACCAACCTTTTCCGAGCTTCAGTCAGTTCTGAAGGCTCAGTGGATTTGAAACGTTACCTCTGCTTTCTTTCCACAGATGCCTCCAGACTTGCTGAGTTTATCCAGCAATTTCAGCTTTTGTTGCATTAGGCCTGAGTTTTGTTGCACATAACCTGATTCTCCAGTGCAGCAGTGAATGTTGGCCGCTAGAAAATTGCATGGCTCCTGAATAACTAGTTCTTAGCTCTTTACAAACAGTACAACAAGATATAACTGGCATCTACAATAAGAAATCAATGGGGATAATCCAGACTAAAACTAGCAAGAAGAACTAATCTGGAGCAGGCAGCAAATCCAAACAACACAGTGGTGCACAGATTTTGTGACTTACTTGCAGCTGAGTGTACCTCTAAATAGTATTCCCAATACTGATCAATTTCACTATCAGTTTAGTCACTGCAGGATGTTTGTGTGATGTTGCATTAAAATAGTTGGAATCCTAATGATGCAATAAAATGTCAATTTTTATGCATTCATGTAGGTCTCCTCATGTCTGATGGGCACCTCAGCCATCTAGAACAAATGTACTGTTAACTTTGTTAGTCATCTTAGCTTTATTTTGTATTATGATCTGCTTTGTTTCCCTTTTCTTTCTGCCTTCTATTTCTGTTTCTTACTTTCTGTCTTTTATTTCTACCCTTGTTTCTCTCTTATCTGACTCCCTGACTTGGGTTCTTACTCCCTGCTGTGCTAGTTTAAACCCTCTCTCACAGCACTGGTAAACACCATCCCCATCCCAGATGCAAGCCATCCTGCTTGTACCAAACCCACCTTCCTCAGAAATGGTCCCAATGTTCCAGGAATCTGAATCCCTCACTTTTACATCATTTCTCCAGCCTCGTATTCATCTGGTATGTCCTGTTATTGCTACTCTCGCTGCCATGTAGCGCAAGTAGTAATCTCAGCATTATTTTTTTGAGGCCCTACTTTTAATTTGCATCCTAACTCTTTATATGAGAGAATCTGAGAGTTTGAGTGTACATGAGAGGACCGCTTATTCGTGGTTTCTCTGCCACGGGCCCTCTGCTGTGCATGCACATTCTCCATGCTAGTTTGAGTGGTGCTAGTGGATTGTCTAACCTGAAACATTCTCTTTAAGACAGTGTTTTATATGTACTCTTGTATCTGCATCAACTACAGATACTCTGTTCTTTCATAAGTGACATCTGTAAAATTTCAAATTCTAGGCTTTCGAACAATGTTACCTGACCCTTGAGACAGCAATGTCTTCTTTGTTTTGCACCTTGACCAGTGTTCCTATGCACTCATTTTCTTTGTATCACTCAATTCACTCCCAGTCCTGGTTTACACACTTATTTTTCCAAAGTCTGGATATCAGGGCTGATATTTTGCAGTGATATAGTAAGTAACAGTACATTCTTTGAAATGCAGACAGTCTTGGATTCATTGGGACCCGAATACATGGGTAAAGTAAATCGGTCACCAGCCCTGCCAGGCTATTGAGCTGCTCTCTCCTTAGAGAGAGAGGGTCACCACGTCTCAGACGAGGGAAGATGTTAAGAAGGAAAGTCTTTCATGGCAACCTCAGCCAGTGTGGGAATTGAACGCACGTTGTTGGCATCACTCTGCATCGCAAACTGGCTTTCCAGCCAACTGAGCTAACCAACACACTAAATACATCCAAGAGAAATAAATGAGTAGAGATCTGAATGGTTTCCTGAAGAATGAAGCTCATACATCATTTTGTGCAGGAATAGCACACTGGTTTTATAATATGGTTCATGGAGAGTTGATAGAGGATATGGTGAGAAGAGAAGAGAAGGCATATATGACTTGTCTGCAGCTCAAACATGTCCCCAAACTCAGTGGCCTCCTTCTCCAGAATGTGGAATTTGGATCAGAGTTAGGTTGCATCTTGTTGCTGATCTTTCTTATCTTTGTATGATGTCTTGTAAAATAAAGTAAAAGCCATCCAATTATCTTTAGTTTCAACTCTGTCCAGAAATGCATAATTCTCTATAATTTCTTTTTACTTTAAATAGTAAGAAGATGCTAAGATGCTCAATGTCATCAAACAAAAAAGAAGTGCCTCCTTTTAAATGGGTGAACAACTAATAGAAAATTAAATTGTACAATGAAGGGATATTATCGTAGAATTGTTACAATGCAGAAGGATGCCATTTGGTCCACTGTTTCTGTATTTACTCTCTGAATGAGCATCAAGACTCTGCTCTTTCCCCATAACCCTGCACATTACTTCAGTTTTAATCAATCATCTAATGTCCTTTCGAATGCCTCAACAGAACCTATCTTCATCGCACTTGCAGCTAGTGTATTCCAGACCTAAACCACTCGTTGAATGAAAAGTCTTTTTCTCATTTTACTTTGACGTTTTTGCAAATTTAAATCTGTGCGCTTTCATTCTTAATCGTTTTATGAATGGAAACAGTTTCTCCCTTTTATTCTGTCAAGACCTCCTATTTTTAAAAATACAGTCAAATCTCCTCATATACTACTCGCCAAGGAGATCAGTCTCAATTTTGTCAAATCTATCTTCATAATTACAATTTCTGATCCCTGAAATCCCATTCCATTTCACTTCTATCCCATTCTCTTAAATCTCTTCAGCAGTTTTGCAAACGTGTTTACTTCCTTCCCAAATTATGGCCCTCAGAACAGAACACAGCGTTCCAGCCAAAATGTAAGAAATGATTTATATAAGTTCAGCATAATCTGACTGTTCTTGTACGTTATGCCCCTCTTAATAAAGACTAGGATACTGTATGTTTTATTAGTCTGTCCCTTCATCTGTCATTCTACCTTATGCACTCAATGACTTATGCACATATACATAGGTCTTTCTGCTCCTGCACCCCTTTGTAATTGTATCCTTTGTTTTGTACTGTCTCTCCATATGCTGTTTACCAAAATGAATCACCTCACCCTTCTTCACATTTAACTTGATTGACCATCTTTCCACCGATTCCACCAACTTGTCAATATCACCTTGAAATTCCTCACTGTTCTCCTCACCATTTACAATTCTTACAAATTTTGCATCATCTAAAAAGTTTAAAATTGTCCCCTGCACGCCAACATCTAAATTATTCACATAAATCAGGAAAAGCAAGAATCCCAATACAACTTCAGAGGAACTCCACTACACACATTTCTCCAGTCTAAATACAAAATAACCATTGCTCTGATTTCTACGCCACAGACAACTTTATGTTTGCATTTCTACCGTCCCTTTTATTCCATGACCGATAACTTTTCTCATAACTCTGTTATATGGTGCTATATTGAACACCTTTTGGAAATCCTTGTACCTTATGTCAACAGCACTTCCCTCAGTGTCACCTCTTCAAAGAACTCCAGCAGGTTAGTTAAACATGATATTCCCTTTAAAAATCCGTGCTGTTTTTCCTCAATTATCCAATATTTGCCCACGTGATTATTAATTCTATCCTGAATGATTGTTTCTCAAAATTTTCTCACCGCTGAATTTAAACTGACTGGTCTGTAATTGCTGGGCCTATACTTCCAACATTTTTGGAACAAAGGCAAAATGTTTATAATTCTTCAGTCTTCTGGCACCAACCCCAAGTCCAAGATTGAAAGGTTATGGCTAGTGCCAGTTTCCACTCCAACTTCCTTCAATATCCTTTGCTGCATCTTATTTGATCCTAAGTCCTCGTCAGCTCTTAAGTACCAACAACTTATCCAGTTTTAAACCTTTTAAATGACTGAGTTTCCTCCTTTGTCACCATGGTCTGCTCCCTTATTAAGAACAGATGCAAGGTATTCATCTAGTAGCAAAGCTTTGCCTCCTGCTTCCATGTGTAATTCTTTTTGTTCCTAAACTGCCCTATTCCCACTTCTACCACCCTTTGTGCCTTTAGAAGACTTTGGGATTATGTTAGCTGCAAGTCTTATTTACATTAACTCTCTTTGTCTCTCATTTGTTTTTTCAACTCACTTCTGAACATTTTGTGTTTAGCTTGGTTCTCAATTGCACTTGCCATCTAATACCTGTCATAAACACACCTTTATTTGTTTATTTAACTTCTCTTTCTGTCTTTCAGGGAGCTCTGGATTTGTTTATCGTACCTTTTCCTTTTGGGGAATGTAGCTTGACTGTATCTGAACCATCTCTTTAAAGGTAACCATTGATCAGCCACAGAATTTCCTGCCAACCTTTGGTTTCAGTCTGTTCATCCCAGCCTCCTGCTTGTTCCGTTGGCAAAATAAATTTTTCTTCCACTGGATTGCCCATAGTCCTTTGTAACCATTGTATGTTACTAAATTTTATTAAATTTACATTTTGTTAAACTTTATGATGCAATGATCACTTGCTGCTCAATATTCCTTCACCAACACTTGATCTACCTGGCCCATCTCATTCCCAAAAACTAGGTCTAGCAATACCTTCTTTCTTATTGAACTAGACACATAACTGCTGCAGAAAATTCTATTCAATACAATCTAAGAATGCTTGCTCCTCACTGTCCTTAACAGTACCATTAATCCCATCTATATTTGCGTAATTAAATCTCTCCATTATAACCACATTGTTTGTGCCTCTCTGTAATTTCTTTGCTGATATAATTCTCTACAACTTATTTGTTCCCTTTACGAATGAATCCCCTATCAATACTGTTCTTCCTCTTCTTCCTTCCCTCCTGGCTCACACATAGTGCTATGGGCCTGAAGCTTGTTGCACTCACATGAGAAACAATCTCCTCACCAGAATCCAAAAGGGAAAATGGATACTTGTGCAGGATCTCAGGATACTCTCGCACTAACTCATTCCGACACTGTACTAATCGTCAGCACACCAATTGCAGGATTGGTTTCCAGTTCCAGATGTTGCTGCCACCCATGAACCTCTGAAGCCTGCACAGCCGGAAAGAAAATTAGAGGCAACACTAACTGGCGGTCACCTATTCCCTGTCTGCCTGAATGCCCCGAACCTGCAGTGTAATTATAATGAACATCCTATCCACTCAAGTTCTGAAAGTTAAAGCTCTGGTTTCTGCAGCATGTCTAGGTCATGTGATGTGGCCACAATTTGCACAGTCCAAAGGATTGATATTCTACATGGCCAGTTATCCGGCCATATTAAATTTATGTTTGTGTTCTAAACTCATTCAATGATTGGAGATAAATAGACTTACCGTCATGTTGTGATGTTACTTTTTGATTCTTCTTTGAATTCAGTCCTCTCACCCAGCTTTTTAAACTCCCGCTCTCCTGTCCTTGCTAACTTTCTTACTCACCAAACTGGCAGTGATTCCAGGCCACCACCTCTCCTCAACTTGCACTATTCAAAGGGATCATCAGCCATTTACAGATTAGTTGCTGGATGATTTAATTTGCCTTTTTCTACAAATTTATGTCTACATGGTTTCTAGAGTTGTTTTTCAATGCCAAAGTCTATTGTGGCCATTGCTTAAAAGTATTTTGTTGACTCAAGCTTCTACACAAACTCATTCCTCCCAGACATGGGTGCACTAGTCATTTCCTTTAAAATATGCCATTACAAGGAGAATAAAAAGACAAGGCCAGTGGTTGGGAAGGTAATCATGATAATGCTCTGGTTCCTTCAAGGTTGGATCTGGAGAAATTTACTAACCCTCACAACTTGCTTCTACTGTAGCAGAGGGTCAAAAGGATGAGGAAGAGAAGGAAAAGGACATTATGTACAGGCCCTTTCTGACTATGTTACCAATAACTGCAACTCCAATTCCCCATAAACCAATAGTTCCACACCTTACATTCTGCCTGTCACTGACCATCATTCTCCACTTGGCCACAATGCCAAAATAAAAACTTACACAAAACAAGCATTCTAAAACAGATTTATAACTAAAATAATTCATGTTGAATCTAAAAACTATTCTTACCCTTATGCATTCCTTTAGTACTGATCTTATATGTGCCATTGTGGTCTAGAGCTCACGTCATGATCCTGCGGCAGCTGTAACATAGCTGGTGGAGGTAACTGGCTTTCACTGGGAAAGACTACTGATGACCTCAAACAGCTCAGCACCTCAATGGCCTGGTTTCAGACTGTACTCAGTATGGCTGGCAAGGATAGCCTGACTACCTGATAGGAAATGGCAAGGGTAATTGGAGAGTAGGAATGCTTTAAAGTTGAGAAAGAGGACAGCAGGTTTATGTTCAATGGAGTTATTGCTAGTGCCTTAGGGAGGTGGCTCAACAACCCTAGTAATCAGATAGCTGGACTGCTGTAAAACCCTGCCAACTGCTGTGGAACACTGGTGACCACAGCTATGTTGTCAGTACTCTGATCTTCCAGAAATTTATGCTGCATGACACAATCTGAGCTTTCACTGCAGCACTCAGATAGTTTGAGATGTGCTTCTGAACCTTGCTATCAAACTCAAATCGAATTCAGAGATTTCACACTGTTGGGAAACAGTCAATCATTGTGATTTTCCCCAGAGTGCCCATATAATGGACTAGGGGCATTTAAGCGTCTATTAGATAGGCATATGGATGATAGTATAAGGTAGGGGTGGAGGTTAGATAGACCTTAGGATTAGGGTAAAAGTTCGGCACAACATCGTGGGCCGAAGGGCTGTATTTTTCTATGTTCTATGTTCTATGTAAAGCTGATTCACTATCCGCTTTGTGAGGGCAGGCTCATTCTCTTGAATGACAAGATTGAGGATCTGGAAAAGAAGGGAAAATAAAGAGAATTTAAAGAATAAAAAAAAACTCCTGTCGATTGGATTAGCAACATGACAGTCGTGATAAGACCTGGAAAATTAATCCAAAGGATCTCAATAAGGTTTTGAAGAGATCTCACCATCCCATGCAAATGTTGAAAACATTTTCCCACAACTTACCAAGGAAAAGTTCTCCAATCCCTAATATGAATGGTTAGGGTTAATATGATCACCAGCAAGTGAAGTTGGATGAAAACAACTGTTTTCTGACCACACACATTCAGGAGATATTGATGGTTGAGCATGTTGTTTGGCATTTCCACTTCCCCAGAGGAGGATCAATACAGACAGCATAAGATAATATCTGATCTTTCTAGAATGGAAACTATTTTTGATCATAGCAAGAACTGCAGATGCTGGTGTCAGAGTCACAGTGTGGAGCTGGAGGAATGCAGCATGTCAGGCAGCTTCAGATGAACAGGAGAGTCGATGTTGCAGGCCCTGACCCTTCATCAGAACTATTTTTGATGATCTGCTAGTCGATGGATGTTGAGAAACAATGGAAGACCATGATTAGAATCTGTTTTGATTGCTAGTAAAAGCTTGTCAGATGAACCTAAACCAGGGAATAAAAAGTTGAAGATGCCTGAGGTCAAGTACTGACTGAAAAAGGACTTCACGTGGATCCTGATAAGGTGATAGCGATGGAAAAAATGCAGTGGTCTGCAAATATGAAAGCATTGCAATGATTCATTGGAGTTTTGAACTATTTAGCTTAACTCCTGCTTAATTTGGTCATCAGAGTATGAACCTTACATGAGCTTACTGCAAAGAATGTGCAGTGCTATTGGTGCATATAACAAGGCAGAGTTTTGACCAGAGTCAAATAACTAGTGATGACAGTGTCTGTGCTGAGCTGCTGTGACCATCAATGATAAAGTTGCATTGCAGTGAGGCAGGGTTCAGAGAAACCCTTGTGCAGTTTGTGGAAAAATGTTTTCAACATTTGCATGGGATGGTCAGATCTCTTCAACTGGTTACATTTACAGCCAAATCATTAAGGCAATAATACAAACTGAAATGAGTGCCTGGCTATTGTCTTTATGAACATTTTAATGAATACCTGTTTGGGAGGGACAAAGTGACAAGTGATGTCTGACCATAGTTCACTTCAGCGCCTCTTTTATTAACTTTGCCTCTATTTGAATTGAAGCCCCCTCCTGATGCATGCAGCCATCGAACAGCATAATTAGCATTAGCTGCATGTAGCAATTATTCAAATGACCTGACAGCATTAAGTCCTTGTACTGCCTGCTTTACGTTGAATAGAAGCTGGTTATTGCAAGTTACAATACGTCACAACTATTCTCAGGGCTAACCAATTTATCCCCAATGAGTTTAAAGACTATGTTACCTTTGGAAACAAATTTGTTTTAACAAGACTTTCTAGAAATTACATGACTGGTGGATAACTGCAGGTTGTGCTGTGGACTCATGGTATGCCTGTTTGAACAATGACTCAATGGAGAGTGCTTTAGTATCTGGTCTTTAGTTGGGGAGGGGAAGTCTACGAGGAAGGGCTGCCCAGTTGATCTTTCCTATTTCTGAAAGAGCCTTCTAGTTGAGATCAGGGTGAACCATTTCGGCTCAATCTTCCATATTTTAACTAAGTTTCAATTTTCGTGGATGGCTTCCCTCTGCGAACCCTTGGAACTTTTCTCATGTAATTCTCCGATGCTCCCTTGTTAATTATGCATCCAGCCTCATGGCACCGGTCTTGTGGATCTTGTGCTCAGCAGAGACAGAAGTGCGCTTGCTGGTGCCTGGATCTTATGGGTGCTATTTATAAACCTTACTGCACACAAGTTCAAACGCTGCCAAGCCAGAGCTGCCCATTGTTGTTGTAGAGCTGGATCTTACATGGCTGAGAGAGGCAAGTTGGCACCTCATTTTACACAAAGCGACTTCAAGGTCCTTTTGGATGGGGTTGGTGGAGAGGAGGGTCATCCTTTTACCTCGGGTCTACCTGAGAAGACCACGGCACCAAACACTGAGAATCTGACAAAGCCACCCAGGTCAGTGCGATGTTCATGGTGAGAAGAAACATGCAGCAATGCTGCAAGTGAGTGAATGATCTTCTGAGTTCTGCAGGGGAAGTGCCAGCATCTTCTCTCTGCTACCTCACACACCCTCTAACTCTGTTACTGCACCCACCTGACCTGCTAAGAGTCATGGTCAGCCATAATAGTGATTGCATTTTTTCTCAATGGCTCTCACTCATCTCATCAATCCCACCCCCATTCCCCCACCCCCCCAACACCAACAAATTTATAAATGTTCTAGCCATCTGAAGTCATCTTCACTCACTCAGAATACTTCACCATTTTTCCTGACTGAGGATGGACATCCTCTGACTGACTTCTGTACAGTTCCCTGACCAACTTACAAGTGATCCCTTGTGCTCAACTTGCAGGACTGACTGACTGTGGCCCTATCTATGTTCTGTAAAGTCATGGATCCCTGAACCCTGTTCAGATTGACTGACTATAGCTAAAGCCTTTGACCGAGTGTGGCAGCACTCTCTAACTGACCATAATTCTCTTTGACAGAACTAAGGACTACTTCCTTAGACTTTTAGACATTTGCTTAAAGCCTGTGCAGTGTAAACTGCTACCATGTGCTGTGGGTGGATGTAGCATGGTCCTATACACCAACATAAACTGCCCTTCAGCTGGTTAGTGCTGGTGAAAATGTCGAAGCTGATGAAAATGTCAAAGCTGCCTGGCTTTTTGTCTGTGCGAAAAGGCAAGGCAGAGATTCAGTGAACATCCAAGCAAGTACAAAATGAATGAGCAATAAGAAAGCAAGCTGACAGTCCTGAGATATACCCTGCTGTAATTCATGAGATGCGTACCTGCCCCCATGTGCAAAGTGGCCTGGAAACAATATTGCAATACAGGGTGTTAGTGAGATCCAAAGTGCAGTATTGAAGTGCTGAACTAAGTTAGTCTAACACGTGCCATGGTGATATGTTGAGGCTGGTGCTTTGCTGATACCTACTTCAATGGACAGAGTATGCAAATGGTTTTGGACATGCTGGCCAAGGTAGAGACCTGGAGAAGATGCCATTGATCTGCAGCTGCTTGTTAATCATTCTGACTTTCAAGTTCAACGCAGGAATTGGCACTGTATAGTTTCTCACAAGCAGTTGGGAAAATAGCAACCTGCACAAAAATGAAGTGAGATTCGGCAATAATGAGATGTTAATGCATGCACATAGGGCCTTTGCCACTGACTAGTGAGATTCTCATCTCACCATTAAAACCTAGAGGTGGAAATCAGACCATTTTTTCTTGATCTGAAATTCACTTTTTTCTCATTCTCAATATTTCTTGCCATTGCCCATATCACTCAGACACTGGGGAAATTCCCCTCTTGGCTCTTTTGAAAGAGTGATTGATTTTGAGGAACTTCTCAATGTTGCATTTCTTCAACATGCTATTCCTAAAAGACCCATCAAAGCAACAGGCATGATAACATTGCTTTATCTTTTTACCTTCAAGAAGAATGCATTGGCCAAACATTTTGTTTTCAGAAAACCACTCTTACAGAGAAATCTAGTTTTATTCCTTCTTTTCCTGAAGTGAGTGTGTGTTTTGGGGTTATTTAGAGGGACAAGTGTGTATATTTCTATTTTACCGACTGTGTGTGTCAGCCTTCTTCATTGAATAAGTTTTGTTTTAATAATGTGTTTATTAGAAACCTAGTTGATTTTTCCATTTAAAATCTGATATAGATAATTTATTTGGTTGGCCATTTTGGTGCCCATGGATATTGAACTAGATTGATGGTGCACTCCTCCACCACAGTGAAACGTACCCAGAATTAGGTCTGAAGATCATTTAACAATAAATATGCAACATTATGACTGGAATCAGTCATAATTTTGTGGCACATGTCTGACAAAGTAGTAACAGCAGTGGATCAAAGAGTAACAAATATTGCTGTGCCAAATTCTCTTTAACTTTCCAGAGGATGCTCCAATTGGCAATGTTATTGTGAGTTTGCACAGTGTATTTGTCTGTTGCTGCATTGCAGATATTCTTACGGAGCTAGCAAAATAATTTTCTTCTGACAAAGAGCCACTGGACTGGAAACATTAACTCTGATTTCTCTTCACAGATGCTGCCAAACCTGCTAAGCTTTTCCAGAAATTTTTGTTTTTGTTTTTGAAAATAATTCTCTTGCAGTTTCTTAATGTGAATTTTTCATCTTTCAAGGCATCTTCCTTTGGTTAGTAAAGCAATGGACAATAGAGCAGCGAGGAGATTGTTCGTGGATATTGCTATACTGTCAGAAAAGGTTTATCATTTGCATTCCTTCTTGTAGGACCTCTGGCAGCATCTAGGAATGATTCGGCACTGCTGGTCTGTAATGAGCTGGACATTGGAAGACTTGTAATCTTTTTTATTGATGTTGATAGCAGAATTATGTAAGAGTCACATTTCACTATGTGGGTACAGTCATTGGCTTGTGAGGAATCCTGCCACATGGTAAAATCACAATGTTTCTTTCAGGTTGATGTTACATGTGCTTCAGAAAGCTGATGTACAGGATAACTCTGGCAGTCAATGCTGAGGTGACTCACTTGACATCCGTATCTGATTAAAAAGTGTGGCTAATGTCTCCATAAAATAAAAATCCAGGCCAATTGTGAATGACCTTCACAGCTACAATGTCAACAATAGAAATAGTGTCTTGACCTCATTCTAACATGTGAGATAATTTAGTTCTCTGAGATGAAGCATAACTTCAAGTGTTGAAAGGAAAATCCTTGACTGAATATTGAGATCAAAAACATTAGAAACTAAATTCTGTAACTATCGATATGAGAAATGCCACAAAGTTAGAGTTCTTCAATGTCTGATTTCAACATCCCTTTTACTGAAGTCCTGCCTTTTAAGTAACACCTAATTATGCTGGGCAATTCTTATATGTAGATAGTTAAGTAGGAGTTAAGGTAGGAGTAGGTGGTTACCTGCCTTTAGTTATCATTAAATAATTTAGATTGAGTTTTAATATGTCTTCTTCTACGTGAATGAATGCTTTCTAAAGCCATCATTAATGTTGTAAAGCATTCCAACATTGTTTGTACGCGTGTGTATAACTGAAATAATAACTGAATCATTCTTTTGAGGGCTGTGGGTGCCACTGGCTAGGCCAACACTTAGTTAAGGAAGGATATACTGGCATTAGAGACAATCTTGAGAAGGTTCATTAGGCTGATTACTGATTTGGAGGGATGTTCTTATGAGGAGAGGTTGAGTAAGTTGCGGTGATACTCGTTAGAGTTTAGGAGAATGAGAGATGTTCTTCAACCATACAAGATTCTTAGGCAGCTTGAGAGAGTTGATGCAAAGAGCCTGTTTCCACTTTTGAGAGAGTCTTGGTCCAGAGATTATAATCTCAAAATAAGTGGTCACCCATTTAAGACAGAAATGAGGAGGAATTTTATCTCAGAGGGCAATGAATCTGTGGAATTCTTTACTTCAGAGGGCTGCAGAGCTGGTGTCGTTAAGTATATCCAAGGCTGAGATAGATAGATTTTTAATCAGGAAGGGAATCAAAAGTTGTGGCAATAAGGCAGGTAAGTGGAATTGAGGATCATTATATCAGTCATGATCTCATGGAATAGCGGAGCAGACTTGATGAGCTGAATGGCCTACTTCTGTTCCTATGGTCCTATGTCACCCTCAAAGTGGTCTAGCCTGAGACTCACCAATCATTCTCGATTTTGAGCCACTCTTTCTCTAAACTTTGAAATCATGAAACACCTTTTGCAATCTGCAGACTATAAAATCCAACCTTAGTTGTTCAGTTTTAATTTATCTTGTCCTTTCTTTTACTCTAATGGAATAATACTGAAAATCTTAATCCTACAAATTAAGTTTCCTAATCTTAAAAAAATTCGCTTGAACTTTAATCATGACAAGTTTGATACAGTTATGCACGTAATGTATAACCAAAAGCTATTTCATATATGGGGTAGGTGACTGCTGATAAAGTTTATCAATGAGATCAAGTAAGATTTGGTTTGACCTGGGAAATGGCACTAACCAGATAAATACACATAGACAATTTATTTGATATTTGGCCCTTTATGTTACTGAAAGTATATTAACTGTCATTATTTACTGCATTACTGATGTTGCAGCTCATATAAGGTGTTGATTAAGGCTATTTGAAACTGATACAACATTTTAAGGAGGGATAGTAATTCTACAAATCACAGTCATGTTATAAGCAATAGAACACATACATGCAGGTTAAATGACTGAACATTTCTCTCAAGGAGGGGAAAAATAAATAGTCTTAACTGCACACACATTTAGCAGTGCTACTAAACCATGATTGAGCCTAATTTAGTTAGATTACTGTAAATTATTACTTAATCCCTAGTTGTGTAATGGAATCATATCAAACACATTCAATTAATTAATGAAGCAAAATATAAAATCAGCAGTAATGAAAGTTAACTACATTTAAAACATTAAAGAGCAAATTCTGCCATTGTTTCCAATAAAATGTGAGCATTGTCACAAACAAGCCAATTGTTTATATAAACTTTTATGCAGTGTTGCAGAAAAAAAAATTACTAACTGGATGCATAATTTTTTAAATTTACCATTAACAAATGTTTTATTTTCCAATGCTGTTGCTCAGCTTAATGTTACATGCCTTAAACCAGGCAAGACATACACACTGTTATCCAATTATTTTCGAGACAGACATTTTCCAAGGAACATGCTGGTTGGAAAATTGTTGCCAGTCACACAAGACTAGCAAGCATGTGTATCTAAAAATCAATGCCTTTCATCAAAGTTACAACATTATTTAGATCAAAAATGTTGAATCTTAAATTTGTATGCTGAACTGTTTCAATGCAGTGACTTCAAATAAGCATTAACTTGGAGTTTCTCATTTCAAATGTAGGTAGGTCTATTTCTCGCATTTTCCTGTAACAGTTACAATCCACTATTAGAAGACCAGCAGAACAGTACGGAAATATTCACATTTTTGTAGTAAACAGTGAGAGGGTCCTAACACATTTCAGGAAGGCATAGACAGATTGGTTAAAAATAGCAGAGGCATCGCAAATGAAATTTAATGCTGAGATTGACAAGACATATATTTTTGAAGGAAAATGAGAAGGCAATAGGAACTAAATAGTACAATTTCAGAGTGGGTGCAGGACCAGAGTAACCTGAGGGTATATGTATACAAGTCTGTTAGGATGACAGGACAAATTGTGAATTTTTAAGTTCCCAGTAAGTGGGATACTTGCTGTAAACCTTAAAATTATCCTTTTACTATTTACCCTATTCACTATCCCATTGACCTGTTTCTAACTGTCAAAAGTGGAGGCGATGGCCTATTGGTATTATTGCCAGACTGTTAATCTAGAGACCCAGGTAATGTTCTGGGGACTTGGAGTTGAATCTCACCATGGCAGATGTGGAATTTGAATTCATTAAGGATCTGAAATTAAGAGCCTAATGATGAACATGAATCCATTGTCTATTGTCAGGAAAATCCCATCAGGTTCAATAATGTCTTTTGGGGAAGGAAACTGCCATCTTTTCCTGGTCTGGACTAACGTGTGACTCAAGACCCACAGCAAATGTGGTTGACTCTTAACTATCCTCTGGGATGGGCAATAAATGCTAGCCGAGCCAGGAGTGCCCTCATCCCATGAATGAGTAATTAAAAAAGGAATGTTGGATAGCTAATTTGGCTAGATGACTAGTTTGCGATACATACTGATGTCAAAGGGATGGGTTCAACTCCTGCATTGGCAGAAGCTATTATGAAGGACTTTGCTTCTCAACCTATCCCCTCACTTGAGATTTGGTAACCCTCTGCTTAAATGACCACCAGTTTTCTCTCCAACAAGGGAACAGCCTATGGTCTGGTACAACTTTCTTTTAACGAATTAACTACTAAAACATCATACACCACATGGGATGTTCATCATTCTAAGAGCCACACCACTAAACTGTTACATTCAGGAAAAACCTAATAGATTTGTTTGCAGGCAAAATATTTTAAAATAGCAATAAGATAAAGCAAGATACTAATGTTGATATTTTTTGAAAATAATCAATATATAATTTCACAAGAGATGCAATGTTCCTTTTCTATAATATATTTTAAACAAATGCTGGTTACAATTTGCTTCTAAACTCTTTCTTAAAGTTTAGCTTAATTCTTAACTCCTGCATGACTTTTACCAAGTCTGTCCACAGACGTAAAAATATAACACAGAATTTTGTGTTAACTGACTCTGGTATGACTCTCTGACTTCATTAGTCAGTATTCTTGTATTTATTTTAACACTTAAGTTGTCATTGATCTTATATTTATACTTCTTTTTTAGGAATTATCATTCCTCCACTTTCATGTTATTTAGTTTTTTAGTTATAATCACCATTCAATAATTCATAGAAACTGATCGATTGTCAAAAGTTTGCCCTTGCAAATGCTTGAATGGTTCTGTTATTATGATAACATTAATTCTAACATTTAAATTATTAAAAATAATAATTTAATAAAAATAATATTTAAAAAATAATTTAAATACTCCCTTTAAGCTCTTTTATATCAAATACAGATTTCCAGGTACACAGGTGAGCAGTTTGATCCTAAGCCAGTACATCTGCTGCTGTTTCTTCCGGCCATTAATAGGGAGGAGAAAATAATGCCGCTGCATTGGTTTGTTTCCTCTTCTTTTTCTATATGAAGCCACTTACCTCTGACCACGGCATCTTTCTATGAGCTGAATTTGAGAACTCCTGCCTTACAATGATACACCATACCAGCAGACACATGCGTCATACCACTGCTTGTACTTACCAAAGCGGGTAAGTAATGTTTTTGTTTCTGTTGAAACAGGACATTGCACCATTTCAACATCAATTACACTATTTGAAAATGATAGGATCCTGAGCGTGGCGGAAAGTATTGAGTATTTGTAAACCAGTTGAAAAAAGCATTTGCCAAATACTTAGTTTGAAATGAACACTGCCAGTAGATTTTTTTCCAGCTATTTTTATAGTTCCATTGGCTAACAGGAAGTTGGAGTTTGGATGTATGTCTCTTGAGGATGATATACAAACTTTGCTTAACATGTAAAATACCAAGCATTCTTTGCTGATTTCTCATGTCTGGTAGACATCAATAAATGTTTGTAGGGCTACTGATGTATTGCCACCCACTGTGAAAATAAAGCTGTTTATAGTATTAAAACATCAGTTGAAATGCTATATAATACACTGCTGTTGCTTGTAGCTACTCCTACCAGAGGATCTGTTGACATGATATGCCACGCTCTTCTGGCTTGTTCCATCCTCACATATCTACTGAAGGCCGTCTGCAACATCAGTGACATCTGCCATTCAATTAAGCCTAAGTTGACCCCTCTTTCTACTGCTCTCCACATTGACCTCGAGAAGAGATCTGTGAAACTTTTTAGCTCTGATCAAATGGCGATAATATTGATATTTTTATTTTCTGGATGTTGCTATTTTAAGAGTTCTGTTTGCTCCTGCACTTACGAATACATGTTCATTTGTTTCATGGTCTGCATAAGGAATTTTTAGCGTATGTCTCAGCACCCACATTTCGCAGGCCTCTGAAATTCATCTTTGTTGTCCCAGTTTCTGCAACACGTAAGAAAGTGGATAGAATGTAGCATCTTATGAGTTTATTCCTTGTTAGATGCCCAAGTTCTGTTATTGTTAACGCATCCATCACAAGATTACTTCTGGCACTTTCTATGCTTCTGTGAGATTCTACATTATGTTTAAAATAATCTGTTATCATTTGTCATAAATAGGCAAACTTGCCGATTTGATCCACTGTCACACTGTTTGGTTCAATTTTCACTCTAGTTCTTTTCTAGTGTATTCCTTCTAAATACTGTTGTTTTAGTCCTTTTTGCTGTTCATTCTCAATTCATGTTCTAAGCTTTAGATTTTACTTGAAATGTAACATTTTGTAGGGCCTCTTCTGGTTCTGCAAGTAATATTGTGTCATCTGTGTATCACAAGTTAGTTATGTTCACATATTGTGAATTATTTTAAAACTGTGCTTTTTCTGTATTCTTTCATGCACAATTAAAAATGTAGACTTCAAAATCTTTGCATATACCAACGTAATAAGCTATTACATTTTGTTATACAGCAACAAAAACAAAGTTACTGGAAAAGCTCAGCAGGTCTGGCAGCACCTGTGAAGGAGAAAACAGAGTTAACGTTTCAGGTCCGGTGACCCTTCCTCAGAACAGATTCTGTGGAAGGGTCACCGGACCCGAAACGTTAACTCTGTTCTCTCCTTCACAGAGGCTGCCAGGCCTGCTGAGCTTTTCCAGCAACTTTGTTTTTGTTCCTGATTTACAGCATTCGCAGTTCTTTTGGTTTTTACATTTTGTTATAGTTTACATTGATTTGATCATAAATTGGATTACATTCTTTTGCCAACTTTCTGGAACGAAAGTACATGATAGTGACCTTGGGATTCTGTTGTCATGACTATGATGGGAAAATTGCATTGCTAATCAAGTGTTACTATTCCATGAGCCATACCAAAAGTGTTACTATGTTACAAAATGGTCAATTTTATGACTGGTATCCAGAACACAAGAGACTTTCATCAGGTTTCTTCAATAACCTCAATAATAAAGTAAATAACCTGCCCTTAGAAATAAGGTATTACAGTAGGTGCTCAGGGGCAGAGGGGCTGTCATTGAGCAGTTTTCTTCAGGCAGACCTTGTAGACAGCAGTCCTCCTCAGTTTCTCTGAGAGCTGTCTTCTCCAGATGGAAGATGAATGAGAAGAAGAGGATGAAGACCATGGGAAGAGTTCCTTAACACCTGGGCTAGAGAGCAGGATGCTGTTTGCACAACTTTGACAAGACCACAACACTGAACCAATAGCCTATGTGTCCTCTGGTATCAATTGTCATGGTTTTATAGCTTCTTTATATAATTAACTAATGTATCATATCTCACCTGCTGCTTCTTAACAAACTGATCAAACTATCAGAAAATTGTCTAAAAGTGTTGACTGTCTATATTAGGTAACTGTGATCATGAACCCCAAAAATCAACACATTCTTAAATGTTCTTGACTGAGGGAAGAATACTAAATTATACAATTTAGATAATGCCAAAACATTATGTTAAATATAGTTGGGTACCAATGCAAATACTTAATTAGTCTACATTTTATTTGTTCATAATTAAGTGCAAGGTTTCCTTGCAGGGATGCTGTTATAAATAATGTAATTTAAGTGTGCAATCTTTCCACTGTTAACAGGAATAAATATTTTGATATTGGAAAGCTGTGGACCATCTTCAGTTTCCAGGGAATTTATTTCTCATCTTAACTATGTAATTGAATGTTGTTATTAAGAGAAGAAGTAGGAACCAAGTCTATTCCTCACTTTCTGGTTGGGTGATGAAGCCATGAGATGAATGTTTATAAAACATAACCCACAACGGTCCGTCATTTTTCTTATAAGGTAAGTGTTAGATTACAGGATGATAATAATGAGTTGGTCAGATGGACAGAGCACTGGCAGATGGAGTTTAATTCTGAAAAGAGTGAGTTAATGCATTTTGAGAGGACTAACAAGGCAAGGGAGCATACAATCAGTGCTGGAATGCTGGGAAATACTAAGGATCAGAGATGTGAGTAACCATGGATCCTTGAAGGCCACAGGGTAGGAGGATAGGGTGGCTAAGAAGGTGTGTGGGCTCTTTACCTTTATTAAATAAGCATCGAATACAAGTGCAGTGAGTTTATGAAGGAGGTATAGGACGTGAGTTAGGCCACAGCGAGAGTACTGTGTGTGGGTCTGAACACCACATGATAGGAAGTTTCTGAGTGCTTTAGTGAAGGTGCAGGGGAGATTCATCAGGATGTTGCAAGGGCTGGAGCGTTTCAGCTGTTAGGAGAGAATAGATAGACTGTGATTGTTTTCCTCAGAGCAGAGAAGGCTGGGGGTGGGGGGTTGGGAGACTTGAATGAGGTCCACAATTTATGAGGGGCATGAGAGGAAAAATCTTTTCCCCTTTGTGGAAATGTCAATGTCTAGGGTTTACATGTTTAAGGTAAGGGGCAGGAGTTTTAGAAGGGATTGAAGGAGTTGAGGGTGTGAGCTACCTGAAACTCACTGCCTGAAAGAGTGATAGAGCTAAAAATCATCATAACATTTAGGAAATATTTTGATGAATGATTGAAATGTCAGAGCATATAAGGCTGTGGGCCAAATGCTGAAAAATCAGATTGGAATAGATTGTGCTTGATAACTGTTGCTGTCTTAATGGACCGATGGGCCTCTTTATGTGTTGTTATGAAAAGCAAGAAACTGTGGATGCTGGAAATCTGGAAAAGAAATAGAAGATGCCAGAAACATTAACATGTTAGGCAGAATCTGTAGCAAGAGAGCAATGGAGTTGATAATTCAGGTCAAAATTCTTTCATCAGAACTGGGAGAAGTCAGAACAACAATCTTGTTTTGGGCTTCAAGTAAATGAAAGAAGAAGGGAATGGCAAAAGATCAAAGGGAGAGGTCTGTTTAGGGTGGAAGGCAGGAGGGAATAATTGGCAAATGAATTGTTGGTGCAGGGCCAGAGGGCTGATTATGGAACCAGTAAAGAAACAAAAGATGTATCTAGAGGGGCTGTGAAATGGAAACATGATGAACGGCTGCCGTCCAAAAGCAAGAAGAAGACAGAGACAAGAAGATTGAGATATGCTGGGCTGAATCTTATGGTGATTGTTGGACTAATTCTTGTTGCAAGCCCATTGCAAATCTTACAAAACTTAATTAGTAAGGTTAATTACCCTTTCTGCCCCTAAGGTGTGTATCATGACTGATTTCTGCCCCATCTCACCATGTGCTGTTCCTGGAACTACTCACCACTCACTGCATATCCCAGAATTGACCAGCATTCCTGGTGCAGGCACTGTCTTTACAAGGCTATTGTGTATCCAGACAAGCACCATCAGTCCGGAGCTGCCCTTTATGGTTCCTGACATTTGCCCAGGACATGGCAGGTGGGAGGAATATTTGTGCCTCACTTTGTGGGCAGGGTCCTGGAGCTCCTGCTGGACGAGGTGGTGTACAGGTAGAACCTCATCTTATCCCAGGATCCTGCAGTGGAGGCCACGACATCAGACCATGCCAGCCTGGTGTGAGGTTGCCAGCCTGATTAAAGCAGTCTCTCCTGTTTTGGAGGAATGCATAGTAATGAAGGAAGAATGTCAATGGCCCGTGTATGTATCACCAGCTTCTCGCCATTCTTTCACATTCATTGTGCCTCTATTACTGCATGCAACTCCGACCAAGGCTTATGTTCTTCCATTGCCACTGGTACCCAACATCCCTCCCCACCAAACCTCACTCATCCCAACCTGTGACATCAGCCACCCTTCATGCCCTCAGCGCTGCCTGCCCAACCACTCAGGACACCACCCCAGCTGCACAAACAATTGTAGCTGTGCCACCTATTTTCATCTTCTACAAAATAAAACAATGAACTAAAACAAAATTTGACAAACAGTCACTGGACTCAAAATGTTGACTCTAATTTTCTCTCCACAGGTGCTGCCAGACCTGCTGAGTTTCTCCAGCATTGCTGTTTTTGCTTCATCTTTCAAAATAGCTGCCACTTTCTCATTCCAGAAGGAAATCAGCCCATAATACAGCAGGAAGAATCAAGGCCAGTGGTGTACTGCCCATCATTCAGCTCCTTACCCTTTATGAAGAGAGCATCCTGACTCTGATTGCTCTGAGCAAGCCCTAGACTGGTAATTGGATGCTGCCTTTGACATATTATGATCCCCTGAATGGAGGCTATCCCCTTATCATGACTGAGGCCTACTGACAGCGGTGACAAGCTTCTTGGCTTTGTGTCTGTGCCAGTAATGACTGCAAGATAGTAGTAATATGAGCCTGGTATCTCTGGCTGAGGCAGGGCCAATGTGCAAAAAAGCAAGGCAAGGCAATGCAAAGCAGAGAACCCAGCTAGGCTTAGAATGAGAGAATGCTATGACAGTGACTGAAGAGAGTGGAGATGCAACCTGGTCCAGGACATGATTTAGGTGTGTATCCCAAAGCACACAGTATCCTGGCTGCCGCATTACAATGATAGTTGCCAGTGCAGCTCAAGGCACAGCATTGACATGCAAAAGTGTCCTGGGGAAGTGGATTGGAAATGGACCATTGCAGTTCTTTGATGTTGGAAACTCTCTGGATTGTGTCCTGAGATGTTGGTGTCTGATGTACACTTGGAGTAAGCAGCAAAGTCAACCTGTCAAGCACCTGCTCTGGTTTCCATGTCTGTCTTTCCTGGTGTCCAGTTTATAGTATGAGAAGAGTAAAAGATGGGGCGAGGTGATCTCTATGTTGAGACAGGTCTTGCTGCACTTGCTACCTGATTCTGCCACATGTCTCACTAGAGGGCATATTGCTCAGACACCGATAAGATTCTGCCCACATTCTGGTTATATTGAAAGTGATAAGCAGAACGGTCTGGAAAATTTTCATTCGTCTTTTAGGATAAAGACAATGACGAAGTCACACAGATAAACTGCAACTGTTGACTGAATAGATGGTTCAGAAAGAACACGTAGATAATTAAGTTCAGAATTACAATTTAATTTTGACTTTGAATCAAAGAGTTTCCATTTTGACCAAAATGGTACAGAACAGCTGCTTTGTAACTGGTCACAAAAAAATCAATATTAATAGAACAGGTTGATTTGTTACAATTTTTCCTGTTAATGTATATCCCAATTACCCAGCTGCAATCAGGAACCCAAACAAATGCGAAATAATTTATTTCTTAACACTCATGGTGCATACGATTGTTAAGTACTAACATTAAAATGCTCAGTGGTAGGCCAGTACTCAAAAAGTAAACTTTGTTTTGGTTTAAACATGAACCTGGATTTGCATAAAGTGCTTTCAGTATCTTAGACGCCCCCAGTTATGATTGATGTGGTTTCTTTTTGTTGTAGCTTGGGATTTTCACCAGACAGCGCAAGTTGCCAATTGATGAAGTTTAACACTTGTTTCGAGGACCCTGTGAGTGAGCAACAAGCAATGTCTGTTGGTTCCATTTCTTTAATGTGGCAGATAGTGACAAACAAGAAGACTCTGGCAACAACACAAGTAGTTTTTGTTCAGTTCTCCACAAGAGCTGTAAATACCATGGAACGCTTGAGGAAGGACATTGATTCATCCTGCCTTCAACATCTGTAACAGCAGCAGAAAAACTCTTTCTGTAGTCAGTGACCATAACTGGTGCTCTGGTATCTTGACACAGGTTATAACTACACATCCAGCATGCTCTACCACTATTCCCAAGAGAAGGACCAAAAAAAGAAGATCCAGCGGTTTTGAGAGTTTATCAATTCCAGAATAGTTTTAACAGTGGCTCCTTAAGTATAAAGAAGTCTAAAGATTTTATGAGGCTAGGCTTTAGCCCAAGTTCACTCCCAAGAGAAAAAAAAGCCAAAAGCAACAAATGGTTTCTAAAATATCAGAAATAATGAAAGAAAAGTATTCTATGTCTGTTTCTTTTCCTTATGGAACTGAAATCATAATCCTATTGAGGCGAATATATTTTGCTGTTTGTAGAGTTATCGATTAAAGATTACTCATTCATAGGTCACATAGTAATAGAGTCATAGAGTCACACAGCACTGAAATAGACCCTTCAGTCCAACCAGTACAGCCATAATCCCAAACTAGTCCCACCTGCCAGTGCTTGGTCCACATCCCTCCAAACATTTCTTATTCATATACTTATCCAAATGTCTTTTAAACTTGTAACTCTACTCGCATCCACCACTTCCTCTGGAAGTTCATTCCACATATGAAACACTCTCTGTTTTTAAAAAGTTTTCCCACGATTATGAAATTACATATGTTTAGTGCTTTTCAAATCCTCAAAATGCCTTGTGTAATAATAACTGAAACTATTGTGGTTAAATGCAGCAACCAATTTGCACACAAAATCTCACAAATAACAATGACTGGCTTTTAGTATTGGCAGAGGTGTAAATGTTGGTCAGAGCAGCAGGATAACTCTTTTGGCCTTTTCAAAATAGTGTTATGACATATTCCCTATAGCCCATTTCTGGTGCAACAAACCTCTTGAGCATCTGGATGAACTGGGTGACCTAAGGCTCTTCAGAAATTGGGTTTCAGGCCTCATTGTGATAATGGGCAAGCTTCTGGTATTTATCATACCTCCAGAAACAGATGGCCTGA
Organism: Rhincodon typus; assembly: GCF_021869965.1. Lineage (NCBI taxonomy): Eukaryota > Metazoa > Chordata > Chondrichthyes > Orectolobiformes > Rhincodontidae > Rhincodon > Rhincodon typus. Next base: position 25,344,048 of record NC_063348.1, on the reverse strand, counting down.
TGGCAGGTACTAGAGTTTGACTTGCTGCTCCATCAACCACAGTCATCAGGTAGGTCAGGGTGGATGAGTTGGCAGTAAAATGTAATTAGAAAAAGCTGAGGTTACTGAATGGGCTCCACTAGGTCAGAAATAAAAACTGTTTCCCTACTTTTTCTTCTGTGGCTCCTATTATTAGTAACTATATCAGTATACCTTTAAGAAACATGCTCATGATAGCATCATTGTGTCACAGCATGTGACTTGACGGTCTAAAGGTGTCAAACTCCATCTCATCTCAGATCGCTTGAAGCATAACATTCTACTGGTAGCATGCTCATTTGACGTAACTAAAAGCTCAATCTTTGTCCAGACCCTTGTGAACCTAAGGAATGCAATGCTTTTATATAATAGTTGTAATATCTGTCTTTTAGATTCTTCAATGCTCTGCTAGCCATGGTTTCTTATGTTAATGGTGATAATTTAAGCATTTCCATATCAGTTTGGAAAAACACCCTGTTGGAGGCAAGCTCACAGCATACATCTGTGAAGAAAAATGTCCAATATCTTAGCGGCAGATATTTGGAACGCTAATCAGATAACAACTTTGGACAACAGAGAATTTGAATGAAAAGAGAATGTTCCCACCCTCCACCAGGATTATTTCTGTGAGTACAGATGGTTATACCGATCTATACGTGGGGCATTAACCACCAAGAAAAGAAAGATAATTTAGTTTCTAATAGAATGTAGGTTCTTTCAAGATGAATTAAATTTCTAAGACTGCTTTATTTAAAAGAAAGAAAAAATAAAAGTCTGAAGTGCATTTTAGAGCAGCAACATTAAGCGACTGAAGTATAATACAGAAGTTGGAAGAAGAATGCTCTGTTTCCGATAGTTGATACATGAATAGTTTCTCACAACAGGATTGTAAAGTCCTTGTTCTTAAAAAAGGAAAAAAAATCACTTATACTGATATGAGGCCTGGGGCACATGGCTTAAGACTGTCCTGTCCAAATGTTTAAGGAAGTATCATGGATAACAGAAACTTTATTATGTAACGGGCATATAGTGACATTTAGCAACACTCTAAGAGTCTTTTGACTTATTTGTTGGAAGATGCCACAGCAAAGGGTGTGAGTGTGACTTTTCAAAAGATGAACTCTCACTGAGGCTCATTGAGTTAAACATTGCCTCTACCCCAATTAAAGCCTTTATGAACCATCTTTTTGGCAGGAGAAAAGGTGATACAATTGGTGCATTACGTGAGGATGGATTTGTGTATAAAGACCAAGAAGAACATCCACCATATGTTGCGAGATGGCCATCAATAGTCTTTGAAGCAGATTCTGTCAGCCAAGTCTTGCCTATTACAATATCTCAAGCCCAGGAAAGACACGTCCAGAGATATGCAGACTAGGTGGGTTAGCCATTGGAAGAGGCAGAGTTCTAGGGATAGGGTTGGGGGCTAGATCTGGGTGGGATGCTCTTCAGAGGGTTGGTGTGGACTTGAGGGGTAGAATGGCCTACTTCCATACTGTAGGGATTCTATTATTCTACTAATTAACTGTTCCAATATAGTAATATCCCAGAAACACATCCTTGGCAAAGGCAAATTCAGTAAAATAAATTGTCTCACATGCAATTCTAGCATCAGGCAGAGAACCCCAGCTTTCAGCTGTAACAAAGAGAGGAGTAAGAGCTTCCATATCCAGCTTCAAGACCCCAGAAACTGCTACTGAAGGCTAAAACTAAAAAAAATACTGGTTCTGTGGGAGCTTGACCCCACCCATTCAGGCTGTATCTTTTGCTTCAACTTTCAAAAAATCGCAAGGCCTCACAAAGTGTTCACTTTATTGGCTTTGGAGCAGACCGCTTTTCACTTTTGTCTCAAGCTTTCTTCACAAATAAAGGGACAAAAATACACCTCTTAAAGCCATATTATTGTCACACTACTGACTCTAGTTCTACTAGGGCTCTTTGATACCATACTCTGTCATATGTGACCTTGATATCAAGGGCATTAACTCTCACCTCACCTCAAATGTTAACATTTACTTCTTTGTCATGGGAAGCATGTTTAAAGTAGGTCTCACCAATGATAAAGTTCCCTCATGTGGGCCATCAAATTCTCCCCATACTCTCTGCCTGGGAAGACAGACAAACAAACAGCTCTCAAACATCTGCTAATGTTGCTTTTCTAGGGCACAGGCTGTACACTCGTCCCTCTGCCTCTCCCTCTGTAGTGGCCCAACTCTCATTCCGTGCCCCCTTCCCCCACACATTGGTCTGAATCTCATTTCATCCTCAGCTCCCCCCCTCCCCACCACCCACCACCATACCCCCAGCCTCTCCACCCGCACCCCGCCATTGCAGGCTGTCGCCTGTGGCCTGATTCTTCCACTTCCTATCCCAGAAGCTCAACACTTTGGTCTCAGGCTGAGCAAAACCATTTGTGTTGCATTGCTACTCCAATCCCAGGGTGTTCTGCTCCCAAATTGGCTGCTTATTTGTTTACTTGTGAGCCTATCAGTTGCAAGTGTGGAAGATTCTCTGATTGGAGGAGCAGCTCCTTTCAATATGTTTCTGTTCCATTTACCTGGATTTTGAGTAAAAGACTCAGAGGGTTTCAAGGGAGCCCTTGGTGAGCCACAAGACTCAGTTAGAGCAACTTCACAGAGAATTGTAGAATCCCTATAGAGTGGGAACAGGCCATTTGGTCCATCGAGTTCACACTGACCCTCTGAACAACATACCACCCAGACCCACCCGCCAACCCTATAACTCTGCATTTCTCATGGTTAATCCACCTGGCCTGTACATTCATGGACTCTATGGGCAATTTAACATGGCCAATCCACCTAATCTGTACATCTTTGGACACAGCTGCATAAATTAATGCATTTTATTATTCAGTAACTGAATGGACTTTGTGCTGTTTCTTCACTGCTGTGGTGCTTTCCAAATCAATAGATTTTTAAATTCTAATCCTATCAAGAGATATAGAGATAGCATGGGAAAATTTGTGCATAAATGATCAATCATGATCTAGAATGGAAGAGCAGGCTCAAGAGGTTGAATAGCCTCCTACTGATCCCTTCCAGTCTGGTATTAGATAGTGAATTCAATAAATACTTGGAATGAAGAGTTGATTGTTGGGGAAAAACCCACCAGGTTCACTCTGCCCTTCAGGGAAGGAAATCTTCCATCCTCACCTTGATGTGGTTGACTGTCAACCACTCTCTGAAATGGCCTAGAAAGCCACTCGGTTATAACAATTGTTATGAAATGAGGCCGAACGGGCCACCCATCACCAACCTAAGCACTGGAAACAATAACAACAAAAACTGTCTGTTGATCCTGCAAAGTTCTTCTTACTAACAGCTGGGGCTAGTATTAAAATTGAAAGAGCTGTCTCACAGACTATTCAAGCAACACCCTGATATAGGCACGTATTCATACCTTACAATGTCCATACTATCACCACCCCTCTGAAGAGTATTCCACTCAGATCCACCCCCCACTTTATTTCTGTAACCCTGCATTTCCCAGGGCTAATCCACCTAGCGTGCACATCCCTGGACATTATGGGCAATTTAGCATGGCCAATCCACCTAACCTGAACATCTTTGGACCGTAAGAGAAAACCAGAGCAAACCCACACAGACACAGGGAGAACGTGCAAACTCCACACAGACAGTCACCCAAGGCTGGAATCAAACCCGGGTCCCTGGCACTGTGATGCAGCACGGCTGACCGCTAAGCCATTATGCCACTCCAGTGTATATTGATTTCTTGACTTAACAAGTATAGTGTAATGTTCCCAGCTGATGACAGTTTTGGGCAAATCAATACCCAAAGTGAAATGTGGCTTGGAAAAGCAGACTTGGCAGACAAAATGTTTTTCAGAGAAATGTCAAGTATGAAATGTTTCATTTTGTTAGGAAGACTGAGAGGCAACATAATATCAAGAATTATATTCTAAAGCACATTCAAGAATAGAGGTGTCTGTGGTTTTATGGATGCAAATCATTGATTGCGGAAGAGTATAGACGTAGGAGGTTGAGAGGTGAGGTTTATGAAATCACGAGGGGCATAGATAAGGTAAATGGCAAAGGGGTCTTTTCCTTAGGGTAGGGGAGTTCAAAACTACGGGGAATATTTTTAAGGTGAGAGGAGAAAGATTTAAAAAGGAGGGGCAATTTTTTCACACAGAGGTTGGTTTATATGTGGAATGAACTGCCGGAGGAAGTGGTGGGTACAGGTATAGTGACAACATTTAAAAGATATTTGGATAGATATATGAATAGGACAGGTTTAGAGACATATGGGCTGAACACAGGCAAGCAGGATTAGTTCAGTTTGGGAAACTTGGTCGGCGTGGACGAGTTGGACCGAAGAGTCTGTTTCCATGCTGTATGACTCTCTGCTGGTAGACATTTTTCTGAGAATTGCTTCGGTGTTCCGATTACTGCAATAGGTCTCCTGTTTAAATTTGAGCAATTAATTTTAGTATGTCAACTCTTATTATAATGGAAGCATTTTCTTTTCTTTTAGGTTCTAGCCTTTCTCATTTATTATTCTTGTGTACTTTTCCTTGTTCCCTAAAACAATTACCTTTTGCATCCTGAAAATTTCTTATCCTCCAATCTACTTGATGATCCCCATATGATCATGTCCCCACATGCTGGTGTCAAAGGACACCTTGTTGCTAGGCAACAGCCCAATACTTTTCTATCTTCTACCCTTCCTACTGATGTGTTATTCATCTCAAGAGATTTAAAGACCTTATTTAGTTGCATATAAATAAACTCTTAGACAACTGGTTTACCATTCTCAGAATTCAAAGATGAAACTAAAACAATGTAATTCCATTTTTAAAAGACACAATGTAGACATACAATTCAAATTTAAAACTAAACATTATTTCTCCACTTTAGAACTGTGGTAAGGTTAGGGTTAAAGTTAGAGTTAGGATACACTATCACAAGTTCGTTAATGATAATATATTTTGACCCTTCATCACAATAGGTACTTGTATAATCACATTAAAATCCAGGAGCTGGAAAGGCTGCCACATACAAGTCCATTGACATTAATGAGTAACACAGTGGCTGAAATGGTAACACCTTTCATTCTTAACTGCTCCAAGTGTGGCACTGTAATTTGGTTACAAATAGCAAACCTAAATTATTAAGTATGGTTGATTTTCCTCTTTTGCACCTTTGTGGAACAGAAAACTTCAACTAATGGGGATACTTGCATGCTACAATAGAACTTTCAATTTCTATCCACTGAAACTAAATAAACAGATAGAAAATTAGACTGGTTTTAATATTGCCTTAATTTGTTCTGAGCTGTGAATGTTATGCAGCTAATAAAATCAATATTAAGCATACTTTATAGATTTTATTGCACTTGGAAACTCATTACATTTGAAAAGTACTTGATGCGCAACTGAAATGGCATAAACTACAAGGCAGCAGACCGAGGATTGGAAAGTGGGAACAGATAAGGTAACTGTTTTCTGGCTGACAAAGACATGATGGACTGAATGATCTTGTTCTTTGTCATAAATTTCTATGATTCTGTGAGTGGGCAGCTCAATGTTGTCTTCCGACGTGGCACAAAGTCAGCAACTTGGATTGATCAGTTCTATGCTGTTCAGCTTTCCTGTCCATATGGCTTGAACAACAGAACAGCTGGAAGAGGTGGAGACTCACTCACAACCAAAGACAAACAAGACACTGAGAATTAGCCAAAAGATATCACTGCCAAAATACCATTACTTGCAAAGAGGGCTGTTTGACAAGCCGAAAGAGAGGATGTTTGATTCAGTGCCAAGTCCACCAATGCACTAGCTGTTTTTATACATGTGTATGATGCACTGGGTCAAACCTTCTCCAACCAGCATCTCCATTGGTCTCTGTATTAACTCAGTTATGTTATTCTACATCTTTAGAAGAAAACTCTCCGGACATAATTGAAATAAAGTGCAGCCAAATGGAAATACATAAAGGTCCTATTGTACATATTGCTAAAGAGAGTTATCCTGCACTCATATGGACAAAACACAAGTTTATTCAATTTCTAATGATCATAAGAACTTATACTGTATTAGAAAATGGTGTTTCTTGGCAGGCAAGTCAACTTTGATTGCCTGAGACATTTTCAAAGAGGAAGCTCCTCAAGCTCCATTGTAATTCAAAAAAGGTGCAGGCTTAAACATATTACTTTAGTTCACAACGGGTGGGTCCCCATGTATGAATATATGTGTCACTTCTGAAAAGAGGAAATGAACCATGTGGCCAGCTCAACTTATTATCTTAAATTGATAGTTAAGCTGCTGGCACACTTGTGATTGCTCAGAAAGAGCTGTCCAATCATGGAATTGCATCTAACAATAGGTGTTTTGGTTTGGTTTTGCAAGGACAGTCTGGTTGTTTATTGGTAGTATTCTGCCTATTGTGTGGTACAGCGTGGGCAGAATGTAGCACAGTGGCACAGTTGTTGGCAATACTGCCTCACAGCACCAGGGACTTGGTTCGATTCCAGATTTAGGTGACTGTCTATGTGGAGTTTGCACATTCTCCCATGTCTGCATGGCTTTCTGCCGGGTGCTCTGATTTCCTCTGATTAGCCTTGGGAAATGCAGGGTTATGGGAATGGGTGACGAGGGGTGGGTCTGGGTGGCATGCTCTTCAGAGGATCTGTGTAGACTTGATGGGCTGAACAGCCTCTTTCTGCAGTGGAGCTTTTCTGTGATTCTAAGAGAACATGCTGTGTGATTCAATCAAATAATCCACTGCAACATACATTCTACATGCCAAATAGAGAATGCAGAACAATGGATAACCTTATCAGATGCTATTTACTATATAAACTGTAAATGCCCAAAAACTCAGTTTTTTGGACCAAAAAGGTGCCTGGTTCTCCACAAGTTACTCTGGAAAGGCAAAACAACTCGAAATAAATTAATCAGTTAAAGCATTTCAAGGTTCTATTATGCACCTTTTAACAGCCTTCTCTGAAAGCGAAAGGAATATGTTCCATCCTTATGCCTTTTTTTGAATTAACCAGGAGCTTGGGAAATCTTGCAGCAAAATTTAAATTCAGTTGCATCAACCTTACTGCCTTTCACTTGATTCAACAGAAAGTTAACCATATGGGAGGTTTTATTTTACCTGCTCATATCTTCGTGTGCTCTGGCAACATCAATGGCCTGCAACGTTATGACTTTGTTTTCCAATCCTATTCCAATCAGAGTTTCTTGTATGTCAGGATGTGTTGAGATGTAAATATGCTGTTCTAACAGTCTTTCATCTATTTCATTGATTTTATACTTACTGGCTACATTCTTCAATCTCATTCAGAAATTGTGAATTCTAGCCCAGACTTTGAAATTCAAATCAGTGGATCTGATATTTTGACTTTAGTTGGAGATGAGCGCTGAATCTCTCAAGAGTTTGGCCTAGATTTTATCATTGTTGATTTTAGGGGTCCATGATCACAGTTATCTAATGCAGGCTGTCGATGATTTGTAAGTAATTTTCTGATAGTTTATTAAGTTTGTTAAGAAGCGGTAGTTTATATATGATACATTAGTTAGTAGATATACAATCGTGACAACTAGGAATGGTCCACTGATACTGGAGGACACACTGGCTGTTGGTGTGGAATGTTTCAGTCTCATTAAAGTGGTAGAGGCAGCATCCTTTCCTCCAGCTGAAGTGTTAGGGAACTCTTCCCTTGGCCTTCCTCCTTTTCTTCTGATTCGTCTTTCATCTGCCTGGTGAAGACTGCCTGATGAAAAGTTCTGCCTGAAAGGTCTGCTTGATGAGATCTGCCCTCTGGGAGAAGCTCTTTTCTGCCCTGAGTCTACTCTATTCTTGGTCCGTGCACAGATCCTCCAGCGCGATTTGACCTAGCACAGTCACTCCAGTGGAGAATCTGGCTCCTGAATTCTCATTGGCCTGCGTTTCCGGCACACATGTGGCTTCTCTAACTTCCTTGACCCCAGTGCAGTTATTCCACCATAGAATTGCCCTAGGCCCTGCAGGCTTCCCCTGCTGTCTCCTATCTTGAGGGCTTCTCTCTGTGTCTGGCACTTATTGTTATTTCATATTTTGAGGGGTCAGTTATTTTCTCTGTGTCAATCAATTGTCTGAACCCTTTTAGCCAATGACCATGGCCAACTATTTATGACACTGGATGATTGTTGTCCCATTGATTCATTTACCATTCTTTCTAAGCATATTTTCAAAAACAACACACTGATAGTTGGGTGCATTTGGCATCAGATAAGTTGTTGACACTATTTCAATGGGCCTCTGGTTTTGTAATTCTTCCCTGTGTTTAAAATGCTAGGAGTTGGAGTATTGCGTACAGTTCTGGTCACCGCATTATAGGAAGGAGGTGGAAGCATTGGAAAGGGTGCAGAGGAGATTTACCAGGATATTGCCTGGTATGGAGGGAAGGTCTTATGAGGAAAGGCTGAGGGACTTGAGGCTGTTTTCGTTAGAGAGAAGAAGGTTAAGAGGTGACTTAATAGAGACATACAAGATAATCAGAGGATTAGATAGGGTGGACAGTGGGAGCTTTTTTTCTCGGATGGTGATGGCTAGCACGAGGGGACATAGCTTTAAATTGAGGGTGATAGATATAGGACAGATGTCAGAGGTAGGTTCTTTACTCAGAGAGTAGTAAGGGCGTGGAATGCCCTGCCTGCAACAGTAGTAGACTCGCCCACTTTAAGGGCATTTAAATGGTCATTGGATAAACATATGGATGATAATGGAATAGTTTAGGTTAGATGGACTTCAGATTGGTTTCACAGGTCGGCGCAACATCAAGGGCCGAAGGGCCTGTACTGCGCTGTAATGCTCTATATTCTATGTTCTATGTTCTAAGGCTGTGAAATACATAGCAGACCACCATGAAGCTTGATGTTCATTTTGCTGAGTCCTGCAGCTCCTCCAGAGTAATCAAGACAGCAAATAATCATTATAAAAAATCTGTGGACGCTGGATATCTGAAAAAAAAATGCACAGAATGCTGGAGAAACTCAACAGCTCTAGCAGCAGTTTCTTTGCTGATGTTTTCTCGGAATTAATTATGTGAGTTGTCTGCTGTAACATTTCATTTGGCAATGTGCTTTTCATTCTCTCCCAGCCAACAATGGATTGTGTATCAAAGTCACAAGCCATCTCATTAGCCAAATAGCTCCACTTAGATTTACCATGGTGGCTGAAATAGAGCAGACTGACAGTGAATGACAACACCATGCCTGATGCCAGGATACTGTGCCTGATCTGCCTGATTCTCTCTTGATGATCAAGGGGGTAAAATTCCTCTTGCTTGCAGTACACTTGCAACATGATGTGTGTCATCCAGTGGCATCCTGTGCTATCAGAATAGCAACAGTTTTAAAGAAGTCACATGCTCTCCCTGCCTGCTGCTCTCTGACAGGAGAGAGTTAAATGAAATCAGTTCTCTTTGGATAGAAAGTGTCAGTGAGCATCTACACACAGGAGTGGTGACCCGCAAAAAAGTTGCAAGTGTTTCCACTCCCAGTGTAGAAGTAGATAGAAGCTTAAAAATTGATTGGCTGATTGGCACTTCTACCTTCACAACCACTGGCACTATGGCTGTCACCCAGCTTTCAGGTTACAGTCAGGGCTGCAGCGACTGACAGATTTCCATGAGGATGTCTTTACTGAGGTGTAGATTTCTCACACTGGACTTCTAACCTCTGGGGGTAGGCATCATCTGAGAGCTAAGCATGGATATAGCCTCTGACTGAGAATCCCTTCTCTCCCACCTCCTCCCTTTTCTGGCAGCTCTTAATACTGTCTGCTCATTCTCTTTCTAATGTCATATTTTAAGTGGAATCCCTGATTTGAATCAATGTGCAAGTGGTTCATCCAGAAGTCTTGAAGTTAGGACAAAAAGCTTCAGCATGTTCCATAACTTTCCCTCTGAGGTCTCCTTCCAGCCCCTGAAAACATGCTCATCTATGTGTGACTAAGGGACGACACTAGTTAGAGTGCTGACCTCCAAAATGGCCGCACTGGCATCATTTCAACACAGAAAAGATTTACAAGGGTATTGCCATGGGTAGAGGGTTTGAGCTGTAGGGAGAGGATGAATAGCCTGAGGCTACTTTCTCAGGAATGTAGGAGGTTGAGGGGTGACCTTATAGAAATTTGTTAAAAATCGTGAGGACTATGGATAGGGTGCACAGTCAAGGTCTTTTCCCCGGGATAGGGGAGTCCAAAACTAAAGGGCATAGGTTTAAGGAGAGAGGGGAAAGACTTAAAAGGGACCTGAGGGGCAAATCTTTCATGCAGAGGGTGGTGCATGTATGGAATGAACTACCAGAGGAAGTGGTGGAGGCTGGTGCAATTACAATATTTAAAAGGCATCTGGATGGGTATATGAATAAGAAGGGTTTAGACAGATATGGGCCAAATGCTGGCAAACGGGACTAGATCATTTTAGGATATCAGGTTGGCATGGACAAGTTGAACAGAAGGGTCTGTTTCCATGTTTTCCATCTCAATGACTCGAAATCCTGTTTGACATCACATTCTGCCTACTCTGCATACTTGTAGTGGATGTTCACTAAGCATGCAGAAGTGTATTCATGCACCTTGGCTGCCACCTTAGGGCTCTACGACATTCATAGTGCTTAAAACATGCATGCTCCTGAAACACGTTTTACACTATATAATCATTTTCATTTTCACTGGTATTTGCTCCCTTATCATACATGCTGCATTTACCCTCCAGAACTCAATCCAGCACTGTGTCCTTACTTTTTGGACTGAAAACACTGTGATCTAGAAAGTTCTGTGGGAGATATTTTCAGTGTTCTTCCTCTCAATAAGGAGCAGTCATACTTAATCCTACATCTTTACATTTTACCCATATCCCTTTAAATTCTTCATCCTCAAGTATCTGTGCAATTCACTTTCTTTTTAAATCAACCCATTCTGATACATTATGACATGTCTGGGACAGGTGAGACTTGAACCTCGACTTTCTGGCCCAGAGGTAGGGAAGAACCCCTACAACGCACTTTTATTTTCCTTGAACTTATTTTTATAATCAATCTGTGCAGAGATGTTATTACACACCTCTAGAGCAGGTGGGACTTGAACCTGGGCCTCCTGGTCCAGGGGTAAGGACACTACCTCTCTGCCACAAGCGGGCCCAAGAACATCATGTAGATTTTGAAATTAACAGTTCAACGATAACACCACTAGCCACTCACTTATAATATTATTTGTACAATTGGCCTCCAGCTCCTTTCCATATAGAGCATTCCGGATCCTAATAATTCTCTTAGTGAAAAAAAAATCCCTGTTCATTCCCCCTCTTAGATCTTCTGTTAATAATTTTAAAACTATGATCCACTCTCCCAAAAGGATTAGTTTTTCTTTAATTTCTTCTTCAAAATCTCTCATCATTTTGAACATTCCTGTTATGTCAAGTCTTAACCTTCTCTGTTCCATGGGGAACAATCCCCAGAACTGAAAATGCTTACACCTGGTAACTTCCTAGTGAACCTTCTCTGAGCACTGTGTTCACAGAACTTAATTCACAGAATCACAAGAGATCTAGAATATACTATAATGAATAAATAGGTTTGATTTTATTTTGAATCAATAATCAATGGCCATTCTTTTAAATAAACATTAAGCAGGTTATATAGCCCCTTTTTGGGGCACTGTGACAAAACTTACAAAATGGGAGCTGACAATGGAGTGAGTCATTTTTATATTTATTTAGTTTTATTTGGAGAGCTATTTCCCCATGAATAGTAACCAACTACAATCGCGATACAGACTATACCTTAAGTTTTCGTGATCTAAGCCATTACATTGATTATGGCATTACTGGTGCACATTTTCTCAGAGTTGGCTCCTCCTACTTGCTTAAATATTTTGAATTGCTCCTGTGTTTTTCTATGTTGTCTCAATATATTGCTGCTTCTGCGCTGTTTTGCTGTTTAAACGCTTGGGGTTGTTTCTCTACAATTTCTATATTCTGCTGCCAAGTGCATTGAAACACTGTCAGAAAATGGAGATGCTCTTCATCCTCAACCAGCCAATTCCAGAATTGTGCAAGATTGTCTGCTGTTCCTCTCGACATGGTGAACCAGACTAGTAGCTGGCTATGCACTTGCAATGAGACTGACCTACTGAGATCTGGTTAAATATAGTAGAATGTGACTTCATTAAGTCCAATGCCTGCAGTTCAAAGTAGAATATCAGCCCTATACTGATTAACCCATTGAAACTCCAAAGCCAGTCACTTAATAATAATACATTTGCAGCAAAATTAGCTGTTGCCAGATAAATCTCTATTTGAAGATGGAAAAATGCCAGCTGCATATTAAATGAGGGTTGCTGTCAACTTCAGTTACACACAGGGCTGTATGAACTACAATTATAAATCTTTGTGCAAGTTAGCACAGAGATCAGCTAACATTTATTTGCTTCATCTCCATCTGTTTATGACTTACCTTTCATTGAGAGCCAAAAACCTGCAGTTGAGCAAATGAACCTCCTTTGAAGGATATGATCTCCTTAGTTCTCTTACTTGTTCAAGCAACTGCCACACATGTCGCAGTGTCAGGATGTCGGTGCTTCCTGAAAGAAAGACCTTGTACTGCAAGCACTGAGTAGGTGAAAGGGAAATCCTTTGACATGTATACTCACACAACCTCATGTAATGTGTTGGATTCAATAATGTCAGGTCGAACAGGCTTATTTTGGTGTAGGTAATTAATTTAATGGTGCTCACCATATTGTTTAAAATGTCCAGAAACATGTGGAGAGGAAGAGATGCCGTATGAATTGTAACTTGCCATGAAATGTTGCCTGATACATGTAGCTCAGGTTCTAGTGGGTGGGGTTGGAATCTGTGGGTGTCCCAGAGGGCCTGCAATGGATGTTCAGCCCCCACCAGCCATGCTAAAGTTGTTGAGATCCCTGTATGGCATCATATGCCCCAATCCCTATACTCTGCCACAGGTCCAATACCTGTAACACCAGATTTAGAACATGGAACTTCCAGTACAGTGATCTTTTATTTTAGTGGCATGGAACCTATAAATATATTCATCTAAAATGTATCTTAAAGAAATGACATATTTTTAGAATGGTCGACCTATGCTCAACATTGCCGTTGATGATAGTATAGTGGCAGTATCATTAGACTAGTAACCCAGAACTCTAGCTGAACGTTCTGGGGACATAGGTTTGAATTCTACCATGGCAAATGGTGAAATTTGAATTAAATCAAAATCTGGAATTAATAAATAACAAAAAGGATAATCTAAGGTGAGCACGTAATCATTGTTGGTTGTTGTAAAACCCATCTGGTTCACTAATTTCCGTTAGAAAGAAAAAAAACTTCCATCCTACACAGTCTGGCCAAATTTAACTCCAAATCCACAGCAATGTGGCTGATTCTTACCTACCTCCTGGCAATGAGGGATTGGTAATAAGTGCTAGTCTAGCCAGCCACATCTATGTCCCATGAAAAAATTTTAAAAACTCAAAAATGCAATTTGAGAGCCTCTCTATTTGCCAATCAGGGATTTGTGAGGAAGATACCTCCAGCACAAATCCTCGTTCTGATTAAAGAATCCAACTCTTCAAGTTGCAATCTAGACGGGTAATGTGCTTTACCTTTAAGTCATTCCTGATCTGCAGGAAATCCCATCACTGAAGTTGTCCCACTCAAACAAAGCAACAGGGCCATACCACAAGCTTGGCCCAGCCTGCAAAAGCGTATCTTTTTCTGCAACCACAGTTCTGACTAAGCTACAGCCCCCTCCATATGGTTCTGCTGCTTCTTGCCAAACTGCAGTCCTCTCCACAAGATCCTGCAGTTTCTTTCTTTGCCTTTCCCCCTGGCTTCTGGCTCCCTCATCCACCTATGCTCTGCGCTCTCGCTGTGATCTCTGCTCTGGGCTCCTGTCTCCCTTACTTCAGTGCACACCCAGGGAATCTGGGTCCAGTTCAAGAGGCTGCAGTCTCTCTAGCTGAAGGGACTAACAGTCTGTGAAACGTTCTTCTTCCCAGCACTGTCCTCTGCCATCGCCAGGTTCCGCTGATGACCCAAAGAGAAGCACAGCAACAGCAGGGCCTGGTGACAGTAGAGGAGGCAGAGATAGGGTCATGGAGATGCCACAAACTTTCTGTTACATACTGAGGGAACACACTATGACAACTCAAGTGGCATAAAGGCAGGTGGGCTAAAGTTATGTTAATCCCCATAAAATTTCAGACAGGTCAGAGCATGTACATTGGTGCAGGGATACCAACTGCTCTTCAAACTTGCCGATGGGAAACTGTCTAGCCTATGGTCTTGATCCTTCAGAGTATATCCTTCTGAATGCATCATCTTCTCATAACTTAGCCAGGTGATAATTGTTTAAATGTATGGTTCTACATACTAGTGACTAAGAAGGTATTTGGGCTGTATAGTTTGGGAGAAGGGGGTTGGGGCAGGGGGTAAGGGGAGGGTAAAATCAGAGCTAGGCCTGATCCTAGCCTCACTGACACAAACTCATTTTCCAACATGAGTCACTGGACAAAAATCAGGAGGAAGGAACCCTACTGATTTTTCCTCAGCCTGTTACCGAGTCCCTGAGGCAATTTTCCATCCTATTTGAAATCAATGAATTCATCACACAGCAAGGATCAAACATAGATAATTCCAAATCTGAATGGCTCCATTCCATGTCAAACATGCACTTACCAACTGATGCAGCTGCTAAAATTAATTTTACATTTAACGCATAGTTGTGTTATTTTAAATGATGTAACTTATTGGATTTTGTGCTTGGTGAGATATGAAACTACATATTACAATTAAATCTCTGTTCAAATTCCCAATCCCAGGAATATCCTTCCAAGCTTCTCTGACTATTCACAATGTTCTTTGCTTTAAAATTCTCCTAGAAATTGACCTAATTGACAAAATTCTGAAAACTCCACATTGGCTCACTGAACAATCTCGTGATTTATGTCTTTGTGAAGCACTTGGACATTTTACAGCCTGAAAGGCATTAATTAAATGTAAATTGCTTTTATTGTAGTAAATGTAACATTTTATTATGAATATGTTATTTTTATATTAAAATTTTTGCTTTGGATCTTCGATATTTTATGTGTGCTCATACATGGCATTGTTTGCTGACATCGACAACTGCAGGCAACTATGCATGTGTGTTCATTAGGGAACACACGGTTCCCAATGCTAATGTCATCACATAGACTTTGTTTGACACCACACACAAATGCATTACTGTGCATCTGCAGCAAAGTGGCACACAATTTTGAACAGGGCTTCATTGGTGGGGAGAAGGGATATTGGACATCGGACAGGGCAAGATCCCAGATGAGAAAGGAAGAGGGCCCAGAAGCTGGGGGAGTGGAGTGGTGACAAGGAGAGACCGCGACTCCCAATCCCTCCCTGTCAACATCCAACCCCACACCCCATCCTGGTCCTGACTTCTTACATGATTTAAAGTGCCGCATGTGTCAATGTAAGCAAATGCAGCCTTGTAATATTCTATTTTCATCCAATGAAGTTTATTTTAGGAAGGAATATCTATTTAATTTTCAAAACAAATACCACCCATCACAGTATCCTCTATTAAAAACAATCCATACAACTAAACACTTTTTGTACACCGGTATTCTCTTTGATACATAAATTTTCTAAATTACTGAAAAAAACCTACACTACAAAATGGTAGAGTCAACCCTATATTTTCCTCAATCTTTACTGTATGGGAAATAGCCCTGACATTGAAACAATGCAACATTTCATTAAAATTCTAAAATAAAAATGTTTTAACAGGTTCTTAAGATGAGACAAGCCTTTTTTAAAATGAAAGTCAGATAGATAACATTGCTATAACATAAAATTCACATGGCTGAGTGAGGACAGAATGAGTTAAAATATGCTGCAATTTTTTTTTGTGTGATGCTTGGAGCCATTTTACTTACAGCATTTTGAGCTGAACACTTCATACTGTACCTCTTTTAGAGTAAATTTTCTGTTACAGTATCCTCCTGATATGACACTTTATTTGCCAAGCTAAACCACATCTACATGAAGCTTTAGCATTTACATGAAAATGCTTTGTTCTTCTCATTAGATTTGGTTTTATGTTAATAGATATATAAAGATAAATTTGACCAACATTCCAAAATCCATTGTTTAATCATTTTGTACCCTGTAACTCTTTGTCCAAAATGGTTTCTGCACATATGGAATACATTTTAAGCAGACTATCTCACAGCTGCACTGTTGTGTCTGGACCGCAAGCAAGTCGATGTGATGCCAACTTGAGAAAAAGTATGTTAATAAGCCACAAACAAAACCAAAACAAAAATGGTCATATTGTATTTATTATTACACAGCTACCAAAACGCCAATTTTAATGAAGCTAGACATTATAAAGCCACCAGTGCTTATGTGTGTGAATTAACTACTCATACGTTTGATTATTTTGGCAAGATTTCAGTTAAATCCATGGTGACATTCAATATCTGGGTGCAACAGATCCTTTCAATAACTTTGCCTTTGGAAGCTGTTTATGAAGTAAGTTTAACAGGGCCTGTGTTAAGAAAAAAGGTGCTTGATTATTTGCATATGAACGTATACTAATTCACATGAAATTCCTTGCTTCACCATTTTCATGGAAATATTCCTCCTTTCAAAATAAATAAATGAGAGTCTTGGAACATATGTCGGGATGATTTTCCTTTGTTCTTAGACACATAGAATATAGGAGCAGGAGTAAGCCAACTGGCCCTTCAAGCCTGCTCCACTATTCAATGTGACCAAGTCTGATTATCCAAATAAGTGCCCTGTTCCTGCTTTTTCCACATATCCTTTGATCCCTTTGGCCCTCAGAACTCTTCTTGAAACATTCAATGTTTTGGTCTCAATAGCTTTGTGCAGCAGAGAATTCCGCAGGCTCACCACTCTCTGGATGGAAATTCCTCATCTCAGTCCTAAAAAGCCTTGCCTTTATACTTAACCCATGACCTCTGGTTCTAGCGTCCCTGATCATTGGGAACATCCTTCCTGTATTTACCTTGTCTAGTCCTGTCATAATTTTATAGGCTTCAATAAGATCCCCCCTCATTTTTCTAAACGCCAATGAATATAGACCCAACCAATTCAGTTTCTCTTCATATACCAGTCCTGCCATCCCAGGAACCAATCTGCTAAACATTTGTTGCACTCTCACTGTAGCCAGAACATCCTTCCCAGGGTGAGGAGACAGAACTGTACACATTACTCTAGATATGGTCTTTCCAAGGCCCTGTACAAATGTAGAAAGACATTCCTGCTCCTGTACTTGAACCCTTTCGTTATGAAGACCAAGATACCATTTGTCTTTTTCATTGCCTGCTGTACCTTCATGCTTATTTTCAGCGACTTGTGTACAAGGATACCCAGGTCTTGTTGCCACCTCCCTTTTCCCAATCTATTGCCATTCAGATAATAATCTACTATCTCGTTTTGCTGGCAAAGTAAATAACCTCTAATTTAGCCACATTATACTTCATCTGCCATGCATTTGTCCACTAGGTTAACTTGTCCAAATCATACTGAAGCATCTCTGCATCCTTCTCACAGTTTAGTCTCCTACTCAGTTTTGTCTGTAAACTTGGAGATACTACAATTAGTTCCCTCATCATTGATACATATTGTAAATAGCTGGGGTCCACACACTTATCCCCATGTTACCTCACTAATCACTGCCTGTCATACGGAAAAAGACCAACATATTCCACTTTGCCAAAGAGTTCTCTCTCCATGTCAGTACACTGCCCCCAGTCCCACACGCTTAAATTGTACATGCTAGTGTACATTAGTTCCTGTTCAGTTCAAATGTACATTAGGTTCTGGCCTATCAAGCAAAGAAAAGGGATGAGAAATAATTACCTGAATTTTACCACAAACTTTGGGGTGATGATGTTGGGACCAAAAAGGAGTCTCTCGATAATGGATCGTTGCCTTCAATTCTCCTGTGGTGTTTGAGTTCTATGTCTTCTGGCTCGTATAACACTTTACATGGTGGCTGAAGAGAGTTTCTGTCCAACCACATTCAGTATGAGAAAGAACAGAAACTGCTGCATCTGTATCTAATTGGTAATGTGTCTTGGTTACCTCTGCCAGGATATCAGCATTCCAGTAGCTTCTGCTTTGTTCCTGGAACTATACAAAGAAAGATGCCACATGGATATAATCATTGATCTTACCATCTTTTGAAGGCTTCCCTTTGTATATATTGTCTACAGATACATAATCCAGAAGTGGCCCATCTTTCCACATAAATCATATTTACCCTCTTTGACTGGGCAATTTTCATGCCTGTGTTTTTCCTGCCACACAAAATACAGCTGGCTTGGGCTATTGATGGATGGTCTCCCCATCTCCCATGCTTTTTCATTTTTTCCCTTTTTTTTATGTTTTATATACTCGAATGAGCCAGCTGCTTTTGTGACAGAGTTCTTCCTGTCATCTTCAATTACTCCCTGATCTTAACTCATCTGCTGAGTTGGATCATCTTCGTGAAGGTTTGATCATCTCCTGTCTGCAAGTGAACAAAGTTTCATCTAACACTCACACAACCATTTTGTCTCTGATCAGTTTATCTTTCAATCTGCAGCACAGTTTAAATTCCCCTACCAGCTGACGTTACCACAAAGGTCCACGTTCTCATACTCACCCCTTGCCTGAGGCATGGTGTCCCTCAGGTTAAACAACCACTAGATATCTTTCTCTACAGTGAATTGAATTAGCTGTATTGCCACATCAGTACACTGAACAATTTACAAGTTGCCACTTAACAGCACCGTCTGAGAAAAATGGGTACCGAGGTACAGATTCCTGAGTACAAATTCTTAGAAAAAGAAATCAGGAAAATTAAAAGAAGTCCAGCATTACAGAAATTCCAAAGTACAAAATCATAGTAAAAAAAATAGAAAAACAAAGAAAGAAAAATTTCAGAGGGAGCAACCCTATGCGCATTCACCATTTTAGATCAATTTTATCAAAGTATCCTTTTGTCATATCAGCATCTGTAGAGAGAAATGGGAGTTAGTGTCTTGGGTCAAGTGACCATTCCTCAGAACTGGGTTCCTGCAGGCCTGCTGAGCTCTTCCATCAATTTTTCTTTTTGTTTCTGATTTACAGCTTCCGCAGTTCTTTCAGTTTTTATTTATTTGTTATATCCTTTATGACAGATTCCCCATTAGTGATATGGATGTTTTGCTGGTTAAATTCCAAAACCTGGAAGGCAACTTGTGTAACACATGACACTTCCTTCAGATGTATTTCACTGGGGGGCATGATAGGTCTATGACTTGATATATATCGCAAAATATACACTACACTTTTCTCTGCTGACCTACCATCACGTGACTCTGAAGATTATTTGTTACCATTAGAATAACGGTTCACTAATGTCCTTTAGGGAAGGAAATCCATCATCCTTACCTGGCCTACATGTGACTCCAGACCCACAGCAATGTGGTTGACTCTTAACTGCTCTCTAGCAATTAGGGATGGGCAATAAATGCTGGTTTAGCCAGAGATGCCTACATCCTGTGAGTAAATAAAAAATAAACCAACTGCACACACTCACTCAAAGAACAAAGAAGAACAGTACAGCACAGAAACAGACCCTTAGGCCCCCAAACGTGTGCAAACACATTCTGCCTAATCATAACCTAACAACTTACATTAACTTCATTTTCCTTTGGGTTTACTTTATTATTTTTTTTATTGTGACTTGATTCAATTTAATTCCCTTTTGCTAATGCTTCTTCTTGAAATCCAAGTTGTTAATTCTTTATAACTGATACATTTTTCTTAATTCAATCTACTTGTATTGATACTCACTCCTTAACAGCAGCTTCTCACCATCCAATACACTTACAAATTTCCTGTGACATTATTCTTGGATTGTTTCACACTCAGCCTATTGGTGCTGAGTTCAGAATTATGTCACCCCCTGCCCCCCACACTCTTTTTAAAATTTGCTAGCTCGTCCCTTGGTGCTGAGTTCAGAATGAAACCATTCCCTGTTCTCCACACTCTTATTTTAAATCTGCTGCTTCTTATCTCATACTGTGTTCAGGATGTTGAAGGAGAAATATATCAAACATTCCCCTCGGCATTGGGTATGTTTGTTAAATTTAGTGCACTAAACAATGGTATTCTTGCTCTATTTGAATTATTTAACAAGTGGTCTGATTACTCCTTTGTGCATGGCTTTCTCCTCATCTGTGTGATGAGACTGTCATCCGCACAGTCACTGTGTACTGACCTACTCATTGCCGACCTGCGCAATGCAGTGCAATATCGGCCAATTCCCTTATTCCATGTTGCCCATACTTCTGCTTGTTTTAAGTCCATGACCTACCCTAAAATTTCAGGCAATTGCAGACCCTTCTCCATCACTATTTTTCATGCACTGCCACCATATTCTGTTGGTATTGTTCAGACTAAATGTGAAGAGGTATATGAAACTGGAACACCTTGCTGCTTTTGTTTACATCTTTCTTGAGATTGTAAAAGGACAAAACCAGTTCTGAGGAAGAGTCACCAGACCTAAAACTTTAACTCTGATTTCTCTTCATAGATGCTGCCAGACTTGCTGAGTTTTTCCAGCAATCTCTGTGTTTGTTTTCAAATTATCTAATGTTGTGTCACTTTACGCGGCAACATACAACAAAATTAACCTTTAAACAGCCCAATATCCTCTATGACACGTTGCACAATAAATACTCTATAAATTCAAATTCTGGATGGCCCAGATTGGAGGGCCAAAGGGAAGGGGTAAACAAAACCTTGGAGTTATCTGGGATTTTCTTTTTCCCTCTTGTGAGACAGGGAGCCTCCATAAATCTGATGGCCTTTCAAAGAGAGAGTCCTTAATTGGGCCTTGATATGCAAATTGGCTTCCTATCTCTAAGAAGTAGGCAGATATGTTTGGCAAATATAAAATTAAGTACTGAAATGACGATGAATATATTTGCAAAATGAAATCATAAGACCCAAAATTCCGGGACAGAGGAAGGGCAGAATGAAAACCTTTAATTTACATAGTGCCTTTCATGATATCCTACAATGTCAATGAAAAGTCAGTCGAAGCAGCACCAGCCATTGTACACAGCAAGATCCCATTGTCATGAGACAAATGACAAAATCATAGAGTAAACTTCAATACTCCTGAGAACATTGCAGTGATTACAATAGCAAGATTTGGGAATCTTGGATGGCAAGAGAAATTGAGAGGTGGTGCCCAGGGTCAGGCTGTCTGAGCTGGGCTGCAGAGGCAACTGGAGTGCAAGGGGAAAGATCCAGTTGTCATGGTCCATGTAGGTACCAATGATAGAGGTAGAACGAGGAATGAGGTTTTGCTGAAGGAATATGAGCAGCAGGGGTTAAATTAAAAAGGAAAACCAAAAAGATAATAATCTCTGGATTACTACCTGAGTCACAAGCTAATTAGCACAGGGTCAACAAGATTAAAGTGGTAAACATGTGGCTCAAAGATTGGTGTGAGAGAAACGGGTTCAAATTCATGGGACATTGGCACCAGTGGTGGGGAAGGAGATAGATGTTCTGATGGGACAGGGTCCATCATGAGGGGTGGCATGGTGGCTCACAGCACCATGGACAAAGGTTCGATTTCATCTTTGGGTGACTGTCTTTGTGGAGTTTGCACATACTCCCCGTGTCTGTGTGGGTTTCCTCCGGGTGCTCTGGTTTCCTCCCACGGTCCAAAGGTGTGCAGGGTAGGTGAATTGGCCATGCTAAGTTACCCATAGTGTCCAGGGATGTGTAGGTTGGGTGGATTAGCCATGGAAATTGAAGGGTTACAGGGATAGAGTGGGATGCTGCTCGGAGGGTTGGTGTGAACTCGATGGGCCGAATGGCTTGCTTCCACACTGTAGAAATTCTATGATGATCTGAATCATACTGAGATCAGAGTCCTGGCAAATTGCATAACTAGGGTTGTGGATAAGGCTTTAAATTAAATACTATGCAGGGGTGTTAAGTCTCTGGAAAGTTATGGAAAAAGTAAAAGTGGAGGAGGGCTCAGCAGAGGTGATTAGAGTTTCCAGAATAATAATAGGACAGACAGTATGGAAAGGGTCAGGAATCTAACTTCAGGCACTGCAGGAAAGGGGAAAACTATGAGAAGGAGGGGAGTAGTCAAAGCAGGACTGAGGGTGTTATTCTTAAATGCATGTTGTATGCAAAACAACTTAAATGAGCATGTAGCACAGATTAACAGGCAGATGGGCAGGGAGAGTGGGGTTACCTTGTTAGCAGGAAAGGGCAGGGAGAGTGGGGTTACCTTGTTAGCAGGAAATTAAATTAAATTGATAATAAGATGTGATATACAGGCAGAAGGCATAGAATCTGTGTGGTAGAGTTGAGGAACTGCTAAGGAATAAAGACCCTCATGGGAGATATATATAGGCCTCCTAGCAGTAGTCATAATGAGGGGCAGAAAATAAATCAGGAGGTAGAAAAGGTATTGAAGAAACACACAATTACAATAATCATGGGGGATTCAATATGCAAGCGGACTAGAAAAATTAGGTTGGTAGCAGATCTCAAGAAGAGAAATTCGTGGAATGTCAATGAGATTTTTTTCTGAGCAGTTTGTGGTAAAGCCCACTAGGGAACAGGCAATTCTGGATTTGGTCACAAAAACAAAGTTGCTGGAAAAGCTCAGCAGGTCTGGTGGCATCTGAGGAAGGGTCACCGGACTTGAAACGTTAACGCTGATTTTTTCTTCACAGATGCTGCCAGACCTGCTGAGCTTTTCCAGCAACTTTGTTTTTGTTCCTGATTTACAGCATCCGCAGTTCTTTGGTTTTTAATTCTGGATTTGGTGATGTGTAACGAGGCAGACATGATTAGCGAGCCACCAACCTGTCCACGGAGGCTATCCAGAGGCAGTACTGTGGAAATTCTTCCAATATTGCAAATGTGAAGGGTGTAGTTCCTGACTGGCAGCAATTGAGCTGGTGCATGGCTAGGGTTTAACTATAGTGCCAGTGGTGGGAATCCCAGAAGATTCTGTCAGTGGTTGCAATATAGCACAAGAGCTGTGTCATAGAGCCATGATGCATATATAACGAGTGAGCAAGGTAAAATTCCATGAGTAAACTTGATAGAGCTTGCTGACGGAAATTCTCCTTGAAATTGACCCTTAGCAGATTTCTGGTTAAAATTCAGCCACGTCTTTTGTTTCCTGCTGAATGCTAAAATGTGCTAAACGCATGAAATAAAAATTGTAACCATAATATTTTCCAGTGTCACCACCTTTCGGTGTAAAGTGAACAAAAGATCATAAAATCTTCAAGGTATGGAACAACCAGTGAATATTAAAAACACGCCAGCATTTTCTTATTAAAAAATAGGACACATTATTTTATGGA
>NC_063348.1:25289867-25320165 GCF_021869965.1 Rhincodon typus | reverse complement strand
AAGATCATAAAATCTTCAAGGTATGGAACAACCAGTGAATATTAAAACCACGCCAGCATTTTCTTATTAAAAAATAGGACACATTATTTTATGGATATTTATTTTGCACTCCATTGTGCAAATATCCCTTTTCAAATTGTTAAGTCTGTCTCTCATTTCTGTCTGTTTCAACTGGGATCAGAGCTTTTGCAAAATCCAGACTAGGGTCAGGCCAGGAGGGGCACAGAGGAAAGGTTGTATGCGCTAAATTTCATAAAAGACAATACAATTCACTTTAAAGACATGAGTAACATTGAGTTTATATTAAAGAGCAAACTATTGCACGTAGTTTATGCCTTACTAATATTTGGACTGCCTGTCCAACAATGAGATAAAGTGGTCTTGTCAAAACTACTTGTTTGGCAAGTTAGTCTAGTATATGAGGTGAATACATTTGCCAGTATAAGACTTCCTCAAACAAGTTCATGTCAAACCACAAGATGGAGTGACCGGACAGTTAAAACATCATGTTACACTACCAGTCCTCCTCCTTCCTTGGGCTTGTTGACTCCATGATTGGAACCTTAATTTAAATGCTGTACAGACTAAGTGATATTTACATTTATGTCCTCTTTATTTTAACTTAATCATTTAAAAAATACATATCTTTCAAAAAGCAATTTTAGTCTTGCTTTATGTTAAACTATGTGCAAAATATTAATAAATGTGAAATTACAGTATGGGTTTTTTCACCAGCTATGGCGAATAATTCCACTATAAGTTACATGTGACCCTGTGATGTCTTAGGGTTTGTTTTCCCATTTGTAAGAAATTTATACTTTTTTTGCTTTCCTTATTTTTTGTCTGCCTAAAAGGGCCCATGTGCATTTCTTTTTATTAAAACGAGGACTAACATTTGTGCTATACTGGATGTCTCCAGCAAAACATCTCTTTAAATATACGTGCAACACAATAAATGAATTTTCTAGTGATTCTGTTCTGTCTGACTTAACTTGCCAAAGGGCTCCCCCAAGGAATTCTGGGATGGCAATTTTTGATGAAGCTTCACTCCTACTGGAGTGTAAACTGTAAACAAAATCTCTGTTGGCTTGTCAATCTCAAACCATTCATTATAAGCAGAGCTATAATGGAATGGTTTAACATTTAGAATATTTTAGGTTCCCAGTCAGGTAGCCTGTTAACACTTGCTGTCCATGGTCACACATGAAGAATAGTCACTTGGGAAATGCACCAGTGAACAGCCACCACTGGTGGGACCATATTTTAGCAAAGGGTATAAAACTTGAAAGAAGAGGAGATAAGCAGGTAGTGCAGGGAACTGGGAAAACTCAGCAGAAAAGAAGTAAGACCAATATTACACCCTTTGTCTTATTATTTTTCAAGAATCAGTAGTAACAGGGCAATTTAGGGAGATTGAAGATAATACTCCAGCTTTTAGTGTGACAAGTGATCTAATCTCATCTGCTATTAGTCAGACTTGCCTCAGTACTTGTATGTTTTCAAATGCATTGTGTGGCAAATTCTGAACGTGTGAGCTGATAATGTCACATCGAAGGAAACTGGGTATTAGGGACCTGATAGACGAAGAACTGTTATAAAAATGGAAAACTGAAAAGGAAGTGAAAATTAGAGCAAGTGAATCAATGACTAATCAGACAAAGAAAGAGAAATATAAAGAGGAAAAGAAGGATTGTATTAAGACGGAAAAACATAGAAAGGAAAAGTTTAAAAGATAAATAAATTTCAAATATCACATTCTCAAAGTATCTAACAATTAAAGTCTGAAGGAATGAGATGCTCCATTTGAAATAATTAATTTTCAGTGCCATGTACAAAAATTTGAGGCTTATCTAAGATGACAATGCAGGTGTGCAGGAAAAAAACAGTGCACGAAATATGCTCACTGTGCCAGGATAGTTGAAGGGAAATAAATGTCAGTGTGAGAGACTGGCAGCAGGGGAGAGACAATGAAGATTGCTGTCATTAATAGTGTTGCATACTGCAGAGAGGTGGAAAGAGGACAAGAGGTAGTATATCATCGTCATAGTTGCAAAGGAATTCGTTAGTGAGTGACTGACCTCAGGATAGACGAGGGTGTGGGTGGCTGGAATTGGCATGACATTGTGTGATGATGGCATATTTGGAAACCTTAGGAAAATATAGATTAGAGATATAGCAGTAGATGGGCAGAGCACCATGTGTTTATTAAAGTGGTAACTGTAGGAAATCAAAATAACTGTTGAACTATTAACAGCTCTGGTATTGTGGTGGGTGCAGAATCACAGAAGATGAAGATGGCAGTAGTAGTGTAGGAGAATATTCTGGGTTCTTACCTGCAATTATTAATTCCATGGTTATTTAATTCCATGGGAATTTGTACATTAGCATATGTACAGGATTGGCTAACAAATAGAAGACAGACAGTTGGGAAAAAAGGGACATTTTCAGGGTGGTGACTTATATCTAGTGGAGCACCACAGAGAACAGTGCTGGGGCCACAATTATTTACAATATATTAAAGACCTGGATGAAGAAAGTGAGTGTACTATAGCCAAGTCTGCAGATGACACAAAATTATATGGGAAAACAAGTGGTTGGGATGACAGTAAGAGTCCACAGAATGATAAGATCACTGGACAAAAACTTGGCAGATGGAATATAATGTGGCAAAATGTATAGTTATGCTCTTTGGCAGGAAGAATAGAGGAGCTGAATATTATTTAGATGAAGAAATACTGCAGAAAGCTAACAGAACAGAGGGATTTGGCGTACTTGTCCGTGAATCACAAAATGCTAGCATTCAAGTTCAGCAGGTGATAGACAAGGCAAATGGGATGTTGGCATTTATTTCAAAGAGATTCTAGTACAAAAGTGGGGAGGTTTTACTAAAGCTATACAAGGCACTAGCCAGGGAAGAGGTGGAATACTGTGAACAGCTTTGGCCCTCATCTAAGGAAAGATATACAGGTATTGGAGGCAGTCCAGAGAAAGGGCACTAGATTGATTCCAGGTATGGAAAGACTGTCTCCTGAGGAGAGGTTGAGTATGTTGGGCTTGTACCCATTGGAATTTAGAAGAATGAGAGGTGACTTTATTGAAACATGCAGGGGAACTTGGCAGAGTAGATGAGGAAATGTTGCTTCCCCTTGTGAGAGAATCTGGGACTGGGAGGGTATAATCTCAGAATAAGGGTTGCAAATTGCAGACACAGATGAGAAGAATTTCTTTTCTCAGAGGGTAATGAATCTGAGGGTTTCTTTACTGCAGAGGGCTGTGAAGGCTGAGATAAATAGATTTTTAATCAGTAAGGAAATCAAGCATTATTGGAAAAAGACAGGAACGTGAGTTGAAGATAATCAGATCAGCCATGAACTCATTGAATGGTGGAATAGATTCAAAGGCCTATTTCTGCTTCTACATCTTAAGGTCTTATGGGAAACAACTTCTCCATTCCACCAACAAAAGTGCCACCATCTTCTCTTTGATGCCTCACATTCATTCCACGACACATTTGTCCTCAGCTCCAGCTTAGCCTAATTTAATTGCAGAACAAGGTGGAGCTTCCTAAACCTTTGTAACAACTTCAGTGCATGCCAACATTCTGCCTGTCCTAATGTTCTTCCTCAACTTTAAAACAAAATAAACAATGACAGAGATATTACCTGCCAATGTACATTGTGGAAGTCCTTTGGAAGTGAAAATGCCAAAGTTACAAAAATAATGTAAGGAGTGAGACTAATGAATGATGCTTTCAAAATAGTCAACATAGGCAGCATAGGCCATTGACTTCCCTCAGTGCTGTTTGACTTCATGATAAATATAGGCAACAATTACATTGGGGGGTGCATAGAATACTGATATAACTTGCAAAGACAGAGGCTGATCAATTGACTATTGGCTTGACTGTTACTGATTTGTTGCTATTGTCGGTACAGACTGTTGTCGTTATGAGCACATTTTGGCATAAATTTTACATTGAAGGATTAGGGAACACAACTGTTTACTTCTGCCTCTTATTGGCAAATCACCATTGCAGGAAGTTCAGGGCCATTGTCAGTCACTTATTTTTGTTAATCTAAGTAGACAAAACAAAAAAGAAAATGTAACATGTTAGCAGATAAAAATGATCTTTTTTATTGAAAATTCACGAGTTTCTAGTTCTGATGAAAGTCACAGATCAGAAATGTTAACTCTGTTTCTATTTCCACAGATGTTGCCAGATCTTTTGAAAGTCTCCATCACTTCCTGTTAATATTTATTCAGGTGGTGGGGATGATTTTTGTTTGCATGTCACCCTGATTTCGATGTGGTCAAGTGGGGGCAGATGAGTTTTTAAAAAGGTTGCATTGTATAAACAAACTCTTGATTGAGCCTTTTATTAGGCAGCTAGTACTCTTGCCTATAGCCTAACATCCATTTACAAATCACTTGGCTATGCAATTTCAGAGCCTGAATGCCATTTTGGTTACTATTGATATTTCTTCATCATGAACACATTGGCCACACTGCCCTATATCAAGAATATATTGGAATTGACAACAAGACTCCTAAGACCACTAGGAATCATGGTGGCCCACAAGCCCACAGTGACTCTACGACAAACACTTACAAGGATTAAAGACCCTATTCCCACAACATGCAGAATGAATGTGGTTTACAAAACACCATGCAACGACTGCCACAAACATTACATCGGACAGACAGGAAGGAAACTACCCATCAGAATACACGAACATCAGCTAGCAGCAAAACGACATGATGAACTTTCCTTAATATCAATACATTCAGACAATGAAGGCTATCAATTTAACTGGGATAAGGTAACCACAGAAGCCCAAGGCAAACATAGGCATGCACAGAAATTTCTAGAGGCATGGTTCTCCATCCATACTTCAATCAACAAACACATAGAATTGGACCCTATCTACAAACCCATACAGATCAAAACCGGAAATGACAGTACTTGCCATAATGGACCAGACAGTATAAATTCCAAGTGGAGTAGAATAACATCTCTTCATCGGAGGCTGCACTGATGATGTCACCTAGCATGGTGACGAAATGTCTGAACAAAAACAAGCCAGCTCGGCGAGCAAGTCAACAACCTCGGAATGTGTGTATGCATGATATGTGTATGTGCAATGCAATATACATGCATTGGAGTGATGTGTGTGTAATGGGCTGTGGGTGTATTGGAATGTGTGTGTAATAGGGTGTTGGTGTATTGGAATGTATGTGTAATCGGGTGTTGGTATTTTGGAATGTGTATGTAATAGGGTGTTGGTGTATTGAAGTTTGTGTGTGCAATGGGGTGTGGTTGTAATGGGCTGTGGGTGTACTGGAATATGTGTGTGCATAATGGGCTGTGGGTGTTTAGGAGTGTGTGGCATGGATTATGGATGTATAGGAGAGTGTAATAGGCTGTGGTGTGTATTAATGGAGTCTGGGTGTATTGGAGTGTGTGTAGGTATATGTGTAATGGGCTGAGGGTGTATTGTTGTGTGTAATGAGGTGTGGATGTGTTGCAGTGTGTGCGTAATGGTTTGTGGGTGCGTTGAAGTGTGTAATGGGGTGTGGGTGTATTGGAGGGTGTGTGTAAGGGGCTGTGGGTTTATTGAGTATGTGTGTAATGGATTGCGGGTGCATTGGAGTAGTGCAGTGGGTTTTGGGTGTGCTCTAATATGTGCTGGGCCGTGGGTGTATTGGAATGTGTCTGTAATTGGCGTGGCTGTACTGGAGTGTGTGTGTAATGGGTGTGGCTGTACTGAAGTGTGTGTATAGGGCTGTGGGTGTATTGGAGTGTGTGTGTAATGGGGTGTGGTTGTACTGGAGTGTGTGTATAATTGGGTACGGATGTAGTGGAGTGTGTGTATAAGGGGGTGTGGGTTTATTGAGTATGTGTGTAATGGATTGTGGGTGTATTGGAATGTCTCTGTAATTGGGTGTGGCTATACTGGAGTGTGTAATGGGTTGTGGGTGTATTGGAGTGTGTCTGTAATGGGGTGTGGCTGTACTGGAATGTGTGTGTAATTGGGTCCAGATGTATTGAAGTGCGTGTGTAATGTGCTATAGGTGTTTGGAGAATGTGCGTGTATGTAGTGGGCTGTGTATTGAAGTTTGTATTTGTACATATTTTGCATGTGGGCGACTGGTTGTATCTTATCTTGACATCAGTTTCTACTTCCCAGTGCAATTTAGCAGCTGTGCGATGTAATGAAATAGTTAAAAAAAAAACAAGTTTTGTCTCATATTCTTTTTACTTCATTGCAAAGAACTGTGCTTTTGTTGATGCTCTACAAAACTAAAATATTTCTAATCATGCTAATATGTTTCACCACTATGTGGTGCTGTAGAAATACAAAAGGGGGCATTATTTTGATTTAAGGGATGTAACATAAGACGAGAAAAACAGTTCTGTGTGAAAAGTGTTTTAGGTCAGCTTTCATAAACAGATCTGGCCAAGCCTGGCAAAACCTGAATGTGACTGGACAACATACCAATCAAGTTACCTAAGTCACAAGATTGACACAAAATTGGAATTTGACAACACCGTTTATTTGTTACGCTTAATTGCTACAAAGTAGGCCTCAAATTTGTAACAAGACTTAGAGTTTCGCAACATAAGTGTGTATGATGTTAAAAACCAGCTCGGAGGAGACCATCCCAATACACAATTGTAAAGCTTGGATCAGAGTCCTGTGAATGGCTGATTGTCCTGTTGGAGGAGCTGGGCTGACAGTACTTTCTTTGACCTGTTCACCCTCATATTTGGTGACCAGAAAACAAAATCGTGAGGGCAAAGTACCACAAAAATTAAGCAGCAGTCCTTTAAATAATTGAACAATGGCTGTAACATCTGGTTTTGTACGTTTATCTGGAAAATGATCTCAGTTTGACTGCAGGAAAGGCACAGGGCGATGACATTTACAATGTGTTATAAATAGCATACTTTGGCGGAGCTGCACCAGAAAAGGGAATTTGGCCCATAGTTTCTTCATCTACGCACAAATAAAGAATTTACATTGATAAAATAGATTAAGTTTGCATCCTCAATGAAACTCACTTGGTTATACAAAGGGCAGTGCTTAGCTCTAGAATAGTTCAAGGTGCTTCATCACAAAAAGAATTACTTTTGAAGTACAGTCACGATATCTATGTAGGTAAAGTAAAAATGTCCTGAAAATAGCGAATGAAACAATCAAAATCCTTTTTTTTTGTACTTGACACAGAATGTTTGTGATGCCTCTCAAAGACTTTGCTGCCTTTCTTTGAAGAGTACCAAGGGATAATTTCCATCCAACTGCATGTGCAGAAGGAAATTCAGTTTAATGTCTCAACTGAAGGACATCATCCTTCTTGAAAACTCCCTTCGTCAGTTTTTACCATTTCACAACAAGAAATGGAAAAATCCGTTGTGCACTTGTCTTAACCATGTAGTTTGATTTTACCTCCAGAATAACATCTCTTGTTCCGCAAGGTAAATTCATTCATGAATCACAGAGGAACTGTGTGCAGGAGTACCCCTAATTTGTTGAGCGGTATTATACCAATAATAATTCACTTTATTTCTCCTCCAGGCTCATTTTGTCCATGAGACCCAATTTACATTCCATTGGCCCTAATCCCATCAAAATGTTGAGTATCCAAATCTGTCCCAGAGTCCTACATTGGCTGGTATTGTCAATGGTTTGCTCTCCTCTGTGTCCGCCTTCAAATCTGTCAAACCACCTCTCAATTAAGCCCACCCTTGACCCTTACAAACATCCACTCTATTTCCAACCTCCCTTTCCTCTCTAAAGGTCTTCATTGTGCTGTGTTCAGGTCCAAGCTGCTCCTGTGGTATTGTATAGGATGGGCTGAAGGACTAAAATTGTTGATGATATTCGATAGCTACATGACCTTGAAAGAGTCCTGTACATGCTGCAGACAGCACAATCAAAACTTGTTTTCTGTACTAGCAAACAGTTTTGTCTTCTGTAGTTGTTTTTCTGTACTAGCTGTTTGTTACACTGCATAAGAGAAAGAGAGTTTCGTTCCGAGATGTGGACTTCACCTCAGACCAGGATTGTGAACAGTGCCAGGAATGAACCTAAGCCTCCAGACCAGTCGTCGATTGAGGGGTCCCCGACAGGCAGAGGGCATGAGACATTGTTTTTATTTCCTTTCTTTTCCTTTATTCATTCTTTCTATCTTTTTTCTTTATTCATTCACGGCATGAGGGCGTCGCTGGCCAGGCAGCATTTAATGCCCATCCCTAATTGCCCAGAGGGCAGTTAAGTGTCAACCACATTGCTGTGGGTCTGGAGTCACATGTAGGCCAGACCAGGTAAGGATAGCAGTTCCTTTCCCTAAAGGACATTAGTGAACCCGATGGGTTTTTCCAACAATTGGCAATGGATTCATGATCACCACTAGACTCTTAATTCCAGATATTTTTATTGAATTCAAATTCCACCATCTGTCATGGTGGGATTTGAACCCGGTCCCCAGACATTATCTGGGTCTCTGCGTTGACATTCCAGCGATAATACTACTAGGCCATCACCTCCCTGATCACTATTGTTATTAATAAACACCCACATTTAAGCAAATTGCTGTTGTTTAGTCTTCTCTTAACTATATTTAACTGAAACCAAAAGAACAGCTTGGATACATCCTGTGATTCAAGATACTTTTCGACGATGAGGACGGGATTCGGGAAAATATTTAAGAGAAAGGAAAGGCAACCTGATTCCTAGGAGACCTTCCGCATTCCAGGATGGAATGTAGAAGACTCTGGATTTGGGTCTGCATCTAACTTGTTAGCACAATTAGGAGCCCTGTAAGAATGGGGGATGGTTATTACTGGAAAAAGAGAGAAAGAAGAGTTAGTCATACAGGCTGCAGTACATGAGTGCCTGCGAGAAGTGGGCTTCCCCAATAGCAAGGACTGTTGTACTGCAAATGGGATGGATATTGTCAACAGCTTTGCATTCTACGTTTAGAGAATTAGAAGAGTGCCAGGCTAAGAATAGGCAGCTTAAAGCCACATTGACAGTGATAGAACAGCGTAACATTGTCCGAACAGAAGCAGTTAAGACAGCTCAGGAGAGAGCCAAGGAGGTGGAGGTAAAACAGAACCAGGTAGTATGCCGTCTGGCAGTGGTACAACAGAAAAAGAGAGCAAAACGGTGCAAGTGGGAAGTTGACCCAGTCAAAGTGCCGCATTGTTAACCTCACAATGGGACCCTGACCATTGGGATGGAGACATTTGGTATTTATCTGATTCAGAGTATGAATGGACAGAAGAGGATGCTCCACCTCTTCATCTATTCTCAGAGAAGGGGCTAATAGCACAACTCCTAATAACGAATAAGGCAAAACAGGTGGGAGGACAAAACCCACAAAATTCAAGAACAGTGAGAGAATAGTCCATTTCTGAACTACAGGATATGAGGTCGCACTCTAAGCAGAAGTCAGGTGAACCCTTGGCCTCTTGTCTGACACGGTCATGAGACCACAGCGCTCCCATATGACGCTGAGTGCCACAGAGCGAGGGAATCTGGGAGCATTAAGTGTTGATCCACATGTGAATAGTGCCCTTGGAAACACAGGGCAAACTGGATCATTGTGGAATGCACTGATACTAGCAGTAGGAAACAAGAACCATTCCCCAATGGATTGGGAAGGTGATGTTGAAAGATGGGAAAGCATACCAGAAGATATAAAACATTTGAGGGATTTGTCAATGCAAGCAGGTACATATTCTCCACAGTTTCAGGGTCCAGCCCAGGAAGCTTTCACAGCCAGAATGAGGAGCCAGCTAATGAGAAATGGTCCAGTAGCCTTGTTAGCCTTATTAGGGCCAACCCAAAGACAGGTATGTTTGTTGTTAGGACAGGTTGAGGATATGGAGGCTGGTAAGTGAAGAGTGAGGCCCACTCAAGCAAGTGACAAACAGGGACAACAAGGTGGAGATGGAACGGGTTCAAAAGTGAAACAAAAGGTAACCAGAAGAGAAATGTTTGCAGCATTACTGAAAGCAGGAATAGAGAGGAGTAAGATAGATGGAATACCTACGGATGCCATGTACAATATGTGGAGGACACACTGCTCTCCAAAGGGAAAGGAATTAAGAGAGACTAAATCAGATGTGGAGTGAGGAGAGGAAACCACACTGACTGCATCTCCTACAACATCCCTATATCCTGGCCTGGAGGAGGCCAGTCATTGTGGTAAGCCAGTCAGCTAATCGCATAGGTGTGGGGCCAGGACTCATGGTTCTGTGTAAGGATGTCTGCTGGGACGATCAGAGACCCGAGGCCTCATGTCCCTGTCACTATTTATTGGAGGAAAGACAATGTACAACAAAATCTTGCATTATTAGACACTGGGGCAGAAGTTACTATTAAACATGGCAATTCACATAGATATCTTGGGCACAAAATGACTATTAATGGATTTGGTGGGGCAATAACACTGGCAGTTAGAACAAATATTAGAATAGCCATGGGGAATGGACCTCCATAAGTACTCCCGATATTGATATTCAACATACCAGAAAATATTATCAGTATAGACTTATTAAAAGTTACCAGTTTGCAGACCCCACTAGGCAAATTCTCTTTTGGTATATGAACAGTGACGATTACTGTTGGCTGGGCAAAATGGGAACACTTCATTATTCCTTCGCCCACACGGTTGGTTTCAATGAAACAGTACCGTATTCCGGGAAGGCATAAAGAAATTGGGGATACTAAACAGGACCTGTTGCTGCGGGGATTGTGACATATACAGTATCTGCATTCAATAGCCCTGAATGGCCTGTAAAGAAGCCTGATGGCAGTTGGCGAATGACAGTTGATTACTGCCAACACAACAAATACGCTCCTCCACTGTCGGTGGCCACGTCTGATGTGGTCACTTATAGAAATTTTGTCACAAGGGCCAGATGCCTGCTATGCCGTTATTGATCTAGCAAATGCATTTTTCTCAATACCGAAAGCCCCAGGATTACAAGCTCAGTTTGCTTTTACGTGGGAAAGTCACCAATATACTTTCTGTCGGCTACCACAAGGATACCTACACAGCCCAACCTTACGCCATGGGCTAGTATCAAGGGACTTAGGTATGTGTCCGTTGCCACCGGACATCATGTAGCACATTATAGTGATGACATTTCGATCTGCGAACCAATGGAAACTGTGGTGGTGGAAGCTCTAGCCACACTGGTACAACATATGCCAGACAGAGGCTGGGAAGTGAACTCGAGAAAGATACAGGGACCAGCGCAATCAGTGCAGTTTTTAGGCAGTCAGTGGACAAAAGGGGATAGAGTCATTCCTGAAAAAGAAAAGAATAAAATACAAGATTTGGCTGTTCCAACTAGCCAGACTGAAGCACAGAAATTTACAGGTCTGCTCAGATATTGGTGCAGACATCTACCTCACTTATCCACATTACTAAGACCTCTATGTGCCATTACCTGAAAGAAATCTCGGTTTGAAAGGGGCAATGAACAGATTGTACCGTCTGTTCCTAGTTGTGTTGCTCTCTGCACAACTGCAGCAGACAACGAAGCAGTCTGCTGGATGCTGCAGAACTGGGGGAAACAGGAGCAATCTTCCCAGGAGGAGGATAAGAACTCTGGGGAGAAGAAAGCTGTCCTTGTGCATGACAGCAGTCAGCTGCAGCAGGCCCTAACTGATGGCCAGTTCTATTAGATGGGAGCTGGGTGCAGCAGACCATCATGGAATATTTAATTGTCTTTGGTCACAATGCCAGCTTTTAGTTTTCACTGTGAACTGTAACTTCAACATACTGTATACAAACCACTTTTATTGGTTGGACGGTGGACTTTAAAAATGGGAAAAGATACTCCTTTAAAATAAGGGACTGTAGAAAGATATGTTGTAGTTTTTTTTCAAAAATTAGTTACGGAAGCTCATTGTCAGCTGTATCTACAAGGGGGCCTTATTCAAGCAGTAGGGGAGGATTTTAGAAACCTCAGCTCTGAGGGTTTGTCCCCAAGGGCAGTTTTGCCCAGTGACAGGCTTTTGGTTGGTTCTTGAACTGAAACCAACTATGTGTGTATACTTGGCATAGCACCAACTTCTTGATTGGTTCCTGGCTGACTGGCTATAATGTGGTAAAAGCCAAAAGAACTGCGGATGCTGTAAATCAGGAACAAAAACAAATTTGTGGAAAAGCTCAGCAGGTCTGGTCGCATCTGTGGAGGAGGAAACAGAGTTAACGTTTCGGGTCCGGTGACCCTTCCTCAGACCCTTCCTCGGGTCACTGGACCCGAAACGTTAACTCTGTTTTCTCCTCCACAGATGCTGCCAGACCTGCTGAGCTTTTCCAGCAACTTTGTTTTTGTGGCTATAATGTGGTGTTTGGACAATGCAGAAATATCCAACCTGTGATATAGAAAACACCTCTCTCACTCTCCTCTTGCGAGCGGCGAAGTAAAACATTCCAAGCTGCTATCTACTCTCTTTCTGAAAATTCCCTTCTTGAACGGAAAACAGAAAAGCTACCTCAAAAGATACTGAAAGGCCAAATCTACAACTGGTGAGCAATTGAGAATCAGTGTGTATTCAGCCTCATGTTATCTCAATAAGTTAAAAAGAACTTGAAGGGAACCAAAGGAAAATATTTCATTGGCACCTGTAACCCAGACTAGTGCCAGAACTGTGTTTCACTGACATTTATTTTTGTTCTTTACCACCTGTATATTTGTGTCTTTGTGTTTCTGTTAGCAGGTTCTGGAGTACTTTGGGGTAGAGATTAAATCAGAAAGTTATAAGTAATTTATGTTCCTTTTCAGCCATTGGGCATAAACCATCCACTTGCAATAAATAGCTGCGGTTTTTGTTAAGCACAGAAACCTGATAAATTTTTGGTTTCAACATGGGTTTGTCAGTCAGAAAAATTCTTTGGATAGTTGGAATAAATATTTTCACATATGTGATGACTCCTGGAATAGTGTGGCTTAACTTCTAGGGCTTTACTGCAGTGAGTTGTGACATTTGAACTTTGCTTTAATTTTGTGGTGTTTTTGTTATGTTCAGATGCCTGTTCAATCGTCAAGCCCATATACACATTGAACACTAAAGTGGAATGAACTGGATATTAATTTCCAATCATGCCAAACAAAATTGCATTTATACAAAAATACAGCTTCAAAACAATTTAATTAGTTCTGCTCCAGATCTAAATCAGTAATGTTTAAATTATATGTACTTTGTGGCACATTAGTCTTGAAACAAAACTGTTTTGGATGTTTCTTTTTGTTCATTTGTGGGATGTGGGCATAGCTGGAAGGCTAGCATTACTTGCCCATCCCTAGTTGCCCTTGAGAAGGTGATGGTGAGCTGCCTTCTTGAACCACTGCAGTCCACCTGCTGTAGGTTGACCCACAAACCATTAGGGAGGGAATTCCTGTAGGTTGTAGGTTGCTGTAGGTTGACCCACATTGCCATTAGGGAGGGAATTCCAGGATTTTGACTCAGCAACAGTGAAGGAATGGCGATATATTTCCAAGTCAGGATGGTGAGTGGCTTTGGAGGGGAACTTGAAGGTGGTGGTGTTCCCATATATCTGTTGCCCTTGTCTTACTTGATGGAAGTGGTCATGGGTTGGAAGGTGCTGTCTGAGGACCTTTGATGAATTTCTGCAGTGCATCTTGTAGATAAGTACACATTGCTGCGACTGAGCATCGGTGGTGGAGGGAGTGAATGTTTGTGAATGTAGTGCCAATCAAGTGGGCTGCTTTGTCCTGGATAGTGTCAAGCTTCTTGAGTGTTGTTGGAGCTTCACACATGCAGGCAAGTGGGGAGTATTCCATCACACTCCTGACTTGTGCCTTGTAAATGGTGGACAGGCTTTGAGGAGTCAGGAGGTGAGTTACTCGCCACAGTATTCCCAGCTTCTGGCCTGCTCTTGTACCTACTGTGTTTATATGGTAAGTCCAGTTCAGATTGAAATCCCCCACTGCGAGTACATTTTGTGCCCTTGTCTTCCTCAGTGCTTCGTCCAAGTGTTGTTCTACATGGAGGAATACCGATTCGTCAGTTGAGGGAGGACGGTATGTGGTAATCATCAGGAGGTTTCCTTGCCCATGTTTAACCTGAAGCCATGAGACTTCATGGGGACTGGAGTCAATGTTGAGGACTCCTAGAGCAACTCCGTCCTGACTGCATACCACTGTGCTGCCACCTCTGCTGGGTCTGTTCTTCCGGTGGGACAGGACATATCCAGGGATGGTTTGGTGGTGCCTGGGACATTGTCTGTAAGGTATGATTCTGTGAGTATGACTATGTCAGGCTGTTACTTAACTAGTCTGTGAGACAGCTCTCCCAATTTTGGCACTAGCCCCAGATGTTAGTGAGTAGGACTTTGCAGAGTCGACAGGGCCGTTTCTGCCGTTGTCTTTTCCAGTGCCTAGGTCGATGCCAGGTGATCCGTCCGGTTTCATTTCTTTGAGACTTTGTAGCGATTGGTACAACTCCGTGGCTTGCTAGGCCATTTCAGAGGGCAATTGAAAGACAAACACATTGCTGTGGGTCTGGAGTCACATGTAGGCCAGACCAGGTGAGTGTGGCAATTTTTCATTCCCTGAAGGACACTAGTGAACCAGATGGGTTGTTCCAACAATTAGCATTGATTTCATGGTGATCAGTAGATTCTTAATTCCAGGATTCAATGGAAAATCAGCCATAGCCTGATCTGTTCCAAATCCACTAAAGCTAAACATTGTGATAACCTGTGCCAGAAGACTTGTTAAAAAATTTGTTTACTCATGAGGTATGTGCATCACAGTCAGAACATCATTAGTGCCCAGGTCCAGCTGCCCTTGAGGTGGTGGTGGTAAGCCACCTTATTGAACCATTGTATTGGATTTGCTACAACTGAGAGATTTGTTGGGAGAGAGCAGTTCATTATCACACACAATATGTGAGTGGATATGGATTCACCCAGAGGTTCACTCAGCACGTTTCCTCCCCTGAAGAATATTAGTGAACCAGTTAGGTTTTTGGGATAATGGCCACAATTACTGGAAAATTTGGAATAAAATTCTATTATGAAAATTAACTGAGTTTAAGTTTCCTTACTGCTTTTGTGGGGTTTGAACTCACATTTCCAGATCATTAGGCTAGGCCTCCATTAGGATCACAGTCGAATATTACAACAGAATAGAAGCCATGCAGCCTATCAGGTCCATTTTATTCCATGAAAGACTAGTCCAATGTAATCCCACAGTCTGGTTTTTCTGCATTAACAATGTAAATTATTCTTGTTAAAGTACATGAGATGAAGTACGTCTGCGTCAAGAAATTTCTTCTCATTTCCGTTTTAGTTTTTTTGCCAATTATTTGTGGTAACTAAAACAAGTGAAACCTTATTGTAAGGTATGCCACGAGATCTGGTTCTGCCTGGAACTTGCAGTCATTTGTAATAAATGTTCTATGCACACAGAAATGGTACTACAAGATCTTAAGCAGCTAAACCTTTAAACAAATATGAAGCGTTAATGTTAAATGAGTCCAATTTATAATGCAGATTTTATGATATATAAAATTTTAGTTGAGGGTTTTGCAAGTATTTAAGCAGCTTCAAGTGCTCAGCTCAATAATGATTGTTTCAGTTATTTGTCTGAAGTGTCCCAGCATGCTCATTCCCAAGAACCAGGTATGGCAATGTTTCCTTTCTTTTGGTCTGGAAATAATCAGCTTTAGAACATTTTCCTGAACACACTCCAGGAACTCTTCATACTCTCTTCCCCTTACTGTACTATTGTCCCAGTCTGCATTCAAATAATAACATTCCCTTACTCTATAATGTTTACATCTTCATGTAATTTCTTTGAACATTTGTTTCTCTACATCCTTCCCACTAGTTGGTGGTCTACAGACTATACCGAGCAATGTTCTCCTTTATCAATAGCAACTCTTTTCATTCCCTGAACATCTTGTATTCAGGAATATTTCACACTTAGTCCTGCCCTCCTTTGAACCAAGTCTCTGTTAGAGACACATCAAATTTCTAAATGGCAATCTGCACTTGCAATTCACCAGCCTTATTTATCCAACCATGTGCATTTACTGGAAGCACAGTAAACCTGATTTAATATTTTTTTCCTTTTCTCTGACTCTATTGAGCAAGCTACTATTCCCTATTCTAGTGCTATCTATTTTTCTCCGTATTCTCTGGACCATGGTATTCCTCTCTGATATTAGCACTTAGCTCCTACACCCCTGCTGATTTAAAGTCTCCTCAACACTTTTCTCTTATTTTTACAACGTCAAGCATGCCCTGGCCTACTGTTACCTCCAACAGGTGGGCACACTTTTCCACCTCTCTTCCACTGCTACTGCTACTGGCTCTAATCAGATCAGTGTCTTTCTCCCAATCTCTCCTTTAACCTCTGCTCCTGATTCTACTTCCAATCAGGTCTGTCCTCTTTTTATATGTTTATAAAAAGATTTTATGGTTCCCTTCTGTATTATTGATTAAACTTTTATCATTCCTTACTTTGCCTTTCTGTTACAAATACAAGGTTCACATAATTGCTATGTTTGAGACTGCGTCTTTAATTTAGGATAAAATTAAAGAGTCACATGATCTGTTCTGACCAACAAGCCTGAGTGACATTATTGTTAAAGGTTAAACAGAGGCCTGGGTTCTTTGCTGGAGGGTGTTGTTATTCACACTTGAAGATAATGACAGCAGCATCGAGGAAAGTTTTGAGAATTTTAGATTGTTTACTTTAAACTGTTGATTTACTTCCAAAATAGTAAGAGAATTGGGATCTCAAGGATACCTAATCAATGTTTCTACCTGGAAATGAGGCCCATTTGATGCACTTTGTCATGGATATTGGTATTGAGAAGGAAAGCGTTTCTAAGCCATCCCTAATCTTCAGACACAGGCAATCTGCCGGTCTCTGGGAGAGAGATACAAACGTCATTGTGGTTCAGCATTAAGGTGGAATGCGGGTAGGAACCTGCATTTAGATTGTGAAGGATAAAGTCATGAGGATTTGAAACAAAGCTAGAAAATTTGCCTAGTTTGTGCGAGAGGGATAGTCACCAGGAAAATCCCTTACCATGAAAGAATGACCATGAGTTAAAGATTAACGGGAAGGAAATGAAGTAACTCTCAGGAGCTAAGAATCCATTAGAACAGACTAAAGGACAGCTATGAAGTGGATTTTTTTGTGGTGTTGAAACTAAAACTGGTAAATTCCGTTCTGTGGTTTTGCATACAAGTTCTCTGCAAAAGTAGGATTTAACCAGTAGTGCTTTTAGTCTGCAAAAAATGAAAGAACTGTAAATGCTGTATATCAGAATTCAAGTTCTGAGGAAGGGTCCTTCGACCCAAAATGTTAACTCTGATTTCTCTTCACAGGTGCTGTCAGACCTGTTGAGCTTTTCCAGCAATTTCTGTTTTTGTTTGTGCTTTTAGACTAGTTGCAATAGTGAAAGTCTTTAAGCATGAAACCTGTAGATGATATGCTTTTCTATTAACTGGAAGTTTGAATTTCATTCTAAAAGTCATTATAACACTTCATATATCCTTTCCCAATTATTCTGGATTCTGTAGATAACTTATTTAACAAGGCTCCAGGTTCTGTTTTTGATGCCCCTTTATTCAGCGTGGAAGAAATATACTTGGTTTGTCCACAAACATTTACATCTTGAAGGCCTGCCATTGCTCATATTCTGGTTTATTGGCCAATCTTCAGCAGAATCTAATATAGCCATCACAGGTCTGCTCTCTGGCTGGAGAGCTAATGACAGCCTGGCAGCTCTTCAATGCTTGGCACTGCTGCCAGGGATGTGGTGGCTACTGCTAGCACCATACCCACCAGAAGCTGAGGATTGCTGACAGACTTATGCTCCAGTGAATGATGATGGGGGCGGGAGTTGGGTGTCACCAGTAGATGGGGGTCATGGGGAGGGGGAGGTGTGTGGGAATGAAATGGGGTCAGCAGTGAGGGCAGGCAGGAGGGTTTCAGTAAGTTCCCCTTTCTTGAGGCAAGATCCCTTCATCAGATGCTTAGAACTTTTGAATAAGGGACTCCCCAGAAGCCTGCAAACCTTTTGAGCTTCTTGTGTGGCAACTCCCCTGCTCACTTAAGGGCCCTAACTGGTGGCAGGACGGGAAAGGTCATTATATGGGCTTTTCTGCCATAAACTCAATCGGGGCATGGGCAGGTAGATGGAAGGGTCCCCCACCCATTGTACCCCCACCACCAAACTTATCATGGGGAGGGCATTAAATTCCATCCTTTGTTTCAAACTCACCTATGCTGGATCCCTTCTCAAATCATGAAGATTGATGACATTTCTTTGTACTTTCCCACAACCAGTTTAATTCCAATTATATTATGATCACTGTGACAAATATGTTTTCCTAGTGAAACACACTCTTTTGGCCCTAATTCATTTTGTGTTATGCCAGAAACTGACTGAATAAAAATGGTCTCCTGCATGTGTTTAAGGATTTTATCCACCATCCTTCACTCCCTTTTTACTCCCCACCCTTCCCTCTTACTCCTCCATTATTTTTATGTGTTCGGAAAATTTCATCTCCCTTTGATTATATGAGGGTCTTTCACGAACTTCACCAAAGAACAGCTCCTTTTCCGTTCTATACCCCAAACCAAACAGATTCAAACTTTGA
Organism: Rhincodon typus; assembly: GCF_021869965.1. Classification (NCBI taxonomy): domain Eukaryota; kingdom Metazoa; phylum Chordata; class Chondrichthyes; order Orectolobiformes; family Rhincodontidae; genus Rhincodon; species Rhincodon typus. Next base: position 25,301,496 of record NC_063348.1, on the reverse strand, counting down.
ACCTACTGGCCTGACAACCATTTAATGACTACTGAAAAGTAGCAGATCATCATGTTAAATTAAAAACTGAAGGATTAAAACTCAAAATGTAGGAACCAAGATTGACACAGTAGGGAAGAGATTGACCAAACATTGGTTAGATGGCATCAATATTAGACTGTAAAAGGAAGACAGGCAGGTTGGGGATTACACTGTTTTAGCATGCCAGAAATAAACAAGTCGGGGTGGTTAATGAGCCTGCTGGAGACTAGTGAAATACTGTTACCAAAATACAATCTTGTCCGAAATTGGAGACCAAACACCTATTGATTGATTGCTTTGCTGACCACCTTTCCAAACAAGCATAACCCACTGTTTGCCACTTTAATTCTCCACCCAACTTCCATCTGACCTTAGCATCCTTGGCCTCCAACATTATTTTCATAAAGTTCTGTGGAAACTCAAAGAGCAGTATCTCATTTATCATTTAGCCTTCTGCATTCAACATTGAGCTCAATAATTTCATATCATCCCCATTGCTCTCTATTGTTCCTTCTTTTCTTCCATTGCTCTGACCCAAATTCTTTGACTTAAAACAGTTACATTAAGACTACATTTTTCATTCTCTCCTTGGTGACGTGTCCTTCTAAGTATTTGCAATACTTTTTTGTCTATAATTCTGATATTCAGTATCTGCAGTATTTTGTCTTTCTATTCTCTATGCAGTAACCAACTTGATAAGTGATCTGTGCAAGATTACAGTTATAGTATAACTTGCATGTATATATTGATACAACTCTGGTGGGAATGTGCTGGAAATCAAGGCCCAATATTCCATGATCTGCACCAAAAGGGTAATTGTCTCATTCAAATCACCCAAAAGGGTCATTCGTTTTCTCTTTATAACTGCTAACTAGATCAAAAGAGATTTTTACCTGGCTTTTCAATAAACTCAAAAATAACAGTTTATTCCAGGCAAACTTATTCAAGTGGAAACAAGTTATCAAGTAATCATCTCTGCGCATTAAACTATACCCACCTGAATCCCAAAATACACTTTCATACACAGAGTCACAGAGCACAGAAACAGACCCTTCAGTCCAACTCATCCATGCCAACTGAGTTTCCCAAACTAAATGAGTGCCACTTACCTGCATTTAGTCCATATCCCTCTAAACCTTTCCTCTTCATCTATCTGTTCAAATGTCTTTTAAATGTTGTACCTGTACCTGCACCTACCATTTCCTCTGGTAGTTCATTCCACATACATACCACTCTCTGGGTAAAAAGTTGCCTCTCAGGTCCTGTTTAAATCTTTCTCCTCTAACCTTAAAAATATGCCCCTAATTTTGAACTCCCCCACCCTAGGGAAAAGACCTTTGCTATTCACTTTGCCCCTCATGATTTTATAAACCTCGATAAAGTCACCCCTAATCTCCTACACTCCAGTGACAAAAGGCCCAGCCTATTCAGCCGCTCTTTATAACTCAAACCCTCAACTTCCTGCAATAGCCTGGTAAATCTTCTCTGAACCCTCTCCAACTTAATAATATCCTTCCTGTAACAGGGTGACCAGAACTGCACACAGTACTCCAAAAGTGGCCTCACCAACATCCTGTACAACCTCAACATGAATCCCAACTCCTATACTCAATGGTCTGAGCAATGAAGGTAAGTGTGCTAAACGCCTTCTTAACCACCTATGTACCTGTAATCCAACTTTCAAAACACTATGTACCTGAACTCCTCGTCTCTCTGTTCTTCAATGCTACCCAGGGCTCTATCATTAATTGTATAATTCCTGCTATCGTTCACTTTACCAAAATGCAATACCTTGCACTTATCCAAATGAAACTGTATCTGCCCCTCCTCAGCCCATTGGCCCAATTGATTAAGATCCCTTTGTAATCTTAGATAACCTTCTTCACTGTCCACTATACCACTAATTTTGGTGTCATCCACAAACTTACAAACCATGCCTCCTAAATTCTCATCCAATTAATTTATATAAATGACAAACAACAGTGGACCCAGCACTGATCCCTGCGGAACATCGCTGGTCACAGTCCTCCAGTCTGAAAAACAACCCTCCCACCACCACCCTGTCTCCTACCATCATACCAATTTTGTATCCAATTGGCCAGCTCTCCCTGAATCCCATGTGATGTAATTTAACAAATGACTGTTGATCTTATGAATAAATGAATGTATTGTAGCTTACATAGGCTTCAAAGGGCTTGCATATATTTTGCAATGCATTTTGTAAAATGTAAAGTAATATTGAGAACATTACAGGTGAATACAATAAAAACAATGAGACATATACGTAGTTCTGTAGAGCAGTTATATGGAAAAATAGAGAAATGCCTGTGGATCAGAAGTCTAAAATAATTACTGGGATCTTCACAATAACACTCAACACTGGAGCCCCCCCCAATGATGGGTCCTCAGCCCCCTACTGTATTCCCTGTACACCTACAACTGTGTTGCCAAATTCTGAAAAATGCCATCTACAAGTTTGCTGACAACACCACCATAGTGGGACGGATATCTATCAACAACGAGTCAAAGTACAGAAGGGAGATAGAAGGCTTGGTGCTGTGGTGCAATGAAAACAATCTGTCTCTCAACGTCGACAAAACTAAAGAGCTGATCATTGACTTCAGAAAGAAAGGAGGAGAACACAACCCCATCTACATCAATGGAACTGAAGCTGAGAGGGTGAAGAGCATCAAGTTTCTCGGAGTGACGATACCCAACCACCTGTCCTGGACTTCCCACGTAGATGCGACAGTCAACAAGGCACAACAACACCTCTTCTTCCTCAGACGGCTCAGGAAATTTGGCATGGTCATAAGGTCCCTCACCTACTTCTACAGCTCTGCCCAGGACAGTAAGAGACTACAGAAGGTGGTGTGCACAAGCCAGACCATCATGGAAGCTAACCTTCCATCCATGGACTCTATTTACACGGCTCGCTGCCGCAGAAAGGCGGTCAACATCAAAGACCCATCGCACCCTGGGAATGACCTCCTACAACCTCTTCCGACAGGCAGAAGATACAGAAGCCCGAATGCACACTCAAGCAGGTTCAGGAACAGCTTCTTTCCGGCCATTATCAAACTGTTGAATGGACTCTAGCCACAAATAATGTAACCTGTATGTCTTTTTGATCTGTACATCCTTTGCTTGCTGTACCACTGCCAGTACCGCTCATAAACAAAGCTTTTCACTGTACTTCAGTACACGTGACAATAAAATCAATCATCAATCAATTAAAATAAAAGAGAAGACTGAAGTGAATTCTCACAGTTCCTTCTCTTTGTGGTTGATGAGCTCACATTGTTGTTGGACATAGAATGTTGGGATTCAACTGTGGATCTAAAAAGCACAAACTTTCTCAGTCCTGGGTGCCATTGCTAAAGTGGGTGAAGGGGAGCCTTATTTGTTTTCAAGTCCCCAACTGCATTTTCCAAACGAATGACTAGACTGTGGTCTGGAGCAGCAAGTCTGATATTTCACTACTATAGTCCAGGGGCACTAAGTACCTTTACACCTGTCCTACAGCTACCCCACTACAAGCAGCTAACTCAGCAGAGTCTTCAGATTGCATTAAGCAAAGTGAAATTTAAATTACTCTAATTCAATTGCTGGCATTTATTTTGTGGGTAAAAGAGGAAGATAGTTGGAGATGGAATGCAATATGCCCTTTGGTTGAAATGCAGAGAGCACACTAACATTGTGCTGTCTGCCAGTTACCATTTTTGCATACAGCCAGTGACAACCATACTCTCTAGTGGTTGCACACATCAACAGCAATTGTATTATTAATTTACACTTTTTCAAGCTAGTCTGCAACACATTAAGGAAGTTGAATTGTAGCTGTGGAAGGTGTTGGGAGCCATTCTGCCAAGGTGTTTTTTGATTGTGTATTGGAGGTCTCAGTGAAGTGGTGTCCAATATTCTCATCGCATAAGAGACCCTCCACACACAGGATAATAAAAGAATGGGAACAGGTAGATGGCAGTGTTACACCACTAACCTGGGTGCAGTGCTACAAGTCGTTTAATGGGCTCATTTAAGTAGTCAAGGTCAGTGAATGCATCTTCAAGTGACATCCTCTTACTGTATTATCAGCACCTACCACTGCTCAATGCCCCACAAACCAATCACTCATCTACCAATGATCTCTAAAAATCAGTACTCATCCCTAGCATTCACTTCACCCTCTGAGATTTAACCATTTAGTGTTGTTACAAACATCACGCTACTTCTCACAACTTGCAGATGCAAGTGATTTCAACATAACAAGCCCAAAGTCTAAACAAACTACAATACACTTCCCTCTTTCTCACAGGAGAATGTGGCACACAGCTGGAGGACCTGACCCCTTTGGCAGAGATGGTGCTGACCATTATGGGAAAGGCCATTACTGAGCCTGTGTCCAATAGTGCAGCTGGAACTATTAAACATAGTCATATCTATGACCTAATCCATCCAATCCCATCCCATAATACTCTCATCCTAAAGTCTTCTGACTGAAAAGCTGCTGATGGTGTAAGCATGCTCATCTCACATTCTCCTTTATCGTCACCACTAACTAACATTTTCCCTTTCAACTCCTAAAGAATTTCAACTTAGTCAGGCAGTCGAGGAAGAGCAAACAAACCATGAAAATAAAGACACATTTTCACATTAGCGGCCACCAGCACCAATACTGATACTATAATTTTAAGAGGATAGGTTAGAGAAAGGATCCTCATGTGCGTGAGACACCAGGCACAAATACAGTCCAGTTCGGGTAGAGGCACAAACAACACAGGTATCAGCTCACTCAATGTCACACACTAGTTCTGCTGAAGGAAACCTCAGATCAGGAGTACGATTGGGACAGGCTGTGGGAGAGAGTTAATGGTGCATTGGAAAGTATGTGTTCAATGTTGAGAAAGACAGCACCAAGTATCCATTGAGTTTTATGCAGGTAGGAAGCCTTCTTCAAAACTGAATAGGTGGCCACCCCATCAACACACATGTGGATTCCAACCATGCTGCAGACTGCTATCTGATATTTCAGCATCTCAAGCCACATGACAAAGTGATAATGACAGAGTGCTGGCGTAGAAACTCAGACATCTGTCGTCATGGCTTTGAATACCAATATGCAAAAGAGCTTCTTGGCACTCATGCATCTGTTCTTCAATGAACTTGCTTCCTAAAGACCTTCTGCAGAAATGTCCTGCTGCTGAGAGTTCTTCCCCACCTCTTCCCTCTTCCAGCAATTAATCCTGCTCTGTGTGACTTCTACTCATTCGTCCAGTCATCATGCTAAATTCCATGAGAAAACTCTGTCAAGCCATCGTTAATGTTAGCAATTTGTTAGTATACACATCTTAAAGTCACTAAATATGTACTTCAGCACCAACCACAGTGCTCTGCACAGCTATTCTCCTCCACAATGAATCTACAGAGTGCTACAGACAGAGTAAGTGAGTGGGCAAGAAACTTAGCAGGTGGAATACTGAAATAACTCCACAAAGGCTGATATCCCATTACCAAGACATTCTTTATTTAAACGTGCATAGTATATGACACTGACCCAGCTAGCACAGAGCCAGCTCCTAGGCTGAACAGAACCCCTGACACCCCTGTTCTTATCTGTCAGCCAGGGCTCCCAGATTAGACCAGGTTAACAGCCCCAATCAGGGAACTCACCTGAGATCCACATGGCTGACCACGTTCCAATCACAACAATATAATGTGGGAAAATGTGAGGTTAGTGCACTGGCAGGGAGAATAGAAGTGGTGAATATTATTTAAATGGGGAAAGACTGCAGAAAATTGCAGCACAGAGGCATATGGGGGTCCTCATGCAGGAATCACAAAATGCGAGCACACATGTTCAGTAGATAATAGGGAAAACAAATGGAATGTTGGCCCTTATTTCAAAGGTAATAGAGTATAAAAATAGGAGCCTCCTGCTAAATCTATACAAGGCACTAGTCAGACCATACCCGTAATATTCTGAAGAGTTTTGGGCCTCCTTTCTAAGCAAAGAAATTGGAGGTGGTCTACAGTGTGTTCTTCAGGATGATTCAAGATATGGAGGGATTTTATTTTGAAGAAAGGTTGAGTTGGTTGGGCTTGTACTCATTGGAGTTTAGAAGAATGAGGTAACCTATTTGAAACGTGTAAGATTCTTAGGGGGCTTGAAAGGTAGATGCAGAGAGGTTGTTTCCCTTGTCAGAAAGTCTGAGACCAGGGGGCATAATCTCAGGGTAAGGGTCATCCATCTTAGACAGATGAGGAATTTCTTCTCTCAGAAGTAGTAAATCTGTGGAATTCTTTATCACAGAAGGCTATCAAGGCTGGGTTGTTCAGTATATTTCAAGGCTGATATAAATTTTGAATCAAGGAGGAAATCAAAGATTATGGGTAAAAGACAGGAAAATGTAGTTGAGGATTATCAGATCAGCAATGATCACATTAAATAGAGGAACAGAAACGATGGGGCAAATGGCCTACTTCTGCTCCGACAGCTTATGGTTCATATAATTGAAACTTTCAATAAATATTGAAAACCCCCTAAAACACACATGTAGAACTGTAACTGCCAGAAGAATTAATCCAGTGTCTAGCATGTATGTAATGTCTCTTCAATTGTATTGCTGCATTCGTGTTGGTGATGGTATTGAGTGGGCAGGAAGGGGAGGTGGAGGTGGGGTCCCTCATGTTAGTAAGTGTGGAAGGCAATTAAAAGTGGTAGGCTAGATAATGGAGTTCCAAAGTGGCAACAATGGCATCAAGTCAGCATCTCATGATCTATCTGCTCTGTATACTTATGTATGCCTGCTAACTCCTTTAGCAGTACAGTGTCCAGCACACTTTACAACACAAGTGAGCAGCGGAGGAAGAGGGAGCCATTATATGTCATTATATTGTTGCTGGGCTTTGCTGTATTCTGGCCAAGTTGTTGTTAAGACATACCATGTAAAAGACATACACTAAATTATTACAAATAAAATTATGCAAATTTTGTACTTTTATGTCCATTAGACTTGGTCTTCCATGAAGATAATACAGTAATTCAGATAAGCAAAGTATTCATGGCAGCAAGATACAATAGTATCTCAGCTATTAATGCACAAGAGATATTTTAATAGTTATATGATAAATTGAAGCATAAGAATCTCAAAATTATACAAGCACCTCTGAGAAGAGACATAAATTTCAGAGATGTAGCATTGAAAAAAAATTAAAATTAAAGGCAAGAAAACTCCATAGCAGTGCTTTACAATTGCACATTATAGCTCAATGCTCAATAACACTTTTTTGCACTGTATTGCTGGAAGGTTGTGTTAGGTTACTGCATTGTTTTCATTAAAAACTTATTTTATTGCAAAAATTCCACTTAATCAAAAATACACCAAATACGTTGTTTTTTAATATGAGATAGTGGTTGAAGCATTTTGTTTTGTTGCAATCTCACCATAATCAAGGATAGAAGTCCCCAAAAATATTTAAATCAATATTAACAAACAGGACTACAATCAACTTCAGGATAACCCAAATTAGAATCATAGTACTTTGTTTCATCATGGTTATACTCCAAAACTCATAATGAATACTCAGGCAACTGATCCTCTGAAAGCTCCCTATAAGTTCCAGAATGAGACAGTTCTGTTTGACTTACTGCTGATCCACACCACACCTTCTCCCAATGTGCTTAGTTTGATGAAGAAACGCTGCCATTACTGTAATGGAGCTGTATTATAGTTCCTATATTTTTCATTTTTCTTTCTCTTACATATCTGAGTCTGCATACATTCCATTTATTAAATAGTCCACTTGAACATAGTCTTTCCTTTTATTGCTTTCAAAAGCTTTTTGAGCAAACAATATTATACTCACTAAGAAAAACAGCAGCCCAAATATTAGTATGGCAATTAAAGAACTGGTATCAGCTAAATGTTTGATTAGAGATCCGGCAGGGACTGAAGGAAAGATGTAATAGTTCCCATCATTGAAAGCAGGTGTAGTTCTTGATTCTTTCTCTGGTGATTTTGATGCTCCTCTGGCCATTGTGGATGTGGTCATAGTTACAGGAGCTGAACTGTTCATTTTGTTTGTTGTAGTTTGAGTGTAAGTTACAGAAGCATTTGAAATATTCGTGGCTTTTGTAGATAATGCCTTTGCCAGTGTAGTTTGACGAACAGTTGTTGAAGTTGATGCAGTTCGTTGAGCAGTTGATGTTAGTAGCTCAGTAGTTTCTGCTAAATTAGTAGTGGAGAGTTGTGTGGTATGTTCATTTGCTGATGAAGTTGATTCATTGACATTTATTGTTGAATTATTTGGAGTGGGTATTATTGTCATGGTTGGAGGTGTTTGAAAACCTGAAATAGATACTGATGGAATAGCTGAGGTTGTACTTGTGACTTCTTGAAAGATTGTAGTTGTGGCTGCGGTTGTGGTGGGGAGGGCTGGCGATAGTGTGGTCGTGGCTGTGGTTGTGGTGGGGAGGGCTGACGATAGTGTGGTCGTGGCTGTGGTTGTGGTGGGGAGGGTTGATGATGCTATGGTTGTGTTGGGGAGGGCTGATGATACTGTGGTCATGGCTGTGGTTGTGGTGGGGAGGGTTGTTGATGTTGTGGTCGTGGCTGTGGTTGTGGTGGGGAGGAGTGATGATGCTGTGGTCGTGGCTGTGGTTTTGGTGGGGAGGGGTGATGATGCTGTGGTCGTGGCTGAGGTTGCGGTGGGGAGGACTGATGAGACTGTGGTCGTGGTGGGGAGGGCTGATGATACTGTGATCATAGCTGTGGTTGTGGTGGAGAGGGTTGATGATACTGTAGTTGTGGTTGTGATTGTACTGGGCGTAGTGGGTGATACTGTAGTTGTGCCTTTGCTTGCATTCCTGGTGGCAATAGCTCTAATGGCACGATGTGACAACACTGGAGATGATTTCTTTAAAATAGTAGAATTTTTTCTGGAAATCTTTTTATCAATTGTTCTATCCCTTTGTATGCGACTTAAAAAAATCTTGTTTGGCAAACCTTGCCCTAGAAAACAAGAAAGAAAAACGTAGTTAAAAATATTTAGCAATGCTATGTACATTTACTGTCGACACATTATTCCCAAATGCTTCTCAGAACATTCACAGAATAACACAATAGGTCTGCTTGGATGTTCAAGATCTTTCTCCTTGACCCAGACGAGCAGCAAGTTAAACCAGTGTAATTCTCAATACTGCACACAAACGTGTGATTTGTCTCCAGCAGAATATTTTTACTGGATACAGCAATGCTTATGCTGTCTCTTGTAACACAAGAACTAGATGTGGGTGATATGGTATTGAAAGATTCCACAGGAAGTTTACTAAAGCTCACTAGCATATATAAAATTACATTCAAAGGCTAAAACAAAATCAGAAATTGCTGGAAAAGCTCAGTGGAGAGAAAGCAGTTATATTATCATGATTGTGTCTCTTAAAGGCATACTGTCTGTGAGCCATAATACAGTATGCATCATTGTAAGGAAGAACTGGAGGCTGTTTCTAGACAAAAATGAACTACTCTGATTATCTGGCCTTATTTAGAACTGGCAGAGGCTCACTTATTCTTTCAATAGGGAAATAATACTCTGTCCTCGAAACGTTAGATAGTAAAGTATAAAAAAATTAATTTTGGAGAAAGGATTACATTGCAAATAAATCTGAATCGATGTAATCTGTAAACAGTTGAAGAAAAAAAACAAGTTTATCAAAGGATTTCTGGATTTTAAGTCAGACACATCGCAAATAGTTGGCAAAGAACCAACATAGGTAATTAACAAGAGGCAGTTTAATGCACTGAGTTCTTGAAAATAAACTGATTCATTTCATACCTATTTGCAGAGCTTTAGCATCTTCCACAGTTACTCTTTTACAGACTGGGATATCAAGACAGTGCAAATAAAAGCAAAGATTTTGTTTTTCTTCAATTACAACCCAATTACACTCCAAGCCATCTGCAACACAAATTGAAAGAAAATCTTGTGTATCATCTGCATCACTTTTTAATCTAATAACACAGATTTAACTATAATAACTTTAGGGCTAAAAATTGGTCCGTGATGTGTTTTGGGTACAACAGTTACAGACGGAAGGAAAGAGATCATGATTCCAAAAGAGTTCAGACGGGCCTTTCAGAGGGATTAGGAGCGAGTAGCCCGAGAGGTGAATTCCTGGACTCCAGCTCTGAAGAGCTGCCAGGTATGCCAAAAGAAGTGTTATGATCTCAACATAAATATCCCCCTTGTAGATGCACACCGCTCCACCAGCAACTTTCAGTTTGGTCCGTGTGGTCCTTCATAGAGACTCGTGGATTCCAGAATTCTGTGAAAGCACAATAAGACAAGTTTAATTGCCTTTATTTTTATTTTGTGGAATGTCAGCATCACTGGCAAGGCCAAAATTGGATGAGCAACAAATGCTGACTGCAATGCTTCAAGTGGTTGAAAGCAAAATCAGCATCACTGGTCTTCTTGTGTTGTCACATAGCACTACTTATCCAAAATTGCACCAAGCAGGTGCATTTAACAAATCTTCAAAGACCAAGTGTTTCACTGCAAGACTGACCAGGACCTATGTTCCCTCTAATTCCTTTGGCTTCCGTGCATGCCAGTGACTTTCAAAATCAGAAATCAATGCTGGGGCAATGGCACTGGCGCATCGATTGGCATGTGTGGATGCTTGGAGCAACTGGGTGCTCACACAACCTAGAGGGAACATTGCCCAGGACTAGCATAAGGGCCAAATATCTAATTTGAAGGTAAGTAAGATAATATTGATGAGCCAGGAAGATGGTGGAGTGGTGGAATAAAAGTTCTGTTAATAAAGAAAATATCAGTGCCATAAAACTCAATGATTATTGTGAAAACCAATCTGATTCATGAATGTCATTTCGGGAATGAAAAATGCCTTCTTCATCCCGTCTGGTCTACATGTGACCAATATTCTCTATTCCACGTACACTGATTGGCATGTGGAAGCCACTGCTGCCCAGGAACCTTGAAGATCCACACGGAGGAAAAAGAATTACAGGGAATGTTGCATGCGGCTCCAGATCTTGACCAAAATTGTTGCCTCTTTAAAGCCCTTGAAATGGCCTAGCAAGCCACTCAGCCTGCTCACCACCACTTTCTGAAGAAGAATTAAGAACGAGCAATAAATGTTGGCCCAGCCAGCAACGCCCAAATCCCATTACAAAATAAAAACAAAATTCTGCTTCTGCAAAGTGTCTGAAAGTAACTCAAGACGGTGTTTTGGAAGTATTGTGGTGAGTTTCTGGATTTGCAAGAGTGTTGCTGCATGATCATAGGGAGGTCAGAAAAACAAGTGACAAAGGAATGGGGGCTGCAGTTGGAGAATTCATTTTACTTCATACTTAAATCCTCCAAGCTTAATCTTTAGAAGAAATGCCACTATTCTTTACATACTTCTCAGGCAAATTAAGGATTGTTGTTGTGCACAGCGGTCCTTGTCTTGGAACAGCTAAAGATCATGAGCAAAAACAAAGTTGCTGGAAAAGCTCAGCAGATCTGGCAGCATCTGTGAAGGAAAAAACAGAGATGACGTTTTGGGTCCGGTGACCCTTCCTCAGAACGTGTTCTGAGGAAG
>NC_063348.1:25228134-25289467 GCF_021869965.1 Rhincodon typus | reverse complement strand
AGGTGTCTGCAGTTGCTGCTCCTCCCACAGTCCTTGACCAAACCCCTCTCCTGCCACTACTCCCTGCACGCTGCAATCATGCTCACCACCTTGACCAGAACCAAGGCCGATCTTGTTCCTGTCAAGAGCTGCCCAGCTGCAGTGTTGATGAGGGTAAATGAATGAGATTGGTGACTTTAAAACAAAAAATCACACTCAGCTGTATTGGTTTTAAATAATGCAGCCTCCTCTCTATCGATGTTGCAAAAATCTTTGGAAATATTGTCACCTTGACTGAATCCATCCTGCCTTCCATTATGACCAAATCCTATCCTGAGCAGCTTTACCATACTTAGTTCCAATTCATCAATCTGCTGCATGCTGCTTTCAGCTCTACTGCCTCATCTGCTCCCTATCTCCAACTGTCAAATAAGCCATAGACTATTACAGCACAAAAAGAATTCCTTGAGCCCACACTGATCATCAGGGACCCATCTACTCTGATCCCATTTCCCAGCCCTTGACCCATATCCTTGTGCGCTATGGCATTTCAAGCGTTCATCCGAATGCTTCTTAAGTGTTATAATGATTTCTGTCTCTACCACACTTGCAGGTGCTGAATTCCAGTTAACCACATCATCTGGCTGAAAAGATTTCTCCTTAAATCCATTATAAACATCCTGCCCCTTCCTTTAGGTCTTGGCCCTCTGCAGCCCCCATTCCCCCTCCCGGTAACTGATCTCTCTACTAAAGGGAAACCATTATTTCTATTGACCCCATCTTTGCCCATCTCAATCTGGTCCCCTTTCAGCCTTCTCTGCTCCAAGAAAAATAACCCTGGTGATGTAGTCTCTCTTCATCATTAAAATGCTGCAGGCTGAGCAAAATCCCTGCAAATCTCCTCTGTACCCTTTCTAGTGGAATCACATCCTTCTTATCGTGTGGTATCCAGAACTGCAGATAGTACTCCAGCTTTACAGTTCGTTACAGCCACATCATAACATCCCAGCTGGTATACTCAGTGCCTCAACTAATAAAGGCAAATATCCCGTTTGCATTCTTAACCACGCTATCCACCCGTCCTCTTGCCTTCATGTACATGCACACCAAGATCCTCAGTAGTAGCTAGGCACCTAACATTCAAATGTACTCTCTTGACTTGATCTCCCAAAATGCATCATTTCACACTTTTCAGGATTAAACTCCATCTGCCACTATTCTGCCCAACTGACCAGTCCATCTATATCATCCTATAGCCTAAAGCTTTGCTACTCTCTATTTACCACACTGCCAATTCTGGTGCCATCCTGTTTTAGGGAGAATCATTCAGAAAATATTTTAATATTTATATCTACTCAAGCATTCTTTTTCATGAAAGAGCATTTTCTGATGTTAAGAATCATTTAGGAAAAAGGATTCAAGTGTAAAGGCTGATCAGTGCAAAATATCTATTTGAAAATATCACCACAAAAAATGAATCATAATTAAATTGCATTCTTTGTATGAGAATTCTATTCAAGGATATATTTGTGATTAAATTAAGAGCTGCTTTGTTATGATATGGTATAGTTTCAAAAGATGTTCAATTAGGTACATCATCAGAAACTTGCTACAACAAATTAGGCATACAGTGCAAAGCAAAAATAAAATTATTAACCAACTACTTAGGCTACTAGAGATGAAAGAAAGAGTTAGGGTTAATTCATGCTGCTCAGATTGGTATTGTATGCTATTCCCGATTGCAGTTGAACTATCAAAATCAAAATTTCCTAATAATGAACAAATGCAAATTGGCCTAGCAAATGCTGAAGAGGAGTGCAAATGATTTCAGGAAGTCACGTACAGGTCAGGAGAATGTCAGCAGTGATTAAAACATTCTCTGAAAAAATTCCTTTGCATTGATTTGTGAACACTGATACAGTGCATACTTTACCTTGATCTGCTACGCTGTTACAAGTTTGGTTACATTCCTGCGCACTACTGACGTGAAGAGACTTAAGCACTTCAATTCCATTGTTTTGTAAATTGTACGTTGAGCTCACAGTCAAAGAGGAAATGGATATGTAAAGGAACAGACCAAGAGGAGTCCACATGTTTGAGGAAATTCCGAAAGGAATCTGTGTTTGGCCAGAACTGTAGTATAATAGATTCATGGAAAGGCTGATCCAATTCTGACTAGTTCTTTGCCAAATCTGAAAGAGAAATAAACATATTCAAAATATGGTTACAGAATTGTTTGACATTGATTTGTGATGAGAAGGATGTCGGACTGTGCTGCTGAGTTCAAATCTCAGCATTGCTGAATATTTGATTGTGGTGTTTCCATTGGAACTGTTTTCTAGTTCTCAGCTAAGTCATTTGTAAATAAGGTGCCTCCTAGCACCAACTTACCTTTGTTGTAGATGGGGACACAAAAATCAAATTCACTCAGAAAATGAGATAACAAGGTGTAGAGCTGGATGAACACAGAAATCTGAATTTCTGAAGAAGGGTCTAGGCCCGAAAAGTCAGCTTTCCTGCTCCTCTGATTCTGCTTGGCCTGCTGTGTTCATCCAGCTCTACACCTTGTTATCCCCTTCACTCAGAAAATCACACCTTTTGTCAAGTGGTAAGGAATGACATTGATGGCTGCCATGAAAGATCTGATCCTCAATTACAAGGATCCATATATACATGGGACTATAGTTTGCTATGTCATGGTGTTGCTTTCAAATTACTTTTCTGGAAAATATGCTGCCTTGTTTTGCAGCACAAAGAGGTACAACACAGACAGATGCTGCATTTGTATATTACAGATACCAAGACAACAGGTAAAATTTGGGAGTGGGGATTCCCAATTGGCCACTATAACTTAGGCAGAAGATCCGCAGAAGCCCATTAATCTTTAGTCAGCATGGGCAGCAGTTTTCCTTCTAATGGTTGAAGCTTTTACATTGATTTTAGCTAAGTTGAGTTTTCTTTATTCTTTCATAGGATGGGGATGCTGGTGCCAAGGCTAGCACTTGTTACCGATTTCCAATTCTCTTGAACACAGTAATTTACAATATCATTTAAGAGACCAGTCAAGAATAAACCAGCTTACTATGGGTCTAGATTCACGTAGGCCAGAAAAGGTAAAGATGGTAGATTTTCTTCCGAAAGAACATTAATGAACCGGATGGGTTTTTGTAAGAACTAATTACAGTTTCATGATTGTTATTACTGAGAGTTGCTTTCAATTGTAGATTGATTAATTTAAATTAAAATGCATCAGCTCCATGGCGGGATAAGTTTAAAAGTGTCTACTAAGTCCTTAGGAGAGCAGGAGAGCAATATCAAAGGCTGGTTTATCCACTATTGCTATTCTGTTGTCCTGTGTATGACCTCCTGAAGTCTTCTGCAGTGGCCCTCAGCATTTGCTTACCTCACCCCATATTAATAACATTAGTAAATTATGATGAAGGGACAGTTCAACTCAAAATCAGGAATTAAAATTGACCCAAGCATACACCACCATTTTGAGGAGTGTGCATTAACCCCAACCCTTTCTTTCCTGACTATTAACCTGTATCAGTATTAAAGCCCACCTCCAGTAAGCTTTTTTTCTCTTGGACTTCACCCCTGGATTTGGAATAGATTTGTTACTGTGCAGTGGAAACTGTTTAGCAGCAACATCTGTGTTGTAATGTGAAATGTACTTTGCCAAGTGCAACTAAGTCTGGAAAATGGAAATGAATTTATCTCTTAGAAAAAAAAGCTTTCCGTGGACCAGCTGATCTCTTAGCTGAATCCACTGTGCTCACAATAATTAAAGAAGATAATAGAATTTAAAAAAACCTATAACCACTGGAAAAACTTAACTAAGCAAAACTGGAGGAAATGCACAGCATTTTAATCAACATCTATGGAGCAAAAGAGCAGTTGAATGTCTAGTGGCTGCCTTAACATGCAGGGTCTTTATCCAAAAGTATTCAAGTTAGCAACATGACAAGAATATGCAGAACAGTAGGCAGATAGAAATGATTGCTTTTTAGTATACAATCTCAGCTGCATTAGTTATGACAGCATTATGATGCTTCAACCAGGACAATATTAAACAAGTTTATCTCTACTGTAAATCATTCAAGGAAGAACTTGAAACAACTGCAATACAAAATAAGTTATCAGAGGCAGTCTTATTTCAAACATCATCTCTGGAATCATGGAATATGGGAATTAGAACAGGGAAGCAGAATTGTGCTGGAAGATCAACCATGATTTTATGGAATGGTGGAACTGGTTTGAGGTACTGTGTGGTCTAGTTACAGCAAACTATACTCTCATTGCTGCTCTGGAAATTCTGTCAAATGCTGAGAGTGGAGAGCTTTAATTGAGAATTAGTCAGGAGCTACATTAACTCAACTCTCCCAGTATCCAGAAAATTTCTAAGTTAAAAGGATCATGAAATTGAGCTCTCTACCAACTATGTCAATTGCTGTATGTGATATAGCCAGTGGCTTAACATAATATTTGAGGCTGTGTTTCATGCACATACTAGGTAAAAAATGACTCAAAACTCCAAGATTGAAATTAAACTGGCGTGAGTTTTGACTTTTATGAAATATATTTGCCCAAGTATAATTTGAATTTCTTTGTACATTATATACAATTATTATGAAAGGCAAAATCCCCAAGGGATTGTGCCACAGGGTATACCCATAACCTCACTCAAATTTTACTAATTTTGGCAATGTTGCTGACTTGGGACATGAATGTGGCTTAATGCTTCCCTGTTAAAAAAATAAAGTATATAAAAATTAATCAACAGGTGAGTCACCCCAAGCTCTTTGGCACATATTCTAGCAAGTGGTTATGAAGACAGAATATGCATGAACCTGCCTGATCTAGCAGGGGAATAGTATGCAGCAGAAAGGAAAGGGTCGGCGTTCAAGAACAATGGAGTTTCCGATCAGATTTGTTTTAAGTTTGATACTGTTTTGAGTATTAAGAACTAGCTTGGTCTTTATAAAGAATAGGTAAAGTGGCTGTATGAGTATAAATCAACATTTTTTAACTCTGCACTGGCTACTTATCTGAAACACTTTGTCAGTTTATGACTCAAGAGTGCCCCCGCCTGGAAGACATCAGCTCCCATCACAATCTTTACTAAGGTCAGCCTCCCAGTTCTAGCCACGTCAAATGATTCACTGTTTCTCAAGCATCTGTCCACACAGGAAAGTAATTCTTTATTCTCCCTGTTCCAGGTGCAAATATTCTCCTAAAGCAAGATGATGCAAAGTTCTGGAGAGGTCATGAGTGATTTGTCACACTGCTTGGCTGAGATTCAGTGACTGACCCACAGAAATTATCGAGAAGAACAAAATCACTGTCTTCAGTCTTTACTATAAGCTCTGTTCCCCAACCAGTAACTCTGAAGTTTCCTTCCAACTAGGGTCTGAGGCTAAACTAGACCATTTGCAATCTCAGGATTCTAAATTGTCCAGAATAGCTGATCCGATATCCTCTCAATTACCAATTTGGCATGCTTTGACCTTCATAATGATGGGCCATCTCTGCCTCACTTAAGCTCCATTGCTTCTGAACTATTACATATAAACATCTGAAATAAGTACAGGCCTTTTAGCCCCTCCAGTCAGGTCCGCCATCCAACAAGATTATGGCTGATCTGATTGCGGCCTCACCTCTATGTTCTCACCTACCCCCGATAACCATTTACTCCCAGGTTTGTGAATAATCAGTTGAGTGAATATTCTCTGAGCTAATTCTAATGCATTTATATTTTTTGTAAACAAGGAGACCAAGACTGTACATGGTCCTCCAGATATGGCCTCACCAATGCTTTATACGACCATGGCAAAACATGGTTACTTTTATATTTATCCTGGCTACTGTTACATCTAGACTGATCCCACTGTTCAGCTGCCAGCCTTCCATTCTCCATAAACTTCAGCCCATACAAAACATTGCTTCCCGTATGCTAATTCATATCAAGTCCATCCATCACCGTGTGTTTGTTGCCATTAGCTCAAATTCCTAAATCTCTGGCTTCCTTTTGTCCTTTAAGATGTTCCTTAAAACCTAACCCCTCTAACTGAACTTTTCTTCAGCTGTCCAAATAGCTCCTCTTTTGGCTTAATGTTTGATAATGGGCGGAATCTTCTTAGGATCTGAACAGCATGGGTAATGGTTTGTGGCAGACTTACGTCAGAAGCCCACTGAGGCCTATTTTGACATTGGGAGTGTCTCAGTCTCCATCTTTGATACATGGGCTGGGGAGGGGGCGGTGAGGGCAGTTTTTCACTCGATAGCAGTGAGTTGCCAATCAAGGGGGATTATTGTTCGGTAAACTCCCTATTAAAAGCACAACTTGCCTCATTAATACTCAGTTTCCTATCTTGACAAATTCAGCAAACAAGTGAGCTTCGTCAATATGGATGTCAGAGCAGGTTCCAGGAGACTTCAGCTCACTGCTGACTGTGAGGAGCCTCTGTGTCACTCAGCAGTGAACAGCATCTCAGGGCACAGCCTATAGGCACCAGTTGCATGCAGCCCTCATCCACAGACATTGGCATCCAAGGTTGGTCAACTCCTCAGAATCTTCATGGCACCATGTCAATCCACGTGCAGGACATTTAGGAAGCGCTGTCTTGCATTGCAGGATACACCAGCAACTAGCATTGGAAGGGAGATGCAGAGACAAGCACCCAGCTCATGGATTATACAATTGTGAAGGGGCTCAGTGTAATTTCTAAGGGGGATGGTACGGTATAGCACAGATGGGAATGGTGTAATGTAGGAGTGGGGTTGTCTACAGTCAGGAGTACTCTAGCTTCAAATGGGTGGCATAGTTGTTAATACTGTTACAGGTGAGTATTGATGTGTTGAGGGAAACAGCCAGTGTTACAGAGGCCATGCCAGGTTAGTGGTGTGTGATGTTTGAGGAAGGGGTGGGTAACAGCAAATGAGGAAAGAAGTTACAGACAATTGTGGGAGTGGTTGAACATCAGCCTTGATGGGAGGTGAGTGCAGTAGCAGATATTTTGAGTGAGTGTGAGGAAGCAGAGAGTAGACAGTGGCATTTATCCTGGCAGAGCTCAGAAGGTTGGTGACCTTTTTGCAGCATCAAGAGTCGCTTCTCTGCACCAGCAACCTCTGGTGGATTCGTCTGCTGGAAAGAAGATGCACCGCCAATGTACCAGCCCCTCCACCAGGACCTCCAGTGCAGCTTTGGAATGCCAGTGCTTGTCTGGGTGTACAACAGCCTTGTAAATATGGTATGGGCCGTAGGAATGCTGGTCTCTTAGTGAATTTCTGCTGTCTGCCCAGTTGTTATGGGAAGGGCACATGCTAAAATAGGGACAAAACCAGAAAAGAGGGATGCCACAGGATGGATGGGTGAGGAAGGTGGGCGTGGGGAAGTACATGCTTAATCAGAAAAGTTTGGCCAATCTCACTGGGCTTGCAGTGAGAATTCCTCCAAAAAACTGGACACAACTGCAAGTTGTTGCTGATTATGAAAATAAATTACTGAACAAACTAACATAATAAAATCTCTTAAAACAGCTTTCAGTTCATGCCATTGTGATCATCTGTCATCAGCATGGCCGTTCACTGCTATTAAACTGGGAAGCAGCTGCTAGAGACAGCACAAACATGTCAAGGGATTGTGATGTACTGAAGATGCCATTAGCAGCTTTTCACAAAGAAAATGCTGCTCTATTAATAACATGAGGTGATTAAACTTTATTTTCCAGTTGAAGTATAAAAAAATTCATTACTTCACCACCCCCAACATCCTCAATATGCCTGGTTACTCTACATGTACAGCTTCAGCTGATGATCTACAAGTCCAGGATGTAATCTTTACCAGAATAGACACAGTGCCATGAAGTAAAATCATTGTCAATCAAATTAGTGTTGCCCATTCTGCAGGACATAAACAGCCATTTCTTTGATTCAGTCTACTGAGGCAGGTTGACTGAGGATTATACAACCTGTTAAAAGACACAAGACATCAGGTTTGAGTTTAAAGCAACCTCAAAACTCCAGATCACTGCTTTATAGATCAAACAGTGTAAAACACATACATGCAATTTACGGATCAGAATGGTGGTTAGGGAGTCTTCCGGACTTGTAGACAGTAGTACCGAAGTTCAAACTGGATGTTAATCTTGCAGACATTATCTCATTGCTCTAGAGGCAATATCCTTAGTCTGGATATGATATTTTGAAAGTTATGTTACCGAATTAGTACTATAGAGGAGAATATGGATTCCAATAAGTTTGGGAATTTTAACTTTGGATTAAAAATCTGGAAATAAAAACTTTATTTCAGTAAAAATAACCATGAATCTGTCAGACAGCCATTCACTAATTTGCTTTGAAAATGTATATTTATATACTGTTATGGTCCCAGTTATGAGGAATACTGGACAAGCTGAACATTTATTCTAACTTGGCATGATAAACCATAACGTTTTAAAAAATAGAACATGTGGATGAACCAAGAATAAGAACACTTCAGTCCAAGAGTGAATTTTGAACGCCTAAAATGTTATACAAACTTGAACAAAATAAACTTAAGCAGTAATGTCAATTTATTCAACAGGTAAGGCAGCGGTTTTAAACCCTGCACACTGTATATAGAACTTAGATGGTAACATTCAGATTAATATGCGGTAAATGTCAGGTAACATTAAAAATGTGGTCAAAAATCCCAACAAACTACATTTGAAATGACCAATGTAGTCCAGATAGATCCCACCCACCCACGTGCTGGTGACACTGCAGGTCACCAAATCTCATTAGCAAGCTTGTCTCCCTTGCACGGGATTATAATTCTTCACTTTTAATGATCTAACTTTGGAAGAGCGTCAAAGCCTCTTCAATTCAGATTGTCTCAATGATTGCTTTCGTCTTGTAGTTTTATCTCTCCCAAGATAGCATTCCCCAGAACTTGTGAGAGTTCTCCAGGATATCTAATGTTAAACATAATTTCAGCTTTTATCAAACAGCTAGTTTCACGTAGCTGTGGCTGAATTTGTCTCAGTTCCTTTCTTTCTTAGCTACATCAAGTACATACAGCTTGGGGGCTTCCTCTACTTTGCAGCTTCACTGAAACAAGAACAGCTCACAGGAATAACTTTTAGCTTTAACTGTCTAAACAAAGTATTTCAGTACCCTCTGGAGCTTCCTGTGAGCCCAAACCAGCTGCAGTCTGCTAATAAAAGGTAAAGGTAGCGTCACCATAGTCCTATCAGACGATAGGGCTACTCTCCCCTCAGAGATGACTGGTGGTGGTTTTACTTGAGGGTCACCACATCTCAAGTGAGGGAAGAGATTGAGAAGGATAATCCTTCATGGTAACGACAGTCAATGCAAGAATTTAACCCATTAAGCAGTGCGTTACTCTACATTGCAAACCAGCCATTCACCCAACAACAGAAGCATTTCTGCTGTCTGAAACACTATTTCCTAACTCCTCTCCAGGCAAACAGAGATAAACAGAAACCAGATGATCATCTTAAGCTCCACCCATCTCCATACCATTATAGCCTGCTCTAAAATACCGTTCATCTGACTTTTAGATTAAGTATTCCTCATTTACAATTTATTTCTTGATCTGGTGAAGTAGTGAGCTTTACAGCTTTTCAAAGTTAATTGAAAGCTTTAACTAATTTAGCTTTAACTCTCAAAACAAAAATTTCTCTGGGCTATGCTGTGTATGGTGACTTAGATATTCTACGCTGTATTTACGAACAGCATAGGCATCACGTTTCCAGCTCAGCAAGCCCATTGCCGTTTCTGATCTTACCTTTCTATACTGTCTTTCTAGTCATTATAAAGTTGAAATCATTTGCTTTAAGAGGTCAAGTGTAACGGGCCTCCTTGTGGTCCAACTCCATTTATTCCATTTTCTACAAATATACTTTAATTACTAAAACTAAAAATTAATTCTAACTAGATATTCACAACAGCATCTTTCTAAACCACTGGGTGTCTCGGTGTATGTTACGGACGACGAAGTTTTGAAGTATTGGTACTGTTGCAAACAGCAGGAGATTTTTGAATAGCAACTTCTCATAAACAGCAATGTGATAATAACCAGACAATCGATTTTGGTGATGTTAATTGCAGGATAAACATTAGCCACATCAAATGGGCTAATTCCCTTCAAAAGAGTGTCATAGGATCTATTACGTGTACCTGGAAGAGAAGGCAGAGGAGGTACCTTAGTTCAAAATCTCACCTGATGGCAGGTCCAACAGTATAGCAGTCCCTCAGTACGGCAGCCTTAATCTTTGCATTTACATCTTGGTGTGAAACTTGAATGAACAAACTTCTAACTCAGAGATGACAGTGCTAACAATTAAGTCATGGCTGACACAACTAGCAAGCAACTAACAGCTCCCAGTGCCTCTGGGAGAAGTGATCTTGCAGTAGTCCTAGAAGAGGCATCATTCCTGGAACCTCAGAACAGAGTGAAGTTGGTCAGTCTTGTCAGTGAGTTAGACAGGCCTTGATGTGAGATAGGATATGACCATCACTTTCCATCAGTGGTTGAAGACAGGTGATGGTGGACTGAGACCGTCAAATAGTACCTTAAAGGTTTTAAGTGTCCGCTGACATGAAGTTTGTCTTTGGCCCTTCCCAGCTGGCACTTAAGGGGGTGTTGGGGGATAGAGTTTGGGTCAGGACAGTGATGGGCTCTTCACCTCAAACTTTTCTACCCTAAAGGTCCCATCCACCTCCCAATCCACTGCTGCCCCGTGTGTTTGACTCAGAATTCTCCTGTGCTCTATTAAGCTATTCGGTGCTTCAAGAACTCAGCCCTATACCAAATCGGGAAAGGATAATATATGTCATTATGCCTACATCCAAATAATGACTATTTTTTTAAATGAATGAATTTCTAATTGACAATCTATGACTTGTCAACTTACAATCCAATAGTTTTGGGATACCTGAGAATGTCAACCATGCTTGTGTTCAGATACATTCAGAAAGAACAACCAAAAGAATTATAGAAAATTATTCAAATTTTAACATTTGTACATGGGATGTGCAATGTGTATGACTCTATGTGGACATCGTTGGCTGGGCCAGGATTTATTGCTCATCCCCAATTGCCCTAGAGAAGGCGGTGGTGAGCTACCTTCATGAACCACTGAAGTCCTTGTGGTATATGGACCCCCAGAGTACTGTTAGGAAGGGAGAGCCAGGATATTGATTCAGATTAAGTGAAGGTACGGTGATGTTGTTTCAAGTCAGAATGGTACATGGTTTGGAGGGGAATTTGCAGGTTGTGGTGGTGGTCCATGCATCTGTTGCCCTTATGCTTCTAGCTGTATAGCTCACAGGTTTGGAAGATGCTGTCAAAGGAGCCAAATGAGTGACTGCTGTTACTTCAGTATCTGAGGAATCTTGAATGGTGCTGAACATTGTGAAATCATCAGCAAACATCCCACTTCTCAACTTATTTTGGAGAGAAGGTGATTAATGAAGCAGCTAAAGATGGTCAACCCTCGGACATTATCCTGAGGAACTCCCACAATAATGTCCCTGGACTGAGATGATTGACCTCCAACAACCACACCCACCTTCTTCTGTGCCAGGTGAGTCTTCCGTACTATTGACTGAGCTTTTACAGGACCCATAGCTTATGCAGAATCCAGTGTCTTGAGCCATTTCTTGATCATAAGAGGCAGAGATGGCTTGTCTGCTGGGCACTTGCATGAGATGCTTCACAGAAAGAGACAGAGAGTGAGAGAGAAATTAATAATGTGCAATGGAAAATGAAAAGTAGCTGCCACCAGAGCAGGAATGAGTGGAATATTTTTATTTGTCTCTGGGCCTGACCTCGACTTGTGAATGATAGGGGCCCATCAAGGCTCTCAGCTGCACGAGGAGCCAGAGCTGTCTTTCTCACACACTAAACTGTAAGTACTTCATGACATGCTCTCACATGCAATGCTGCCTATCTTAGGGAGTGTGTGGGAGGAGAAGTTGTCATTGTTTCTATTACACTTACAATTCATGCTGTATCCGTGCTACATGCTTTTGCAGCATACATCTGAACCAAGTTTATTTTACAAAAGGCCTTTCTAGACACATCCCCCCATTGCCCATCTTGTTGGAGGCCTCCATGTTCTGATATTTGGAGACTGATGGTTAACTGTCAGCTATGTGAGTTGTGATTGCTGAGTGATCACTCTATTGAGGAACTGTTTTGTCTTTGATATTCCGCACATGGACTCATTGTAATAGATCCAGGCAGGGAAGCTGTTGTTGTCTCTGTGGTCGCTGCATCATGAGTTCCCACCATGAGCAATAAGGAACACATGCAGCTGGAAAACCCCGGACCAACAGCTACTCCCAGCCAATGGGGAGCAGCCTTCATATGCAGATTTTCCAGCAAGAAGTCTTCACAATGAGCACAAAGTGCAGGAGGCCCTTAGTCAATAGTCCCTCTAGATTTTCCTTTTGCTGTGTGGACATTCAAGGTTAGGTGACAACAGCTTCTGAAAATGGAAGTCAACATATGAGCAAGCTGGTTAATGTGAGTTGAACCTCAGACTGCAGCTTAGAGGGAACACTGCCCATAGTGTTTACTCTTTGATAGATCCCGTTGGAGTGAGGTGCAGTGACTCAGTTGTATGAGGATGTCCCAGACACTAGTCATGCATTCCAGATGCTACAGGAGGCTAGAAATTGTGAACAGGTCATGGTGAGAGCACCACGTCATGGTGAGAGCACCACATCATGAAGCCAAGCACAAATGCAAAGTAACAATCTCCTTCACCTTGGCCATCATAAGATGAGGTTCCCATGCTTTTACAGCTCTGGGGTACAGTACATACAAAGTGTGTTGCATAAGTATTTCATGCTGTGCTCTGGAAAACTGGCATCAAGGGTAGCGACTGATAGACAATGAGGATCTGGGAGAGCCACAGCATTCCACCAATTAAGAAACTGAGGACATTGATCAGCAGGTTCATCACCTTCAGTATCCTATAGCACACTAACATTGGCCACAACAACTTCTACAGGATTTATTTGGCAACCACTATCAAATGAACTGAGTTGGATGAACTCATTGTTTTTTGACTGATGTGTTGACGCAAGCATCCCTTGTGTTATCCTGACGGCAGCTTATTGGTTTGATCTTTTCTCATTTTTCCTGTTACTGAATAGAAGTTAATATTACAGGCTGGAATTCTTCACAACATCTAACACTCCTCCGACGAAAGTGGATGGCCCACTACTCCACCACTGCGTCCACCAGGACCTCCAGGTCCCAATCAGCGATCCTCAATTAGGGGGGGCAGGGGAGCACAACCTGTCTCTAATTAACGCTCTCTGGATCACGTCGTAACACACTGAAACCATCAAGTCAGATTGCTGGCTTGTAGTCTTACAAGTTGGCTTTAAATACAGCACTGACACAGCAGGATGCCAGAGATATTTTCTCCACACTGAAGAGCATTGGTGTGCTCAAGATAGTGCCCGAGTGGTACCGTGGAGGCATGGAACATACTTCGTGAGAGGAGCAGCATAAAATTATGTGAGAAAACCTGCTGAAACTCATAGAAACTCCCATGAAACTCTTCCATGAAAGTCCCCAAAATTGACACTTGGCCAAATTTTGGGAATTTTCAGTCTATGTGCTTCAGCAGAGCTTTTTAAGTCTAGATTTTATTGAATTAAAATTCTATTGACTATCCTGATGGAATTCAACCCCATGTGTATCAGAATATTAGCCTGGCTGGAATACTAGTCTAGTAACATAACTATGCCACAACATCACTAAAACCAGAAGGAGATCAAAAGCCAAAGCATACGGCATCAATTCAGATTTTAATCACCTGGTATCTAATCTTGGCACCATATTTATTTGCATAGTTCAATACTGCCCTTCCCAGCTTTGTCGGCTATATTGATATAGTAATAAATCTATGCTATGTATTTGCACACAACAAACATCCTTGTAGTCATAGTAATAGTACAGAAGAGTGCAAACAATAATCTTTTGTGATGTGAATGTAGCCTCTATAGTGCATACCCTAGAGAATAAGAGCAGCAGCAATGTAACTTGATTCTAAATCCTAAGAACCAGAAAACAAAATTTTCAAGATCACAGTGAGAATCAGAAAACGAAATTATAAAGAAGATCACAGTGAGAATATATTGCATTTATATTCAGTTAGAAGAAGATTGTTCATTTAGCATGCTGACTTTTAGAATTCTAGTGATTGGAACCAGGTGGACTTTGTCGACCGAGACCCTTAATTGATCCAGGTTAGCAACCCCACTCAGGAAGCCCTGGCCGAACACCATTAACAGGAGATTTAGAATCTCCTCAGGGGATTCAAGGGACTGAGTCCGAGCTGGCTAGCCATTGCCAGTGTACTGTGCACGAGTAAATAAAGGGGGACTTGGTGACAGGACACCAGCCTCTGTGCAGTTATTTCAGCAGTGACGGGAGAAAACACTATGTGCCTTTAGAACATTCACTCACAACAGTCATTTTGGAGTTGGGGTAAGCATTCCCGGCATCATGCCTTTATTTGGGAAGCTTGACTCACTTGAGCCTGCCATCGAAGACTGGGCCCAGTATGTGGAAAGGATGCAATTGTTTTCTGGCCAAATGACATTGGGGCAGATGAAAAGCAATGAGTAATCCTTCTGACTGCTTGCAGACTTGCAGCATTTTTGGTTATAAGGGTTTAACATTCCCACAGACACCAGACACTAAAACCTTCCAAGAGTTGATGGAGTTGGTTAAGGAATATTGCTACCCTCAACTTCCTCTAATCTTGAGATGCTATTGGTGTTATTCAGCTGTTAGAGAACCGGGGGAATCTGTATTGGGATTTTTGACAAGGTTAAGATGACTGGCACAGGCATGTGATTTTGGGTTAAACCTGAATGAGATGCTGAGAGACCATTTGGTATGTGGGATTAATGATGTAACCCATGCAGAAGCACCTACTAGCTGAAGCCCAACTGGGCTTCAAAACTGGCACCACAACTGGCTTTTTCATTAGAAAATGCTGCAAGTGGAGAATGGGAACCACAGGGTATCCCAATGGAAGTGGACACCCTCACTTGTCTAACTGAGCTTGGGGAACTCTACGAGTGTAGGCCCTCTCAGAGCCTCACGCAGGGCATGTCCTGAGGAGAGGGATTCGAGGGAAGCCCACAGCTGAACCACATAACAAAAACGAGCCTCGGCCAAGAGGCTAAAAAGTTCTTCAGGACCTGGGCCTGCAAGCCATTGCAGTTGCTGCTGGTATGCAGACTCGAGACAGCAAAGGAGTCCTACAAGGCCTGATGTGTGTAAGAAAACTTGTAGGATGATACCCAGGAGAATACACACCCTAGAAAGTCCTCCTGCATGTGGGTTGGAACAATTAAATTGCTTAGTGACATCCAAATCGGAACTGATTAAAATTAACGTTTAGTTAAATGGTCACCATCAATGCAGCTGTATCTATGGTTACAGAGCCTGTTATTAACAAGATTCGCTCAGGTCTCTAAACCTAAAGTTTGCGGAAGACCTCAGCCAGACTGAGAATATACACTGGGGAACCATTGCAAATGAAGGGTAAGACTTTGGTTCCGGCCTCCTATGAGAAGCAGTTGGTGTAGTTACCACTGATGGTACTAAGAGGCTTGGGCCAAAGCCTATTGGGATGGAATTGGTTGAGAACGATTCACCTAGATTGGCTCAACATTCTTCAATTAGAAAATAGCTGCCTCAGTGAAGTCCTAATGTATCCATAAGTTTTCAAGACAGGCTGGGGACAATCAAAGGGGCAAAGCCACGTTACATGTTGACCAGGACGCAATTCCGAGATTTTGTAAGGCCTGCCTGCTGCCAATTGCCTTGCAGGCAAAAGCAGAGGTGGAAATCAGGAGGCTGGAGAGCGAAGGAATCATCAAACCAGTACAGTTTGCAAAATGGGCAGCACTGGCCATAACAACTGTGAATCCTGATGTCACAGTTCGCCTTGGTGGGGATTTTAAGCGAATGATAAATCGCTTCTCGCAGCTGAATCCTGATTCCTCGCATAGAGGACTTGTACACAGATTAGCTGGGGGAGGGGGGGGGGTGTCCTTTAAGAAGCTGGACATTAGCCACGCCTACCTGCATTTACGACTGGATAAGAAGTCGCAGAAGTACACCATTGGTATAAACCCATATGAGTTTATACCAATGTACAAGTCTGCCATTTTGGTATCAACAGCCTGCAACCTTTTCCAGCGGACAATGGAGGACATTTTACAACAGCTACCCCAGGTTGCCACTTATCTGGATGATGTATTAATAACACGGAAGATCAATAAAGTGCACTTGGAGAACTTGAACATAGTGCTCAAAAGTTTCTCCCAGGTGGGTATATGCCTTAGAAGGGAAAAATGTGTGTTCCAGACGCTCCAGTGACCTACTTGGGTTACAGAATCGACAAAACCAGGCTACACCTGTTGGAAGATAACGTAAGGGCAATCAAAGGAGCCCTGGCTCCCACATCTGTACCAGAGGCTAGGTCTTTCCTTGGGTCAGTAAATTACGGAAAATTCATACATGCTTCCATTTTGGCACCCTTATGCCTGCTATTGAAAAAGGGTCAGCCTTGTAAATGGTAGCATAGCCAATAAGCAGCCTCGAGGGAAGTGAAAAAGAAGCTATCGTCATCTAAGGTGTTGGCCCACTACAATCCGAGGTGAGAGATACTGCCTGACATGCGATGTCTCCCCGTACGGTATCTGGATAGTGTTGGCTCACCGCCAGCTCAACGGAGAGGAACATCAAATAGTGTATACTTCCCAGACTTTAGCTGGTGCTGAATGCAAAAAGGTCCAGGTAGAGAAGGAAGGTTTGGCGGTCATCTTTGGTGTGAGGAAGTTCCACCTGTACCTTTTTATGGACAGGAATTTGTCATAGTAATAGATCACAAACCCCTGCTAGAGCTACTGAAGGAAGACAAGGCAGTACTGCCCATAGCTTCCGGTAGAATTCAGCATTGGGCCCTTATTCTCAGAGTGTAAAAGTACAAGTTAGAATACTGTCCAGGAAGTCAAGTGGCTAATGTGGACGCACTGAGCCACCTCCCACTGGCAGATACTCCACTGTTGGTGCCTCCCCTATTAGAGTCCGTTCTGGTTTTAAACTTCCTGGACACTTGCTGGACCTTCTGGTCACTGCTGACAATATCCAATGTAGACACAAAAAGATGTTGTCCTAGCAAAACTCAAACAGCTAGTAGTAATGGGGAGAGACAGAAGGGCCATCGCAACCAGGACTAAAACCTTTCTGGATCTGGTGAGACCAGATCACCGTAAAGGACAACATATTACGTTGGGGAGCAAGAGTGATTGTCCTGAGTAAAGGCTACTGGCCAAACTCCACCAGGGTCATCCAGGGGCTTCCAATTTGAAGATGCTAGCAAGAAGGTATGTTTGGTGGCCAGGGCTGGATGCTGACATAGCTGTGTTGGTGGGGCAGTACCCAGAGTGCCAACAAGGACAAGACTTGGCACCAGTGGCAGCCCTACATTCATGGGAATGGCCAGGTAAACCCTGTCAACTGTGTCAGTCCTTCACGGTCTCAACATTCCAGATTGAATGAGCATCCAGAATAAAGTGGTTGGATGTGCATAAAGTCCGTTCGGCAAACTCAATGAGAACAATTGAGAAGCTGTGAGCATCGTTACTGATAAACAAACTCCTGGAAGTATTGGTAATGGGCAATGGGATGTAATTTACCAGGAGGGAATTTCAGTATTTCTGAAGTTGAATGGCATTCGGCACGTAACGACAGCGCCATACTATCCATCGCCCAGTGGTCTGGCGGAAAGAGCAGCTGAAAAGTTGAAGGCAGGTTTAAAGAAGCAGCCTACAGTGTCACTTGATACCAAACTGTCCTGGTTCCTGTTTGATTACAGGACTACCCTTCACTCAACAACAGGGATAGCTCCAGCAGAGCTGCTGATGCAGAGAAAACTCTGCACCAGGTTAAACCTGATATTCCTGGACCTCGGGAAAGTGGGTTGAAATGTTGCCTGGTATGGGGGATTTTGGCTGAGGAAAGGTTGGATAGACTGGATTTGCTCTTACTGGAATGCAGGAGGCAACCTGGTAAAAGTTTATAAGATTGCGAATGACAATGGATAGAGTGGAAAGTATGAGGCTTTTTCCTAGGGTGGAGGGGTCATTTACTAGGGCACACAGGTTCAAGATTCAGTGCTTGGGGGGAGGGGGAGAAAGAGTGTAAAAAAGATGCACGAGGCATGTTTTTGCACAAAGGAGGTTGACTACCTGGAGCGCTCTGCCAGAGGTGGTGGTGGAAGCAGACACAACAGCAGCATTCAAGAGAGACCTGAATGAATACATGAATAGTAAGGGAATAGAGGGATACGGATCCTGTAAGAGAAGACAGTTTCAGCGCAAGTGTGGAGGGCCGAAGGGTCTGTTCCTGCGCTGTATTGTTCTTTAGCATCCTTGATTGGCCTGGGTTAACAACCCCAATCAGGAAAGCCCTGGCCGACCAATATAAACACGGGATTCCTTGCCAAGCTAGTCCCGGCAGCAGGCTGTGGAGGAGGTCATTACGGCCGACTACCTGCCCCTTTACCGAGGCTATGTTTGTGTCCGGGTATCCCTGGAGAAGGAGCATGCAGTGTCCACCAACACTCAAAATCTTTCGGGAGAGGTGGGCACAGTGGGGTATGGAGTGCTTTATATCCCCCTCCAATTCTATTTTAACTTGATCCCTTCACTTTTCGTTCACATAGGCATTGCCCCCAGGGGCTCTGCTTGCTCCTGGTTCTTCGGTCACATGAATGATTTTCCTGGTGGTAAACTATCAATAAAGTTATTTACACACCTGGTGTTTTTACTGTGTCTCACACTTACACACATGGGTTAAAACAAAATATAGACAGGGAATTCAGAATCTCCTCAGTTCAGGCGACTGACTCTGAGCGGGCTGGCCACAGTCAGTGTTCTGTGCAAAAGTAAATAAATGGTGACTGGGGATTGGATACTGGCCTCTGTGCAGTTATTTCAAGTATAAAATCGAATTGCATTAAAAATTAGTGCTGTATTTGGTTCTAAACAATTATGTAGTTTAATTGAAATGTATAACAAATTACTAAGATAATCTGTTAATTACTTGATTTTTCGATTTGCTTTCTCTACCATTTGAATAGACTCAAACTTGATAGTAAAAGCAAAGCATTGCCAGATGCTGGTAATCTGAAATAAGAACAGAAAAAGCTGGAAATACTCAGCCGATAATACAGCATCAGTGGAGAGAAAACCAGATTGATGCTATTCATAAAAACTTGAAAGATTCACTTGTGCTGGCTTGGATTTCAATACCTATACACATTTTTCCCCTGATACAGCTCAGCTCACATCTTCAACTGACTAATGCACAACAGGTCAACGATCTGTTCTCCGTAGTGAAGAAATGTTTGTTACTTTACTGTCATTAAAATCTCCAAGGAAATTAGAGCTACACTGTAGAAAATAGTTCAGTTTCAAACATAAATTTAAGAATTACATGGTCACCAAACAGAATACTCTTCATTTGAAGTCTTGGCAATCTATTAGTATAATTCCTTTTAGCTCATAAAAAGGCTTTGTAGTTTGCAGAGTAACAGGATGTGAAGAAGCAACAATCTTGCCGTTACCAAAGTAGCAGAATACAGATTCATTCTCAGAAACTGTTTGGCATCTGCTGCATGGTAGACCCCATGATGACTGCAGCAATTTCTTTAGCAACTGAAGGGAGAAAAAAAACACAGGAGTTTAGTTTTGGGAGTACCTAATGCACCCAGCTACCAAATAAACAGGGATGTAAATGTAGGAACAGACTAAAATATCACTTGTTCATTTTGTAGCAAAATTACAAGTTAATTTAAGACAACAAGAGATCCAGGTAGAATACCCATCTTGAAAATTATTTTCTTTCAAATATTGCTAATTTCAGTCATTGCACAGGCTAGGTGAGGTTTAAACTAGCCTCAGTAGCACCCTGGTGTGTGGTTG
Organism: Rhincodon typus; assembly: GCF_021869965.1. Taxonomy (NCBI): domain Eukaryota; kingdom Metazoa; phylum Chordata; class Chondrichthyes; order Orectolobiformes; family Rhincodontidae; genus Rhincodon; species Rhincodon typus. The sequence continues at coordinate 25,269,451 of NC_063348.1, read as the reverse complement.
GGGTTGGCGTTATGGGAGTGGAAGCCAATAAAGAAGAGAGACAATTTATCACATACCTACTTTAAGTTTCCTTATGTAGACATTGGCTTAGACAGGATTAGGTTCAATTGGATTGCCTTACCCAGATGATTGCATTTGCTTCAGGTACCTAGCAAGCTGGCAAGGAGAGGAAATGAGAAAGAGCGACAGGTTATATTGGTGAAGGGGATTATGCAGGTTTGGTTTCAAAATTGTGGTTACTTTTTCAAAAACAAAAAACTTAATTAAGGAAAATTTATTAATTTTTCATCAGACATGTATGGATTAGGGAGGTATTGACAGTTTTGTAGGGATAGGAGCATTTTATCACAAAGTATATTGTATTAGTTTAGTGCAAAGGTACGTTTTGCACAGTAGACTTAATCTTTAAGATTATGTTCCAATTGTTGTAGGTATGTACATCCTAAAGTAAAATACTGCAGACTGTAAAGTCAATTAACAGAGATCTGAAATAATGAAAGGCTTGACTAGGTACTAAATGTTCTTAGGTGCAGCTCCTCTATTTATCTTGCCAAAGTACACATTTCACCATGTTATATTCCAGCTGCCAAATTTTTTTGCCCAAACAGTAGGGGAGCATTTAGAGAACAGTGATCATAGCATCAGAAAATTTAACTCAGATTAAGAAAAGCATTGAAACCCAGTACTGATCCTGGGAACCTCACTGTATACCTTCCTCCAATATAGTAATACCATTAATTACCATGTACCTGTCACTCAGTCAACTTCTTATCCATGCGACCAATGTTCCTTTATTCCATGTGCTTCAACATTGCTGACAAGCCTGCTATACAGCACTTTATCAAATTGATGTATACCACAACTACAATTATCTTAAACATCTCTCAAATCAAACTTGCTTCAGTACTTTTAAACATGATGTACTTTTAACAAAATACACTGGTTTACCCTGATTCATCATATTTTTCCAAGTGATGTTACTTTCGTCCTGAATTATTGATTCTAAAACCTTTCCCACCACCAAGGTGAAAGCGACTGGCATGTGGCTGTGAGGTTTATCCTCTAAATGGAAGTGTAATTATTGAAAATTTAGCTGCTGTTGCATAGCAATTAAGCAAGTGCTAATCAATTATTTAATTTGTTTCACAAATCAACATTCTTACCTGGATTTATTTTTCTATTTCTCAATTTTTACAGTTTTGACATTTCTTACAGTAAGTTATAAAAGGAGCAACATGTTGGCCAATCACATGAATACCAACCCTTAGCTCTCAAACTGGAATATGGAGAAACTAGCAATACAAAGATTGGAACACACATTGGGTGGAACCTAACAGGAGTCTGAGCAGTGTGAGCAACGGTGAAGTTGGTGGCTGAATTGAACAATAACCCGACAAAGGTCCACGTTGATGTTGGCAGAACCTACTCCATCTTTTATGCTAGTTTCTTGCTAGGTAGTGGCGAGTTGTCAATTGAGGGGGTTTATAGAATTTTGGTGGCACAGTTTGTCTCATTAATATTTAGCTTCCTGTCTTACCAAACTCACCAAGAAGCTGGATGTTACCATGAAACCTGGTGGATTCAGTTTGCCACTTGCTCCAATTGCCTATAACCAAACTGCAACCCTGGGCACGATTCATGAGCGCCAGTCACATGACCCATTGTCCACATACACTGGTATCCAGTATCTGCAAACCCCTCACAATCATCATCACACGGCTCTAATCCACCAGCAGTATGCTCAGGAATCACAAACTTGCACTGCAGGATGCACTGGCAACTAGTATTGAAAGGTTCAGCAGAGACACTCAGTACAAGGTCAGGCACCCAACTCTCAAACTGGACCAAGCTGCGTGTCAGGACTGCTCACTTTTCTCGCTTAATGCCAATTTGCATGCTTAAAGCATCCATGCCGTGCCTTTCTATGAAAATTACATGACCAGACAGCATGGCTTGTTGATCACAAGTTCTCAGTCAAAGGGGTGTACGGCAGTGTGCCAAGTGAATCTTACACCTGCACCATGTGCCAACAGCAGCTTACACACCAAAACATACAACATTGCAGTATGCAGCTATATCTCAAAATTCTGGAGGAGTAGTCTTCACCAAAATCCATGGAGGTATCAGTCAGGGGGCACAGCCCATTAAGTCAAGGGCAGTCTTAGATATCAGTCCAGGTGATTGACCTAACACCTGATTGTAGCCAGAGGGATTCCAGTCAGAGAATCTGTGCCTCTATAGTCCAGCAAGTGGGCCATCACCAATCTCGTGACTCCATAGCAGCCAGTTCAAGGAGACCAGGGATAATGTGGATGGGTAAAAAAACGTACAGCCACCAGTCAGGGGTCTGGGCACCTCTTCTCTGGGTCTGCTTGCTCAGGTTACTCAACTGTGTGGATCATGGTGGGTCAGTCAGTCAGTCAGTCAGTCAGTCAGTCTGTTGGGTCTGTTCACAGAAACAAAGCAGAAAGAGTGTGAGGGTGTCAGGTGGTGGGACGGTGGGAAAGACAAAGCCGGTCATTGCCACTGGAATGAGTGTCAGCAAGTAAGTCTTTGGGATTGGGGCAGGAATGAAGGATTACCATTGTGAAGCTGGGACAACAGTATTTGCAAGGGGCGGATACAGTAAAGCATGCCTGGGAAGGGAATCATGTAGGGGGATTATTCATGGTCTTTCGACTGGAGCACCCTGTCTTCAAGTAGGGGAGGCAGTGTATGCCATTATCTGACATGGTCACCTCAGATGCTGGAGGCAAGCTGAGGAAGGTGGGCAGGTACAGGGACCTGGGGAGATGTGAAGCCTGCAGGGTTTAAGGGATGGGTTACCAGGAAGGGGATGTGGATGTATGGGGCTCACTGACATGTTCAGATGCAGCTGGGAGCTGCTGGCTAAGGAGCACTCACTATTACCTTCCATTGTGCTGCAAATCAAAGTGTACCATGGCGGGAAATGACTGCAACTACACGCAGAGTGAGTGCTGTGACTCGAACTGTGAGGAAGGGGGCTGCAGTACCCAACAAAAGGCCTTTTAAAGGAAAAGAACATTGCACACAAGTTCACGCACTGTATATGAAACAGACCTGTGGAGTCCCTATTCCCTTGTCATGCTGAAGCATTGTCCCCACATGTGTTCCACCTCCCTGCCACAGATACCGACGGTCAGCCACCCGTTTGGACACCAGAGGCCACAAAATTGTTGGGACTTTGCATGAGAAGGGCCTAAGATGTCAACATGAATATTTATACTTATTGTTCCTTATGCTTCCACGTGATGCAGTGATCAACACAGACCTCCATTCATGGAATGTTGTCTGTGGTCATGAAGTGATAACACGTGGTGCAACAAAGCCTTTCAGGCCTACACAGAGACACGAACAACCAGATGTATAGTTAAAGCCCATAAAGGTATTCAAAGATTCCCAATTACAAGCCATTGTCACCCATGCTTCCAAAGTGGTCTCAACGAGCTCCTCTTCCTCCCACTATGCCTTAGTATAGTCCTTGATTCTGCAGTTGGGGTGAACGGAGGCAGCTGAGTGCTTGACTGGTTTGGCCCTGGAGGATTGGTCAACCTCTTGTAAGTTGATCCGGCCCCCCAACCTTGGCTTGATCTTCCAAGTGTCATAGGTGGAGGTAGAGGGTCTGGCTACCTCTGCAGTGTCCTGAATGGAGATGTCTGAAGGGCCATTGTGTGATTCCTTCTCCAGCTGGGTGCCTCTGAGCACTGTCCCGTCTCTGTGTGAGGAAGGTCTATCTACCCTTTGAACTACCCTGTCCACCAGGACCTCCAGATTCCTAATCGGAGAATCACAGGGGCAACTTCTCCTTCTCCACCATGTTCAGATACTGTCCATCAATGAGCAGGGCAGCTTCAGCATGCCTTTTAAAGATGGCAGATGTGAATATCCGCTGAGAGGGGAGTTGTTCATGGTAAAATGGGGCAGCAATCAGACATGATAGCCACCACAAGGGTGGGTAGTTAATTAGTGAGGTGAGTTCTCGAAGTCATGGCCAGAGATCTCATTAGACCTTGTGGTAAGAAACCATCCAAACACCTTGTTGTTCCTCAGACTTAGCCAAAACATGTATGATTCAGCCCATTGTGGCTGATGTTTTTGCAAAGCAGTTTCCCCATCACACGTAGGTTCTCAAAAGGAGATTTGTTTTTACATTAGTTGGTGACTAGTTTTGGAGCAAATGGTCCAAGTAGGTCTCATCAATTTTCCACTAGATTATGGTTTTGGTTAATGAGTAATGGTCAACTTGGTACTTCAACTTACATATACAAAGAACAGAATTCTCGTCAACAGTGCTATTGGAGAAAGCCCGTGAAACAAGGAAATCAATATTCAAAACTGCAGCACCAGTAGTCTGTGCAGACCTTTTGGATCAATGAATGCAAAATAGTAAATTGATCTCACATCCTAAAGACAGACCTATGACATGCAGTGAGCAATTCTTTTGGTACCACTGTAGGTGTTAACTGATCGAAGGTGGTCAGTTCATCTCCAGGATTTTGAAATTGAGTATGCCAGCCTCACACCCTGTTTGTCTGTATAGCATTGTACAAGAGTTCAGGAAAAGAAAATAAAAACAGGTTGTGTGTTTTCCTGGCAGTCTATCAAAACGGTAGTGCGGAACATCACTGATAGTAATTAGTCCCGTACAAATGGTAATTAATCCAAAACAAGATAAATGCATTTTAAGCATTTCAAAATATACTCACAGATTCACAGATCTACTTTGGACTGCTGTAGGAACTTTTCATCTGCCTTTAAACAAACAAAGAGAAAAAAAGAGTCAGTTGATTTCACAACCAGAAGTGTTCACAAATACTGCGTTGCTCATCAATCCTGGTGACATTGGAAGGGGTCACAGAATTGCAGGTTAGTGATGCAGTACTAAAAAATGCTGCTTACCCAGAGATAGCATATTGTCTAACCAGTTTCCAAACATAGGAATAAATTGCTTTTATTTTCTGTTAAGCTAGATTTTGTACATTTTTAAAAGCCTACATGTCTAATATTTAATGGTTATAAATGAAATTATTATATGACAACAAATCCTATTTGTAACTACTTATTAAAAAGCAGTAGAGTCTGCTAAATTATTTTGTTTTATTTGTTCTTGGGGTGCGAGGATTGTTGGCATAAATGCTGATCTTGCTAATCGTGGACATCATTGTATGCCATCTTCGCAACAGTTTCAGTTCATCGGGCATACATGACACACAGTGCTATTAGAAAGGGAATTCCAGGATTTTGATCCATAAGTGTGACTTTTCTAAACAGAAATTGCCAGAGAGGCTCATTAAGTCAGTAGTTGCCTCCAAGCCAATTGAGGCCTTAGGAAGGATATTAAGTACAAAAAAGGTCATACCAATGACACATCAGTTGAGATGGACAGGAGTATGAAAGCATGGTTCCAGGTTAACAACAATTCTATGCATTAGATGCAGCCATCTCCATCGCTACTGTCAATAAAGCACACCAAACAAATATCTCTGTAACAGATGTGTCACATCACTCTAAAACTGTCCAGCTTTATTTCATATCTGCAGATCATGTGTACATCAAGGAGGATTGGACATGCATGTGCAAGAAATCAGGTTTCAAAGATCATGCTTGGCCCTGGAACAAAACGCAGGGGGCCAGCAAGATGATACAATATCACAACACCACAACTTTAGTAAGTATTAAGGTGCACAAATGCAAACACATCATTGTAATTCAGAGTGAACCAAGCAAATGGTAACTTTTAGAAGATGACCAAATGCTTTAAATTATCAACATCACATACCGTGTTGATGGTTTAAGGCAATCAAAAGCTTTTGTAACAATTAACATCATATGTCCTGAAAACACAGGAAAATTGATCCAGGAACTAGTGCCAACATATTACTACTACACATCCTGAAAGACATGTACCTTAGCAAAAGGCATTCCATTGCACAGCCTACAAAACACCACCTTACAGCGTACAATGGATCACCGATTCCATGCATTGGCATAATCACACTGCAGTATCAACACAAACTCACCTTGACTTCCAAATTCAATTTGGTCTTCAACAGCAGAGTATATTAAAAGACAATTCTCTGCTACCAAACTGGAGATGAATCCTTATTGGGAAAGTTGTGATCAATTACATTGTCAACTTGACTCAGGTAGGTTAAGTATTCTGCCTCTCTCCAGGTTGTGGTGACAGCCACAGTATCAATTATTTACATTGCTGCACACATATCTGGAAACATCTTGACAGGCTTGATGTTCTCTGCACTTACAAACCTTAACATTGTTGAGTTTGTGATATCAGTCATATCAGCAGTATTGAAAAATGATGCAGAAGATAGGAATATTACCCCTGTTCCAAAACGCATAAACAGAAGGAACACTTAATTTGGGTTACTCTCACATGTCCTAAACTGGAGCTGAAATGGGAAAACTCAGGGCATATCTCCTAATTACCCTCTTGGCTGCAAGCAGTGAACACTCCAGGGAATGGTAAGAAAAAATGGAATCAATTTAGAAATGGGAATTCATTTCAGAATAGAATGATGACATGTAGTTCAAAATATTTCATTGTTAAGAACAGCATGTGTTAATATTTTGATCTGGCTACTTTTATTCTAAAAATATCAGGAAGAAAAATGCATTTCACTCACACAAAACTACAAGGATTTATTCTGACCTCACAATATGTACAAGTATTTTAAAAAGAATACTGTATTGTTGATAAAGGCCAGAGTTTACATTCAATGTGTCACCGAATGTTTGCAGATACCGCAAAAGCAGCAAAAGATACTCCATTCTTGGGAATAAGCTTATTTTGACCCATGTATGAAGTGAGATGTAATGAAGTGTGCCCAAAAGCAAAGTTCCATGATCTAGTTTGTTGAGGAAATTTGCTTGAATACATGGAACAAAAAAGATCAATCCAATTTGGGTAAAAGTCAGTCAAAAATCAATCAAGCCTGCTTGGAGGCATTGTACGGCCACTGCTGTTCACAGGCAAAAAATACTGTTTTTTAAAATTCATTATGTGGGATGTGAGTGTCGCTGGCTGGCCAGAATTTAATGCCCGTCCCTAGTTGCTCTTGAGAAGGTGGTGGTGAGCTGCCTTCTTGAACCACTGCAGTCCACTGACAGTGGGTTGACCCACAATGCCATTAGGGAGAGAATTCCAGGAGTTTGACCAAATGACAGTGAAGAAATGGTGATATATTTCCAAGTCAGGATAGTGAGTGGCTTAGAGGGGAACTTGAAGGTGGTAGAGTTCCCATATATCTGCTGTCCTTTCCTTCTAGATGGAATTAGTTGTGGGTTTGGAAGGTGCTGTCTGAGGACATTGGGTGAATTTCTGCAGTGCATCTTGTAGATAATACATACTGCTGCTACTGAGCGTCGGTAGTAGGCGGAGTGATTGCTTCTGGATGCAGAGCCAAATCAAGCGGGCTGTATTGTCCTAGATGGTGTCAAGCTTCTTGAGTGTTGGGGATGCACTCATCCAGGCAAGTGGGGAGTATTCCATCACACTCCTGGCTTGTGCCTTGTAGATGGTGGACAGGCTTTCAGAAGTCAAGAGGTGAGTTACTTGCTGCAGTATTCCTCGCCTCTGACCTGCTCTTGTAGCCACCACGTTTATGTAGTGAGTCCACATGTTCTACACACAATTATCGAACTTGGATATGCGATTGTGCCAAAAACCTAAATACAAGTACCATTTTTAAGACAGGATAATAAAAGAATAAAGGCTCACATCAAGACCAACTGATTGAATTCTGTGTAATATAACATACTGAAGGACAACTAGACAAATTTCAAATTGAGAGCAATAATTGGTTGTATTAAAATGTCCAAAGTTCTTATTTTATGTTTTAGTTATTTAGAATTGCCGAAATGATTGGATTTTATTTTTAAAACGGTTAGATTGAATTAAACCTTTTCCCCCAAGCTTGCAAAGTGAGAAAGGCACAAAATATAATAAAACATGTGACTTCATTTAAATAGTTACATAATTTTTTTTGCAAATAAATGGCAGTGTGTGCAACATTGATTAATGAATTCCTGCCTCTAGCCAGATGGTCCCAAACTCTCAAAGCCTGTCTCTCACTTCAAAACCAATTAGGACCTGGCATTTCCAGCTCTTTAGTGGCATAATTTGGTGACATGGGGATCCTGTCAATCAATGAAAACAGAAATCTCTCTGGTCAGGTTTATCTAACTCTTCCTTAGTGGGTAACAGGGGAGTACTGGGAAGTAGGAAGAAGAGTCATGGAAAAGATAAATAAAGCGTACAAGCAAGTCAGCTTAAAAAGAATTGTCAAATGGAAGGTAATTGCACTCAACAATTTTAAAATTTAGATCCTCTTACATTTATTAGTTCTGCAGACCATACCCATTAGTATCTACTGAAGTCACAGAAACTAGTCCAATGTTACACATATTATGACACAAACAATGACCAGTATCTCTAAAACATACAGAAAAAAATAAAATTTCATCTCATAGAGGTATGCTAACACAATGGTAATATAACTAAATTCATAATCCAGCGGCCTGGACTGATAATCTGTACCTTGAGTTCAAATGCCACCACAGCAGCTGAGGAATTTAATTTCAATTCATGAAATAAAGCATGAATGGAAATGTAGTAATAGGTATCAGTAATGGTGACTATGAACAACTGGATTGCCATAAAAAATAAGCTTTGGTTCACGACTGAGCTAAGGAAAGGAAATGTACTGTCCTCACCTATTTCTGGACTTTATATTCACTCTTAAGTGCCCTTCAAAATGGTCTAAAACAAAACAAGCCATTCAAGGAGATAGCTCACTAGCCATCTTCTCAAGGGTAATTAAGGAGGGGCAATAAATGCTGGTCTTGTTATGAAATCTCCTATGAAATTATCAAATCATACTATTTGATAGAGGCAACTAACTAAAATAAAGAAAAATGGTGTTTTGTGTCTGACCCGCAATTATTTTTCGTTTAGGATTAAGTTACATCCAAAGTGAAATTGACTACATTTTAGCATAAATAGATCATATGGGAAACACATAGGGATGGGTAAATTCACCTTTCACAGACGGCAAGAAAAAACACATTTCTGTTGACATTTTAAAAAACTAAACTAAGATAACATGCAAAGTGACCCAGAATAATTTTGAAGAATGAACAACCTAACTTTGACCACGTTCATTTTTTATCACTAAATCTCAGTATTTTCCAAGGACAGATACTCCAAGAGATCCTGAAATAATAGCTCATCACAATAGGAGGCAAGGGACTCCATTTGTTGTGTTAAGTCTCATAGTCATTCTGTCAGTATACTTTTAAAGAGACAGTATGTCAATATTCCTTTAAGAGACAGTATGTGAGCATACCTTGAGGACACATGCTCATGATGTTATTATTGTCATGACATGTAATTAAATGTATAAAGATCACAGACTCCATCGAAAACTTTCAAATCTTTGAGCTGCTTCTGGATGTGCAGTGTAACCAAACTAGATCTGAATCCAATTGTAAGGGAAGTTCTGTAATTTAAGAAGCAGAGTGCCGCATCATCTGATGATTATCCAGAACTAAAACACAGATAACAATGTAACAAATTCAGTGATGGGCAGGATAAGATTCTCTGGTCCATCCAACCTGACCCACATAATTGTGATACATTAGCCCCCTCTCTATGCCATCTGGAACACTGTGTAATCTTCTGGGAGAATACAAAACCTTGAGGCAATTTTTAGGGAAAACTATTCTGGAAAATGTTAGGCAATTCAAGCTACCTGGCAAATCACTCTCGCCCTGATAATTTTATTCTGTACCTACCCTTTTTAATAGGAGATCTCCACCCTGCTCTAGAAACAAATCCAGCTCTTGCTTGATGGAATTGAACGAATTATGACCACTGTATGAGCTGGCAACCTTTTCCAGATGTCTCCTACTCTATAAGGAAAGAACCATTTCCTGACATCTAGTCTAAACCTAAACAACTTACAATTGTAATCACTGGTCCTGCTGACTAATTCAATTGGAACAAATCAACACAATCTGTAACAACTTCATATTTATCCCTGCAGTTGTGGGTCAAGCTACCACTTCAAGGTCTCCTCTTGTACAATAATTTCACTAACTAAATGGATTTAAAAATTTTTTTTTTATATGTCTGTCCATAAGAATCCCTCTTCCCAATGGGGCTTCACTAAGTCAGGGTGGTTAATTACCAGACCTCTCTATTGATTCTCAGATGCCTTTTGTCTATCTCATACTTCAAAACTATGATCAAAGTGCGAGATAATTTTTGAATAGTTGATCACTTAAAATAACTTGAGAGAATGAACCAAGTCATGACACATATAAGTCTGTGACAACACGTAGAGTTTCGGTTGTTGTTCTGCTCTATCTGGATTACAATCGAAATAGTTGATTCTGACCGAGGATTCATACTTAATTTCTTCTTTCCTGGTTACCTGTTCCGAGTTTTTTTTTCCCTTTCAGTTCCTGGCTCCCTTTATGTCTAATAATTCCAAAGATTATCTCTACTACAATGTTCCACCAATTGAAAAATGCTTACACATCACTTCAATCTCTTCATCATCATATAAGTTTGATCAGCTCAGATCTTACTCTATGCTTCTTTAAAATGACAGAATATCAGCTCTGGTCTATTTGAAAACCAAAATGCTTTAAATAGACAGTTAGTCTATTGGCTCCACCTGTACACCTTTTCCAAATCTTCTAACCGTAACCAATCATATGTAAAGGTCAAAACTGGAGATAGCATTCCAACTAAGGCCTGACAAAGGTAATTTACAAGGACAAAATAGCACACTACACTGGGTCTTTATAATCAATTGTACTATAAATGAAACTTAGTACAAATTCTCCCTTCATCTGAGCTGTTTACTGACTATATACTAGCAATATTCCAGACGGGTTGATCCTGTATTAGATGTCTCTGTTTACTTTCTTTCAGAAAATGGTTGACATGGTATCTAAACAATGTCTGCAGGACTTCCCTCACCTTGGTGACTTCTTTAAGTAGATGATCAAAATTGTAAATCATTGCCTCTTTTTAAAGTCAAGTTGTGTGTTCCTAGTATAAATGCAGTTAACACATGCACCTTTACAGATTGAGGTGAACAGGACACATGTAATCACATTTCAGTTGATCAAATTTAACAGTAATCTTGAATGAAAATGTATTTATCAATTTAAATTAATTGTACAGCTAAAAAGCAGTTTCCATAAACTTAGGACCTAATGCTATCAGACAGAATCCCATAGGACTAACAATGATCCTTTCATAATGGTGTGACTCAATGTCTTTGTGAACTTCTTACTATTCTTCTTTGTGTGAAAAGCAAAATATGCCAGCTCACCACATTGTATTGTTCAGTCTAAGACAGATAGTTAATTTATTTACAAAACAGAACGGTTTACGGAGGAAGGTAACTATCTAACAAACACAAAGTAAGCCTTGGAATTCATTCCAGAAAGGCTTGATCTGAAACTTGGACAATTCACACCATGGAGCACCTTACACCTGAAGATGGAGTAACCCAGCAGAAGCACGGAACTGACATTCTCAGGCAAAATCCTGTCATACAGCTCTCTGCAGTCTCAAAGGTTAGTTTCCTCTGAAGATCAAATGGATTCCTTGAAACAGTCAGGAAGTTAAAATTTTTACAGGTGTTAAACTTGAAATAACCAGCTCCTTTTCAAGTTTTGAATGGGACGCATATTAAATGTTAACACTTCAAGGGCCAATTTCACTTAAAAGAGGTATTTTCTGACACCGCAACATCAGCCTTCCTGCTCCTCTGATGCTGCTTGGCCTGCTGTGTTCATCCAGCTCTACACCTTGTTATCTCTGGCTATTTTAAATGGTCATCCCCATCACTGGAAACTGGATGTCACAGGCTTGTTTTTGCACTTTATTTTTCTTCCCAGAACCAAAGGAAAAATCTCTGGTCCCAGCATTTATGAGGAAGCAACAGTAATAATTTTCACAGGGTTAAAAAAGCTGGAAATATGATTATTGTGGAGATCATTGCTAAATTTGAATTTATTTCCTCTGATTTTTACCTAGTAATTTACCAGTCTGGTTGAGGCCTAGAGTTGAAAGCTACCAAAGCTACTGGTGAGGAGAGAAAGACACTGCAGTGGCATAGGACAACCTGGCTGCAGGAAGGCATTGTAAAAATGCACGAGGGGGATTCACTGCCAAACCACATGGATAGTCATGGGTCCACATCCAACTGTATGAAAGAGGATGCTCAACATGCAGCAGAAGGGGGACAGTTCACAATCCATTGATTTTGGGAGATGGTGTCAAGTTGGCCATATTGTTGGGGAACACTTCTGGTCTTTAGACAGTGTTGGAGAAGCAGTTACCTAGTGCATCTTTCAGTTCTCTCCCTCCTTTAGTTTCTGTATTTCTGAAGTTCTAATTAACCATGACCTGCAGCTATTAAATCAAAACAGCTAATTAAATCAAGGGAATAAAGCCTCATTAATATATTAAAATTACTAACCCACCTCTCAAGAGTAGGTAACCCACTCAGTCCCTCTGATCCTACCCGCACAGCCACAGTTAAACTGGAAGCAGGTACACTTGCAGTGAGTTGGATTCAAGGTTTCCTATTCTTAAGGGTTTAGAAGTATCATGATAACATTGTGTATAAATTTAGTAAAAACAGTACAAGAATGCAGATGGTCCTTTTGGCCTGTTTCATTGTTCATTCAGAAGATCATTCTTGATTTTATATCTCAATTTCACCTTCCTGCACTATATCTATATCTCAACTGCCCTAGTATCCAAATATCCATCAATCCTTATCTCAAATGTACCGAGCGACTGAGCAACCACAGTTTCCTGTGGTACAGAATTCTAAAGATTCATAACTTTTTGTCAAAGAAATTTCTTCCCAACTTACTTCTAACCATGCCATCTCCTACTTTAAAAGCTCCTAGTTTTGGACTCTCCAACTAAGAGAAACATGTTTCCTGCCCTGTTAAGCTCTTTCTTCTAAACTTTGAAGGATGTAGACTAGAGCTACTTAAGTCTCTCCTCTCGGGACATTCCCATGTCAGAAATCAGTCTGGTGATCTTTCTATGTCCTTTTTCTAAATTAAGGAGACTAAAACTGCACAGTGTTCTCCAAATGTGGCCTCACAGTTGCACTATTTAAATTCAATAAAATTTAATTCATAAGTTCAAATTTCTTGGTAATAAAAGCTGACATAAACATTTTGCTTTCCTAATTGCTTGCTATGTGCACATATTAACATTCTGTGATTAATGCAGATGGACATTCCGATCCCTCTGAATATCAATATTACCCTGTCATTCACCATTTATAAAACATTTTAATTTTCTATGTCCTTTTAAAATGGATAACTTCACAGTTCTCCTTATTATTTACCAATCAAGTAATTTATCTAAATGTTTTTGTAACCTCGTTGCATTCTCCTCACAGCTCACTTGTCCATCACTGAGACGATTCTACAGTTAGCAAACTTGGCCATATTCATAGAATCCCTACAGCACAGATAGAGGCCATTCGGCCTATAGAGTCTCCACAGTGTATGCAAACTAGATGGATTGGCCTTGGTAAATGCAGGATGCAGGGGATGGGGGTGGATCAGGGTGGGATGCCTCTTCAAGGTATCAACTACATGCGTTGTCATCAAGTTTCCCACAAGGTGGCCACAAATGTCATCAAAGGGAACTTGCTTGAATGCGTAACAGGTCTGCCACTACTGCAAAGACCTCCTGTGGGTCTTCAAGGTTCCCAGGAACCTGTCAAAAATGCTACACGCTGAGGCAGTCTCAGGTCTATGGCCTTTCCAGGTTCCACTCCAGCATTTGTCTGCTTTCAAATGCAGATACTTAGTGACAAGGGGTAGCCACTGAAAATGTGGTACTTATGCCTGTGCAGTTCCAAAACACACATGCATGGGAGAGATATAACAGCTGCCATGGAAAAACATGTGTGACATCAAGCTTGGACACATCCAATAGAGCCCTTCCATATGTCCCAGCAAGGGTTTCCTGCATCGTGGTGAAATGATGTGCTATGTTATGATCCCAATTGTTGTTACGGCTTGACAAGCCAAATCCCTGGAAGAAATCTGGACTGATCACTTTTTAAAAAAATTTTGGTTAATATGGTGATCACTTACTGAAGCATATTCACACAAAGCTGCAGATCTTCTTTAAAATCAGAACAGAAGTTTATTACACAAAAAAAAAAGCAAAAAGCAAACAAAATAAAGCCATCTAGAACACAGTTAGAAAGAATCTTGGAACACCACCAAAACAAACTGCATGTAAAGCCTTCGATCTCTGGCTTTTCTGAACTAAAATCAATCCTTGATTATCCCGATTCAAAACTAAACTCATGGCCTTCAATGTCTTTTCAGCTGTTGTAAACCACTTCATATTAATCTTTCATCACACTATGAACAATTTGCCACTGCAGAGGAGAGACATTTTGAACAATGAGGACATCTTAGAATGTAAGAGTAATGGTGATCAGATACAATAAGACAGCTCTGGGGATTTCAGGCAAGAAACGGTGAGACATGGGGTGCACAGAAAGGCTCATAACTCACTAATCAAGATGTATTTCTTATGAGCTTTCCCTGAATACCCATTCAATAAATCAACTAAATCATCTAAATGCTTTCCTTGAATACCCTCACCATGTCTCTGGAGCTGCCATCTCATGACATGGGGAAAGAAATGACCTCATTTTCTGTGGTCCTTATTCCTGGCAAGATCTATTAATCTGTAAATGGCCTAAAACTGTATGTATAAATACTTTCATTTTGTGGTGCAGCACATCAGAATTCATTAAATATAAATGAACAGCCCTGACATCTGATTATATAATGTAATCCTGTGAAACTGTGAAATGGAATTGCCCCATGTGCCTGAGTGCTCCTACATGGTGCTACTCTCTTGTCAACCAGGGTGAATGCTGGCTGCTAATCTTTCTGTTCTCACAAGGATTATAGCGGTCATCCTCTAGTTGCCCAAGGTCTTGAGCACCATTGCAGATTGCTGGTCTTCTGCATAACTGCAGGAGCCTTCTCTGTCATTGTTGATTTTGAGATTTTTGTTTCACTATCCATCGAAATAGGAACCTGCTGCCCACAGCAACAGGTGCTTCAGGCAACTTCTCCTCTTTCCTTTTTGAGTATACCTGCCCCTCCCGGCACACTGTTGGGGAGATTAAGCATCAATCAATAATTTGTATCCCTCTTGCCCAGACAATGATTCACAGGGGTCATGGAGGATGTGATGAATACAGGTCCCTGCACATCCACAGAGAGCTTGCTGGATGAGGCTCCTCATGTGGGTCTGCACTCTTTCAACAGACGACGCAATTAAGGACATGCCAGAGACAAGGACTTTCATGAATGACATGCCATTTTCAGTTCTTGGTCTCGCTTTTGTATTTCCTCTCTTCTATAAGCACAGAGTTAGTCATCAAACGCACCTAAAAGGCACTTGCTATGTATATCTTTTTGCCTGTTTAAGTGTCCATCGTGGTGTCAGAGATCCTGCCTGCATGGGACCATTCAGTGTTGACAATGTAGGAGTATATTCTAACTGATTGGTACCCTATACATAAAAGACTCTGATGCATATGGCAGCTAAGGGCAACCTGGGTATTTCTTCCAAATGGTTAGGATTCCCATCTCTAATTTCATACTTATCTTTAATCATATTTAAGGCTACGAACTTAATTTCATGCATTGGACCTACCCTGGCATTCCAAGACTCCCACAGTAATCCCCTGGGGGCTGCCACCTTGGAAAGTGCTGATGGTTACCTTTTAAATAAGCTGCCAGCTTTATCTGACAAGAACTTCTGTCCATCCTCATCTTTTAACTTACTGACGGTCATTTCTGCAAACTATTCAATGAATCGTCCCCAACAATATTACAAGATTCCGGCAAGACAGCAGCAGAGTAGGACACTCCGCGTGCAGGTCCTCTGTTTTGCCTGTTCTTTTTGTTTCTTTCCTTTCTTCTCCTCTCTTTTTAGCAGTCCTGGAGCAGCATGACAGGAAGCGAGTCCTGGAGCAGTGCGCAGGGAAGTGGGTCCCAGAGCAGTGTGCGGGGAATGAGTCCTGGAGCAGCATAAGGGGAAGCGAGGCTCGGTACAGCGTGATAGGAATGAGTTCTGGAGCAGCGCAAGGGGAAGCAAGTCCCGGAGCAGCGCAACTTACTTAATTCTAGCTGAGTGCTAATGTGGAGCAGACTGGAGGCTAGGAGCGGAGTGGCACAGTTATTGGACTGGGGCCTGGCACAGGTGGTCAGACCGTGTGCTGAGCTGCTGCTATTTGAAATTCTTTACCGGACTGTAATGTCACTCCTTTAACTATGTTATAACTACCTTACGTCTAACCTTTTTTTAAGACACTAAGTAATGCTACTACTTTTCCTTTCATTCCTCTTTTGTAACCAAGATTTGTATCTAGGTGCTTGTACCTAAGATGGTGCCAGTAAAGGAAGCCATTTTAAAAACTGTACTGGAGGATATGTGACAATAAAGGATACTCTATTCAAAGATTGCTCTCTGACTTCTAACCTCTGCACATGTGACACATCAGCCTGATGTCAGAATTTCATTGCTCCCTCTAAAATGCCGATCAATGTGTTACTTACTGTGTTTATTTCATTACAAAAAGCAGTCTTGGTGAACACACTTACAACAGTCCTAATCCTGGAAGAAAATAGCATTCCAATTGACCATTACCATTCAGTCCCACTGTAACAAACTCATCCAAACAAGGCCCTAAACACAGTTTTACAATAACTAAGGCAGAATCCCACCTGCAGAATGTCATGGGAGAATAAGGAGTTCAAACAAACAATTTCAGTACACACCTGGACATGGTCAGTGGTGAATCTTCAGGTTATTAAACAATCATCTACAGTAATTACAAGCAATTGAAATAAACTGTACAGCTAAAACAAATGTGTAATTTAAGAATACACTTGTGAGTTTGTGGATTTTCATTTGTAAGTGTTGTGCAGGATTATAAATCATTACATCATGACAGGATGATGAATATTCTTACTCACAATACAAGCCAGAATTTGCTCATGAGTTCAGTCTTAGGGTATTGGTTCAGCAGCTCTTAGAGGTACTGATTTTTGTTGACTGCTGGCTTGAACATACAGCACTAATTACACACCCAATGGAACAATGCTTACAGTATCATAGGCATGCAAGCTTCTGATAACCCTGACTGTGCACAGAACGTGTGCTTTCAGTTTGTGTTCACAGTAAAAAAAAAAACTCGCCTTTCTATAAACGGTTTTATACTGGAAGATGAAATTATAGCCTCTGCATTGTAGAAAGTGCCATTCAGATTAATTGCAGCATGACAAAGAGATGACGCTTTCGTCAGACTTTCACAGCCTAGTACCGAATGAACTGTTGACTAAAAGAGCATGTACTGTAATAGTGGGTGAACAAAACAACTACTTTTTGCATTGTTCTGGAATGTCATTTAATTCTAATTTGATTGACTGAAAGCTTCAAAAGGACCCCTGCTGTCAGTCAAAGTACATGTTTGATATGAACATATTCAACAATTATTTTCTCAAAAATTTGATTTGTGAATGTTGGAAAGAAGACTCAAGAACTCATGATGCATTATATCCAAAACAATGTGAATAGTCCAGTCCTCTTAACATTGTTGCCATAAAAGACAACGGTCTGAATCTTATGTTTGTTTTCCGCTAAGTGCGAGTTTGTTGGAGTTATTTGGAGAGATTTTCACCACAAAGCCCAGCAATAATTCTCACCATATTATACTAAACCTCATTAACTACCTATGCCACCCCAATGTATCCCTCATCCAATATCCATCCCCATCTTACAAGATGCAGTTCTCAGATCTTGCCACTGAGTGGGATCTCTCATAGAGTCAGTCAGCATGGAAACCTTCAGTCCAACCAGTTCACGCCAACCATGTTCCCAAACTAAACTAGTCCCAACTGCCTGCGCTTGGTCCTTATCAATTCAAACCTTTCCTATTCTTTAACTTATCCAAATGTCTTTTAAACATTATAACTGTACCTGCATCCACCACTTTCTCTGGCAGTTCATTCCACGCGCAAACCACTCTCTTTGTAAAAAAGTTGCCCCTCATGTCCTTTTTAAAATCTTTCTTCTCTCACCTTAAAAATATGCCCCCTAGTTTTAAACTCTATTACAGTAGGGAAAAGTCCCTTGACATTCACCTTATCTATGCCCCTCATGATTTTATAAACCTCAACAAGGTTACCCCTGAACCTCTTACACTCCAGCGAAAGAAGTGCCAGTCTTTCCAGCCTATTTTTCTATGTGAAACGCATCATTCTCAGCAACATCCTGGTAAATCCTTTCTGAACCCTCTCCAGTTTAATAACATCCTTCCTATAACAGGGAAACCAGGACTGCACACAATATGCCAAAAGAGGCCTCTCCAATGCCCTGAAAAACCTCAACATGAGGTCCCAACTCCTATACTCAGAGGTCTGAGCAATGAAGGCAAGTGTGACAAAAGCCTTCTTAACTATCCTATCTAGCTGCGGCACAAATTTCAAACAATTATGTACCTGAACTCCTAGGTCTCTCCATTCTACAACATCATCCGGGGCCCTGCCATTAATTGTATAAGTCCTGTCCTTATTTGTAACATCAAAATGCAATACCCCACACTTACCCAAATTAAACTCCAATTGCCACTTTTCTGCCCATTGACCTAATTGATCAACATCTCTTTGTAATCTCAGACAACCTTCTTCACTGTTCACTATACCACCATGTTAACTACAGAAACCTGGACAGTGTTTTCTATTAAACTAAGTCCATCAGGCAGGTAAACTGAGTGATTTGAGTAAATCTTTAACTTTTGGGATGACTTCAGGAGTACTAGCATTTGAATAGCAGTGTACTTACCAAAGTGGGTTATGACCATGTGCAAAGAAATAACAACCCCTTCAAAAACACAACCGACCACAACATATAACTATGGCTCTCCAGTTAATTCCCCATAATCAGCGTCACATCTGAGTTTCAACCTATTTTTGGCTGGCATCTACATAGGTATAGAACAACTGCTGAAGGTATACACATCATGGGTGGGATCTTCCAGGGTACAATTCTAGTACTTCACTACCAGTTGCAATTTGGTCAGCTGACTCACCACAGACCAGAAATCTAACTTATTGCATTTTGATCTCAGGCCACATTATCAGTGGTTGCCTTTACTTTCTAAAGGGAATTCTCATCCTTGGAGAAAGTAACTGAATTAATTACATTCCAGGTTCTGTGTACTGCAGAGGGCAACAGGATGCAATTCTCTAAACTGCTCATAGACACTTTATTTAGAATCAATGTGTAACATCAGACTCAAATGTGGTCTCTGTTGTGACTGCAGGTTATAATTAGCCAGCTGCTATGTGTGAAAATGGCCAAGCACTGTGACCATGCAATTTTAATCCACTGAAGTTTAGTCAAAAGTTTTAAAATTCATTCACTTTCTTTCTGTGAAAGAACTTAAGTGATTTCGTCTTATCTGCAGGTTCTCTTGTTTGCTCCAGGATTATGAAGAAGTTCCTTCAACAACTTCATATGGCTTATATACTCAACATGAAACTCTCTGATAGCACAAGGTGACATGCTACTAAGCAGAATGGAAAGCATTAGTTTTATCTAGGAATCTTAACACCCCAGTCCTTAATATTGTATTGTAACACAGAAAATATACATAACAGAAAGGAAGACAAACAGGTTTCTACGCAATTTCTCTTTTGAACATGGATTACTACCTTTGCTAAAATAGTGGATAGAGAAAGTTCATGAACAGGTTAGACAGTAATTCACCAATTTCATCAATGGCCATTTTGAGGCTTTTAGTTTTCAAAAATAGTTGCAGAGTTCAAAGATTATTTGGCCCCTTGTTAAGTATTTCCAATTAATTTACCTTGCAAAATGTTGTACTGGTGAATAGGTCTCATCGAATAATATGTTAAACACCTAAATAGCTGAACTGCACACAGAAACTGACACCGGGACTTTTTTAGAAATTAAGTTCACACACGGCCCTTAAATGTTTAATGATAGCTCTCAATAATAGCTCTTTACCAGCAATCTAGTTCAATAGCTTTAGTTTCAAACCACTTGATCTGTAACACAAGCATATTTATTTTATTAGTGATATTTGAGCCAATAAATTGAACCACCATCAGGAAATCTGGCCATTGTTGAACCATAAGAAAATAGGTGTACGGTGAAATGCAGTAAAACGTGGGTTCAACAGCTGTCATGTGTAGATGCTTTAGCAATTTAACTGTAAGCTATGAGAAGTTATATATGGATCGTAACTCATGTTTTACATTACAAAATTGAAAAACGAATGCTTAATTTAATCATTTGTCATTTTCTTGCCACGATGGGAACATAATCTACAGTAACCAGCTCAGCAAAACAGATTTAAAATGATAAGTCCTGTTATCAAATGTTTCTTTAATTTCTAACTCTGTATGCAGTTAAGCACCTGTACATGTTCATTATGAAAATCACTATTTGTACAGGATGCAGATTGTCTAAAGCAGAGTATAGAAACTGCAGCCAATGCGTAAACAAGGAGACCTGGCAACTACTCCACTTAACTCAATTCATTTCACATGAAATTATATTTTTCAAATGAATATTGTTTCTTGGCAGTTTAGAAACAGATTTATTTTTAAAACATTGTTCCTTCATTGATGGATAAATGCTAAACCAAACTCGAACAACAGCTCATTTTGCACATAATTTAAAACATAGCTTCAGATATATTACATTATCCCCAAGTGTCAATCATACACACTAATGCAAACATGCAAGATGAAACGTTTAGACACTCAGTTTTAGTAAAGATAGTAAGTCATTGAAAGTACATTTGGTTAACTTCCCTAGTGTAGACTGGAACCTCCTAAATGCAAATAGTTTGGATGGAGCAGATTTTCTCAGGTGTGTCCAGGAAAGATTTCTGACTCAATATGTAGATAGGCCAACTAGAGGGGAGGCCATATTGGATTTGGTGCTTGGCAACAAACCAGGCCAGGTGTCAGATCTCTTGGTGGGAGAACATTTCGGTGATAGTGATCACAACTCCCTAACCTTTACTATAGTCATGGAGAGGGATAGGAGCAGATGGTATGGGAAAGTATTTAATTGGGAGAGGGGGAATTACAATGCTATTAGGCAAGAACTACTGAACATAAATTGGGAACAGATGTTCTCAGGGAAATGCATGACACAAACGTAGAGAATGTTTAGGGTGCAGTTGCTACGAGTACTGGATAGGTTGTCCTCCTGAGGCAGGGAAGGGATGGTAAGGTGAAGGAATCTTGGATGACAAGACATATGGAACATCTAGTCAAGAGGAAGAAGGAAGATAACCTAAGGTTGAAGAAACAAGGATCGGAAGGGCTCCAGAGGGCTATAAAGGTAGCCAGGAACTGAAGAATGGACTTAGGAGAGCTAGAAGGGTGTATGAAAAAGCCTTGGCGGGTAGAATCAAGGAAAACCCCTAGGTTTTCTATGCTTATGGGAGGAACAAGAGGATGGCCAGAGTGAGGATAGGGCCAATCAGGGATAGTGGAGGGAACTTGCGCAGAGTCAGAGGAGGAGGAGAGGAGGGGAGGTCCTTAATGAATACTTTGCTTCAGTATTCACCTGTGAGAGGGACCTTGATGTTTGTGAGGACGGCATGAAACGGGCAGATATGCTCAAACAGGTTGATGTTAGGAAGGAGGATGTGCTAGAAATTTTGAAAAACATGAGGATAGATAAGGGATATATCCAAGGTTGCTACGGGAAGCGAGGGAAGAGATTGCTGCCCCTTTGGCAATGATCTTTGCGTCCTCACTGTCCATTGGAGTAGTACCAGATGATTGGAGGCTGGCAAATGTCATTCCCTTGTTCAAGAAAGGGAATAGGGATAATCCTGGAAATTACTGACCAGTCAATCAGTTTTACTTCTGTGGTGGGCAAATTATTGGAGAAGATTCTGAGAGATAGTATTGACGATTATTTGGAAAAGCATAGTTTGATTAGAAATAGTCAGCATGGCTTTGAGAGGGGCAGGTCATGCCTCACAAGCCTTGTTGAATTCTTTGAGGATGTGACAAACACATTGATGAAGGTAGAGCAGTGGATTTAGTGTATATGGATTTTAGCAAGGCATTTGATAAGCTTCCACATGGTAGGCTCATTCAGAAAGTAAGGAGGCATGGGATTCAGGGAAATTTGACTGTCGGGATACAAAACTGGCTGTCCAATGGAAGACAGAGGGTGGTAGTAGATGGAAAGTATTCAGCCTGGAGTTCGGTAACCAGTGGTGTTCCGCAGGGATCTGTTCTGGGACCTCTGCTCTCTGTGATCTTTATAAATGACTTGGATGAGGAAGTGGAAGGGTGGGTTAGTAAGTTTGCTGATGACACAAAGGTTGGTGGAGTTGTGGATAGTGTGGAGGGCTGTTGTAAATTGCAATGGGACATTGACAAGATGCAGAGCTGGTCAAAGAAGTGGCAGATGAAATTTAACCTGGAAAAGTGTGAAGTGATTCATTTTGGAAGGTCAAA
The DNA here is from genome assembly GCF_021869965.1 of Rhincodon typus. Classification (NCBI taxonomy): domain Eukaryota; kingdom Metazoa; phylum Chordata; class Chondrichthyes; order Orectolobiformes; family Rhincodontidae; genus Rhincodon; species Rhincodon typus. The sequence goes on along the minus strand of NC_063348.1, from coordinate 25,246,801 downwards.
TTTGAATGCAGATTAGAGTTGATGGCAGGATTCGTGACACTGTGGAGAAACAGAGGGATCTTGGGGTCCAAGTCCATAGATCGCTCAAAGTTGCTACCCAAGTTGATAGGGTTATAAAGAAGGCGTATGGTGTGTTGGCTTTCATTGGCAGGGGAATTGAGTTTAAGAGCCGCAAAGTTATGCTCCAGCTCTATAAAACCATGGTTAGACCACACTTGGAATATGGTATTCAGTTCTGGTCGCCTCATTATCGGAAGGGTGTGGAAGCTTTATAGAGGGTGCAGAGGAGATTCACCAGGATGCTGCCTGGAATGGAGGGCAGGTCTTCTGTGGAAAGGTTGAGGGAGCTAGGGCTTTTCTCATTGGAGCGAAGAAGGATGAGAGGTGACTTGATAGAGGTGTACAAGATAATAGAGTGGATGCCCAGAGACTTTTTCCCAGGGCGGAAATGACTATTACGAGGGGGCATAATTTTTAACGTGATTGGAGGAAAGTCTAGGGTAGATGTCAGAGGTAGTTTCTTTATACAGAGAGTGGTGGGTGTGTGGAATGCGCTGCTGGCGGTGGTAGTGCAGTCCGATACTTTAGAGACTTCTGGGCAACTCTTGGATAGGCACGTGGAGGATAGTATAATGTAGGGTATGCATGGTAGATTGATGTTAGTAGGATAATAGGTTGGCACAACATCATGGGCCAAAGGGCCTGTAGTGCTGTACTGTTCTATGCTCTATGTTCGATGTTCACTCCATAAATGCAATATCAAAATTTCTGTTATGCTGAATGACCTATTTGAAATTCCAATAACCAATTCAGTGATGAATGCCAATTACCTGTTTCCAAACAGAAACCTCTTTTTAACCAGATCATCTGCTCCAATTGGGTTTTTACACAGAACTATAAATTCCTCCCTTTCAATGTGAAAAGTCTTAATACAGTTCAATTAAAAAAACAATGAACAAGCACCATATTTTGGGAGATCCGCCACCATCTTTCCGGAATTTAACCCGAGTGCTGGAAAACAATAACTGTAAAAAAATAATAATTTGTTATGGAGAACCAAAGTTAAAAAGCTACAAATGTCCCATTTTATGCTGTAGAATCATAGAATCCCTCGAGTGCAGATTGAGGCCATTTGGCCTATCGAGACTGCACCAACTCTCTAAAGAGTATAACCTGGACCCAACCCACCCCATCCCTTAACTGAAGCTAATCCACCTCGCCTGCACATCTTTGGACCGTGGGAGGAAACTAGAGATTCTGGCAGAAACCCACGCAGACACGGGGAGAACGTGCAAACTCCACACAGACAGCTACTCAAGGTTAGAATTAAATATGGGTCCCTGATTCTGTGAGGCAACAGTGCTAATCACTGTCACTCAATTGTCAAAGAATGCTAGCAGAATCAAACCCACTACCTGATCTCTGTGTCTTAACACTGCACCCCCCCCCACCCCCCAAATTACCACATCTCCTATTCTCTGAAACTAATTTGTAATGATTCTGAAATCTTACATTCAGAGTGGAACTTTAGTTCTCCAGTTAAAATGAAACAATGGCCCTAACTGCTTTTAGATGAGAATCAAAGAATTACGTGTACAAAACTTGAATTTTATTTGGCCATTCAAAATAAAAACTGTAGTGTGAAGAGAGATACATGTAGTAACTCTGTGAATGTCCAAGAGAAAGTTTTTGAGTAGAGACAATCTAACCACCGTCCTTGACATTTGACTCCCCAAAGCCTGTCCAACATCTAAAAGGCACAAATCAGGAGTGTGAGGAATATTCCCATTTGCCTGGATGGGTACAGCTCCAACAACACTCAAGAAGCTTCACACAATCCAGGATAAAACAGCCCGCTTGATTGGTAGAACATTCACAAGCATCCACTCGCTCCATTATTGACGATCAGTAGCAGCTACAAGATGCAGTGCAGAGATCCACCAAAGACCCTAGGATAATACCTTTCAAATCCACGACCACTACCATCTGGAAGAATAGGGCAGCAGATACCTGGAAACAAGTTGCAAGTTCCCCTTCAAGCCACACACCATTCTGATTGGCAATATATTGCCATTCTTCCACTGTCGCTGGGTCAAAGTCCTGGAGTTCCCTCCCTAATAGCATTGTGGGTCAACCCACAGCAGGTGGACTGCAGCAGCTAAAGGCGGCAGCTCACCACCACCTTCTCAAGGGCAACTAGGGATGGACAATAAATGCTGGTCCAGCCAGCTACACCAGTGACATACCTGTGAATTTAAAAAAAATATACCAACAAGTACTACAAAGATCAGCTCAACAGAACACAGAATAGATAGAGGATTAAACTGGGAGTTCAAAATGTGAGGGAAACAATGCTTAGTCTTCAACAAGACTGGAATAGGAAGCAAGAGACATACAGATCAGAGAGTTGAAATCCAGAGCAATAATTGTGCCCATAATTGTGTTCTGAGGAAGGGTCACTGGACACAAAACATTAACTCTGATTTTTTTCTTCACAGATGCTGCCAGACCTACTGAGCTTTTCCAGCAACTTTGTTTTTGTTCGTGAATTGTGCTCAGAGATCAGTCATTTACTGGTGAATTAAAGTATTTTTTTCCCCTCTCTGAACTAGTTTAAGCTAAAACTGGAGACACAGAACAACTTTATTAAAATTATAGCTTAACTAATCAAACCATAATCACAGCGGTGAAAAACAACTGGTTAATTTTTTTTAAAACTGGTTTATTTCAGACTGGATTCAATTTGTTCAGTTACATCATCAGCTGGATCATAAGACTCCCAACAATGAAAAAGTAAAAAAAAATGCTAAAAATGATGTACCTTCCATTGATAAATAAAGTTAAAGATCAAACTGGAAAAAGAAATACTTGCAAAGCTCCAAGGACTTGTGGTCGTTCTTAAGGTTGGGAAATTTCAGAAAATAATTATAAAGGAGGGGTTAGAAAATAGAATATGAGAGTCAACAAGCAAGGTATCTAAAAATAGATACAGCTTTTACAAGTATATCAAAAGGAAGAAAACAAAATAGTTAAAACTAAACATTCGTCCTTATAGGAGGAGATTAGGGAATTTAATAATGGGAGACAAGAAAATGGCAAAGGCTTTGAATTAATAATTTGAATCTGTCTTCATGGTAGAAGGCATTAAAAACAGCCAATGCACACTAGAATATCCAAAGGGCAAAAGGGAAAGAAAAATTTACAACAATCACTATCAATAGAGGAAAGGTATGAGGTAAAATAATAGGATTAAGAGATGACAGATCCCTTGCAGATGACATCCTGCATCCTACGGTCTTTTGCATCCACTAAAATAAGTGGTTGCAGAGAGAGTACATTCAGTGGTTGCAAAGTTTCCTCTCTTCTGCAAAGGTCCCAGTGGATTGAAAAACTATATTCAAGATGGAAGGCAGGAAACTACAGGCCTATTGGTTGAACACCTTTCATTTAGAAATTGATGGAATTAATTCCAAATGAAATAGTTGCAAGAATATAGACAGTTATATTACAATCAGTCAATGTGCTATTATGAGAAGGTAACTGTGTTTGATGAATTTATCCAAGTTCTTTCAAAATGCAACAAGCAAGGCATATTATAGGGAACAAGCCAGTCCTGTACAGCAGGATTTGCAAAAGAAATGTGATAAGTGCTCTTGGAGTCAGAGGTGTTTATTAGCATGGATAGAGGAAGCAAAGAGTAGAGATAAATGGGGCTATTTTTAAGTTCACTGTCTATGATTAGTAAAGTGCTACAAGAGTGGGCCATTGAACATCTTCAAGGCTGAAGTAGACACCGGGGGCGGTGGTGGTGGTGGGGAGAAGTGGTGCGGAGGCAGAAATTAAGGGTTAAGGCACAATCAAGTCAGTCATGAGCAGACTGAATGGATGAAAAGGCTCAAAAAGGGCAAACTGACCCAGTCCTGCTCCTTTCTTTCATGTTCTTTATGTACTAGCTTTGGTTTTAGTATACCAACATACTCTGTCACTTTGTATCACTAATGAAAAATTAAATGTTTTCCAGTAGTGCAGCTTTTAACTGACTTATTCAGTCTGCCAGTATTTCTCCAGAGACACACAAGACAAGAGGGCAATGAGTTAATTATACATGTAGGTTTCTACTCAGGAAACTTAGCAGTAGGACAAGTGGAATTAGACAAGCTGAGCATCCTGTACTAGATCAACTGCAACATAGCAAATTGGATAGGAGTACAAGTAATCATCCATTGATAATAACACTTATTCAATGTCAACAATACATAGTCATTTTCTAATTGAAGCAATTTTGATCCTAACACATAACTCATTTAACCAACTTTATGCATGCCAAATTCGCCTGCTCGTCAAATGCATTAAAGCTCTTGTATATTTCATTATGAATGGAAACTATTGAAGCCATAGCCAGACAGGTTATAAATCTGCAAGAAAGCAGTTTCGTGAACAATGATAATCAAATCATGCTGCTTGGAAACTGGAAACATTCCTGCTTTGTTCCGGTGGCATCAGTCACAAACATATGAAACTCAAGACATCCATCATTTTAGAAACTTACAACTCTGATACAGATGAGGGAAGAAATAACACGGTGGCTAAATTTTCAGATGGCATAAAGGTCAGAAGTCACAAGACTTCACCTGAAGATGGGGCAGAGCTGTGAAAGCTCGTGATTTCACATAAACCTGTTGGACTATAACCTGGTGTCATGTGACTTCTGACCTTGTCCGCCCCAGTCCAACACCTGCACCTCCACATCATGACACAAAGATAGGTTGGAAAGTACATCGTGAAGACGGCATGAGGAGTTTGCAGATATGTCTAGAAAGGTTGAAGGACTGGCCAAAAGTCTGGCAGATGAATCACAATATGGGAAAATGTGAAGTTGTTCACTTTGGCAGAAAGAATGAAAACTCAGTATTGCTTAAACGAGAACGACTGTGGAATTTTGAGGTGCAGAGAGATCTGGGTGTTCTCATGCGCGAGTCATAAACTGTTAGTATGCAGTAGAATATATAATCCAGAAGGCTAATGAGATGCTATCCTTTATTATAAGAGGAACTGTAAGGATGTTATACTTCAGGTAGATGAGACCACATTTTGAATATTGTGTGCAATTACGGTCTCCTTATTTAATAATATAGACACAAATGCGTTGGTGGTCATGGTGGTTCAGAGACAGTTTACCAGATTAATACGTGGAATGGATTGTTTTATGAGGACAGATTGGATAGACTGGGCTTAATTCACCTGGAGTTTAAAAGGAGTGAGGGGTGACTTAATTGAAATGTATAAGATCCTGAATGGTCTTTACAAAGTGAACTTGGAAAGGATATTTTTTCTCATGGGGGGGGTTCAGAGATAGGGAATAGTAAGAACTGCCGATGCTGGAGTCAGAGATAACACAGTGTGGAACTGGAGCATCTGCCACGTCTGCTCCCAAGTTGGGGCGTTCCACTCCCAAACATCCAGATGTTCTCTTATTTCAAGATCTGCAACATCCCCCCTGAAAAATGCTCTCGACTGCATCTCGTGTTTCCCAATCCTCTGCCCTCACATCCCCTCCCCCCAACAAAAACAAAGACAGAATCCCCCTTGTCCTCACATATTACCCCACTAACCTCCGGATTCAACGTATCTTTCTCCGCCACATCCGCCACCTACAATCCGACCGCACAACCAAAGATATATTTCCCTCCCCACCCCTATCTGCCTTTCATAGGGACTGCTCTCTCCACGACTCCGTTGTCTGCTCCACATTCCCAACCAGCCCCACCAGCCCCTGCACCTTTCCCTGCAACCGCAGGAAGTGCTACACCTGCCCCTACACCTCCCCCCTCACCTCCATTCAAGGCACCAAACAAACCTTCCACATCAGACAGAGGTTCACCTGCACATCTGTCAATGTGGTCTATTGCATCCGCTGCTCCTCATATGGCCTCCTCTACATCGGTGAGACCAACCAGAGACTCGGAGGCCGCTTTGCAGAGCGCCTGCGCACGGTTCGTGACAAACGACAACACATTCTGGTCGCAAACCATTCCCGCTCCTGCTCCCACACGTCCATCCTGGACCTCCAGTGTCACAATGACGCCACCTGGAATCTAGAGGAGCAGCACCTCTTATTCCAACTTGAGAACCTACAGCCCAATGGCCTAAATGTGCACTTTACTAGTTTCAAAATCTCCCCATCCCCGGCCTCATCCCATGACCAACCCTCCCTCTCATCCCCACCTCCTTGACCTGACACAACCTGTCCGTCTTCTCTCCCAACTATCTGCTCCTCCAACCTCACTGACCAATCCCACCACTATCTACCTGCATTCACCTATCACCATCCCACCTACCTTCCTCAGCCCCACCCTTCCTCTCTCTATTTATTTCAGAGCTCCTTTCCCCCCTCCCCATTTCTGAAGAAGGGTCCTGACCTGAAATATCAACATTCCTGCTCCTCTGATGCTGCCTGGCCTGCTGTGTTCCTCCAGCTCCATGCTGTGTTATCTCAGAGATAGGGGATGCTGTTTTGAAAACTGGGGCTTGCTCTTACAGAACAAAGATGGAGAGAACTTTTTTTTCCCCTTGCACATTCTGGAACTCTCTGCCTCAGAAGGGGGTGGAGGTGCAGTCATAAACATATTTTTAAGGCAGAGGTGGGTCAATTTTTGTTGGGCAAGACAATCAGAGGTTACTGGGGTAGTTGGAAATGGGCCATTCAAAATACCATTGGTTCAGCCACGACTTTATAGAATGGCAGAGCATGCTCAAGGGGCCAAGGGCCTACTTATGTTCTTATTTTATATGTTTGTGTGTCGGATAAAATGTTCCCTTGGCTTCTGACTTCCATGAAAAATAATTTATGGTCTGAACATGACACAACATCAAACATGTGACAATCTAAGAAATACTTTTTTAGTTTTATACTTGTTATCAATGCAATATTTATAGTTATGTTGAAAGAAGTATTTAAAAATGAATGTCATTTCCTCCTCGTTTCAGCAAATATTTAGGAAAAATGCCTAACTGACTGTACAATATGACTATTACAACAATATGATCTTATGATATGTTACAATGATTTCCACAATAACATTGCACATGAACGCTAGTTAATTACATAAGATAGTCCCTAATTTATGAGCAAACACCCAGAAGACCCATTTGTGGATAGCAATGGAACAAGGTAAACTACAGAAACGAACTAAAGAGAAACTGCTCAATTACATTCCATGGTATTATTAAAGCCAACTAGAAAATTATTTGTCAATTGCACTGTACCATCATTCAATGGGCTGGTTCACACCTAATCCTGACATATCAACAGGTTTTTTTTGTTTAAAAAGTACAGCCACATCTTCCAACATAATCAACATACACATATATATGCTCCACTGTTCAAAAAGATCACAGGTCTTCTAATTATGGTCTCAGATCCACATTTACCACCTCCCTACCTCACCCATAAGGTACTTATCACTCTTCTAAACACCAATAGATACAAGCAGAGCCTGTCCAACCTTTCCTCATAAGAGAATTTAGACATGCTCTATTTCATTGTCAAGCAGATGGTTAAGGCCCTATTCATGACGTTACCAATACAACAGATCTTGTAGCATGGATATGTAAGAATCCAAATGTCTACACAATGCACTTTTGTCAAAAAAAGGTCATGGGCACACCCAAACTCTGCTACATCATGATAATTCCCTGACCAATCAGAATCTACCAACTTTGTCTGAGAGTTAAGATTGGCAATTAACTGTTCTTGCTGCACCTCATGTCAATTATGACTAGTCCAATCTGCATGCTCTTCTCATTCTGGATAAAAAGAATGCTGCCTCTTTAATTTCCCAAGTCTGTTTCTTGGGGTGTAGTTCTGATCAGTACAAACGCTTGTAGTTTCCTTTTTAGCAATGTTTACATTCCATTCAACCAAGTATAGTTTGACTTCCATCATTTATACATTTGCATAAACCTGACACAGCATCGTCTACTCACTCATCTAGTCTCAGCATGTAAAACTGTTCCTACTCTGCCCTAAGTTAAGAAGCCAGGTAGTCAACTTATCAGCACATCTTTCACCTATTTTTCCCTCCTTGTTTTGCTCCTGCACAGTGTTACTTCCAGAACAATGGAGGCTGAACCTTTCCTCCTACTCCCTGTAATACACTTCAGAGCTCTGCGCAACTCATTCACAATCATGAATGCTGCTTTAAATAAGTTACTGCTTCTTCCATAAGCAGGAGTTGTTTTAAGACAACCCATCTGTCCAAGATATGGTTGAGAACAGTAAACTCTGATTAACCAAGGCTATTTCTCCACAGACATGACACCTAACACCTTGGTGATATTTCAAACTGTCATTTCAATAATGAGTTGTGAACAGCCACCACAGTATTCATCAAAAGCACACAGTTTGAATGTTAAACCATCACTTTGGATGCCTGGATGCATCTATTGTATGCTGCAAAACAGACTGTTTAAATTTTCAAGGATGGTTGCAAAATGGTGCCTTGTGCTGTACGTCACCCAGCAAGGAGCAAGTATGGTGCAGGCTGAACGCTGATAAGCACAGAGATAGAAGGGGGTTACGTGTGGCACAGGAACACGTGAACCTGAAGAGGGTGCAGATCACAACGTAACATGGGTACCGAGAGCCATCTGAAAAACTTTCAGATTGGTCTTCTCTTCCTTGTTTAAAAAAAAGGTTTAGGTTGTAGACATGCTCACTGAGCTGATGGGTTTGGTTGCAAATATTTCATCACCCTGCTGGGTAACTTCGTCAGTGCACCCCTGGTGAAGCGTTGGTATTCTGTCCTACTTGTTATTTATATGCCTCAGTTTGTTGGGGTATTTGGTACCACTTCTGGTTCTGTTTCTGTTTCTTAGTGGTTTGTACAGCAGGTCTAATTCAATGTGTCTGTTGATGGAGCTCCAGTTGGAATACCAGGCCTCCAGGAATTCCTTGGCATGTCTCTGTTTGGCTTGTGCAATTATGGATGTGTTGTCCCAGTCGAATTCATGTCCCTCGTTGTTTGTATGTGGTGAGACAAGTGAGAATTGGTCGTGTCATTCGATGGCTAGATCAAATCTTCTAAAACTTTAAAAAGAGGTTTGCCACTGCATTAACAGTCCTGTATATGTTTGCATATGCCTGCTACAATAGTACCTCCAATCTGTCAGACAACTCACAAATATTTCATGATACTGAAACATACTTATAAGCCCCTGCATGCACAATTCAATGCCACATGATTTTAATCTCAAAGTATGCTGCATGCATGAGTGCTTAATGTTTGCTTCCAAAGTACTTCTGTTTTGACAGAATTTTGCGATCTATATACTTAAACCACCTGGATTTTCACTTATGAAGCAGATATGGTAAGCTGGAAGATTTTCCATCTCACCACACCCACCTTGGGAAAAGGTCCTTGCAAAAATGGGATCAGTTTGAACTCAGCAGTGAATTGTGATAGCCCCGTGGAGTTTGGGTTTCCTTCATTTGTGAGGCACACCCTCTATCTTTCCCTTACTATTGAAATGAATTCTGCCAGAAAATGGGCATAGGACTTCTGGATCCTGGTCCTAACTGTCATTTTGAAAAGTTTGCAGATTTGGAAGGTACTGTCAAAAGAGCCTCAGCAGTTCCTACAATGTATCTTGTAAGTGGTACATACTGCTATCACAGAGTCAGTGATCATGAAGTGAATATTTAAAGGATAGATGAGTTTTAATCCAGGGATCTGCTTCCTCCTGGACAGTATTGAGCTTTTCGTGTGTTCTCAGATCTGCATCCATCCAAACAAGTTGAGAATATTCCATCAAACTCTTGACCTATGCCTTGTAGACAGTAGACATTTTTGGGGGATGACAGGAGGTGATTTGCTTGCTGCAGAATCCCAGCCTCTAACCATTTCCTGTATCCGTAATACTTACATGTTTGGTGCAGTTAGGATTTTGGTCAACGGTAAACCAACCCCTACAAGTGTCCTCCAAATTCCCCAAGGATGTTGAAGATGCAGAATTCAGAAATGGTAATGCTGTTGAATGTCAACATGAGATGATTAGATACTCTTTTGTTGAAGATGGTCATTGCCTTGCACTTGTGGGCCACAAAATGTCACTAGTGGAAATAAGCGGTCCTGACGATAGTACAGCTATGGGATCAGAAGGTCATCTCGGGTTCAAATATGATACAAAAGGTACCAACAGTCTGGCTCAGCATCAACAATTTGCCTGCAAGAAGGATGAAATCAGTAGTCAGGAACAGAGCTGTAGGCAAAGATAAAAGATACTGGCTTCAGTACTTCCAATGTTTAGATGGAAGAAATTTCTGCCATCAAATGCTAAATATCATCAGTGCAGCAACCAAGAGAGACGGTGGTGTGGCGGATGGAGGCTGGGGGAAGAGTCATGTAGGAGTAGTGATATAGAGTTCAGGCTTGTCAAAGCTCGTGCATTTCAACAGTGAAACAAACTGAACTATTTCACAAAAATTGTGTTAGGAATATCTCCACTAATACATGAATACATACATGCAGGTTCACCCAAGTAATATATTAACATGAGTGTACATGTGCTTTTTTGTGCAGCTGAATAATTGTCATTCATAAAAAGCAATAAAAATCAAACCTCAAGATGTAGGAATATAAACTACAAAAGAAAGAGACAAATATAATTTCCAATGAGAATCCACTAATCAATCAGGTTAAAACTTCTAATACAGCAGCAGGTTAGAAAAGAAATAGGAGTCCAATCAAAATTATTTAAAATATAATTTACTTTTTCTCAGCCAGCATCTTTCTTGTAAGCTGAGCATTTACAAATCTTTTCTCCAGCAGTAACAAAGTAGTGGTAAAACACACATTTAGAAGGAAATTATTACAGTGCAAAAATACTTTTAGTATTTAAAATAATAATATTTTGTGTCATAAGCCTCAGCCTGGACTCCAAAGTGTCCGAAACCAATTATCACAGATGAAGAGTTTCACCAGATGCTTAGTTATCTCATGTATTTGCCTGCATGACTTGATTTACAAGAAAATGACTTGATATTAAGATTGGTCATAAACAGAGCTGCAAGAAATTTCTGTTTGTAAACCTCGGCCCATTGTTTTGATGAAAATTTATTAAAATTCAGTATCTTGGTAAGCCATCGTTAGCTTTGAAGGTGATTTGAGTTTTGGGTACACCATTAAACCAATGGAAAACACCAAGTATCTAAAATCTTTTCTGGTAGTTTTGCAAGAAAAATGGCATCTACTATGTTCTTCCACAATTACAAATAAAATATGTAGACTAATTGTGTAAATGTAGTTATAGAGTAAATCAGTAAATACTGCTGAGCATCTTCTAAAACCCTGCTTTCTCTGCTATCAACATCGTCTCCTCAAAAAGCCAAATCTTGATCATTCTGTCGTCATAAAGAACTGTCCCACTTCCATCCATTCTTTCCTCAAAGTCTTTGATGTCGTATCCCAAATCTATTCCCGTTTTCCTGGAAATTCATGTTTGAATCCTCCCAAGCAAGTTTCCATCTTAGGCACAGTATCAAAAAACAGTTCTCAAAGTCACAAATAACATCCTATATAATTATGGCAAAGGTATACTTTCTCTCCTTGACCTGTCTGCAACCGTTGACACTTATAACCACATTATCTTCTTCCAAAGCCTCTTGGCTGTCGTCCATCTATTGTGGAACTGTCCTCACCTGGTTTCACTTTCACTTGCCTTGGATTCTCATCCTGAATGGTCACTGTTACCTCTAGTGCTCCCCATAGATCTAGTCTTATCCCCATCCTACCTCTCAGCATCATGCAGACTCTCAGTGACATGATCTGAAGGCACAGCATTAGCTTTTACTCAACTCTACTTCAGCACCACCACCTCTCTTGACTCCTCCTCTGTTGTTAAATTATCAAGCTGCTTTTATATTCTTATTTGACATCCAGCACTAGTTGGGGAGAAATTTTCTTCGATTAAATTTTGGGAAGACTGTAGCCATTGTTTTTGGGGCCCACTGCAAACTCCATTCCCTAATTACCCATTCCATCACCTTCCCCAGCAGCAATGAGATGAAGCCAAACTGTTTGCACCTTGGATGTCACAATCAACCCAGAAATATGTTTCTAATCTTATCTCCTGCACTCCGAGGCTGCCTATTACCTCCTCCTCATTTTGTGTTTAAGCTCATCTGCTGCAGAAACCCTAATTCACGCCTGTTACACCTCAACTATTCCAATATATTTCTGATTCGTCTCCCATATTCCACCATCATTATTCTGAACAACTGAAGTAATCTGAAAATTCTACTGCCCTGGTCTTAACTCTCAGCTCCTTTGACACAGTATCAAAACAGCTCTCATAATCACAAATTACATCCTACATCACTAATATCTTCTATCATCTAATTCTCATTGAATCATATTGGATCTGAGTCAAGAATTTTAAAATTGTCATCCTTTTTCTAAATTCCTCCACGGCCTCACCCATTTATATCTCTGTGACCTTCCAGCTCATAACCTTCCAAGACATCGACATTTCTCTATTTTTGGTCTCTTGTGCATCCCCGAGTGTAATAGCTCCACAATTGTTGGCTGTGCCCTCAGGTGCCTTGGCATCAAGATCTCCCTAAAACTCTCAGTCTCCCTACCTCACTTTCTTCTTTTGAAGACACTCCTTAGTACTTATTGCTTTGAACAAGGCTTGGACCATATGGCCTAATGTGATTCGCAGTCATACTCTGTTTTATAATCGTCCAGTGAAGTCTTTAAATGGATTATTATTTTAAAAGGTATAAATACAAGTTTTTGTTCTGATTAAGAGAGGCTGGAAAGAATGAGCTGGAGCAAGTTGTTACATTTTGTAATGTATTTTAAAGTTGCCTATCAGATTTGGAAGGACATTCTGATTAAATCCCATATTTAACAAATTACTTTGATAACATTAAGTTCTACTGCAGAAATATTTGGTGATGAAGGAAAGTTGCAAAGTAGCTTTCTTTCCTTTTCCTGTTTACTTTTTAAATATATAATTCAAACCATAATATGTGGACAATAATGACAAGTGCAGAAGGCTTATTTTAAAGCATTGCTGTAATGGTTTCTTCACATAAGCACCGATAGACACTATACTTTTAAAAACAGCAACATCATTAAAATAAAATGCAACACCACGGAATGTATTGCAATGTAAGAAAACATTTCAGTGTGTAAAATGTCTCATTGGTTTACTCTCGTACAACTACAGTAGGCTGACAGGGATGGGTATTTCAACAGGTTATGTTCTGGATAGTAGGCATGAAATTGTCAGAATACTATAGCATGAAAGTGGATATAATTAGATCGCTCTCTTGGAGCCGGCACAGAAACACTGGGCTAAATGGCCTCCATCTGTGTGATGTATGCATAGAATTTAATAGCGTACATCAATTTTCTAAATTCTGCAGATGACATACAGTCATTCATAAAATGACACTGCTTTCTGTGATGAAAGTTATCAAATTTCAAAATAACTACAAAACTAAAGTTGATGATGCCCCACAAAGTAGCTAGTATATCTAGACTTACATTGGATGATTTCAACACCTCTTTAGAATCACAAACAATTCCAATTGATTAACAAGACATAGTTTGACAATAGAGAGAAAGAAATGATAGAAATATATTTGAGGGCAATTATACGTTGCAATTGTAAATGTGAATTTTCAATTCATCTTTAGACTGTTCTAGATTCTACAGTGATGCATTCCATTGTACTCACAACAGCATGTGGGACAATGCAAAGAACAAGGAAGACTGGTAACAATTACTCTAACAAATGAAAAGAATTATACAAAACTGACAGGAGAAGGTAATTTTGTTAAATGCAGCAATAACTTAAGTGTCTCGGAAATATTAATGAAATTATTTAGTGCAGTGCTGCAGGACTGATTTTAAAAAATTGCTTCCAATAGGTAGTGCTCTCATATTACGAAAGCTAAATCTTAAACTAGACTAACATAGCCTCATGAGCAGAAATGTCTTGGGCATAAAATAATTATCTCTTTGAACCTTGGCCTGATAGTTCAAAAGAAGAAGTCCTTGAAAGAGAGATTAAAGAATATAATATTGTGAAATATCTAATATAAAACAATTAAATATTGCACTTGGGACCCTCAGCAAACTTTAAAGATTTGCACTTATTATTGAGCAATATTCCTGGATTCCTTTTAAGTTTTCACAAATCAAATGAACAAAGTAAGACCAGATTAGGTGTATTTTGTTGTTGAGAAACAGAAATATGTTCAGTTGTACTGCTCAACATTTATTTATGGGCACTTGTGCATTTTTGTTTGAAAAAGTTATTCAGGGGTTGTGGGCACCATTGGCAAGGCAAATATTTACCATTTTTTTTTATTCCCCAAAAGGGTAGGCTGTCCTGCAAAATGTTTGATTAAGATACACCCACAGTGTTGTTAGGATGGGGGTTCCTAACTTTTTACACACTGCTGATGTGAAAGAAGGTTGATTTACTTCCAAGTCAGGGTAGTGAATCGTACAGGTGGTAGTGGTCCCATGTGCCCACAGCTATTTTTCTTTCATGGTAGTAACAGTCAACAGTTTTGTAATTGTTGCCAAGGAAGCTTTAACAAGCTGGTGGAGTGTCTCTTGTGGATGGCACACATGACAGTCATGATACACCAATGCTGCAATCATGAATGTTTAAAGTGGTGGATCAAATGGCTCCTTTGTCTTGGATATTGATGAGCTTCTTGAAAATTATTAGAGTTGTACTCATCCAGGATCTATTCTACCACAGTCCTGGCTTGTGCCCTGTATTTGGAGGTGACTTACTCACCCAGAAAACACAGCTCTAACCTCCTCTTATTGACACTGCATTTATCAGATTACATTTCTGATCAGGATGCCCTCTCAGGATGTTGATGGTGGGAAATTCATCAAAATAACGCTGGTGAATGTCAAAGGGAGGTTAGTGCTGTCTTGTGTGGCACAGTTATCATGTGCCACCTTTCAACCCGGGCTTGAACCTGTCCAGGTCTTGCCACAAGCAGATATGGATTGCCCCGTTCTGAGGAGTTGTAATGAAATTGAACACTGTGCAATCCTCAGCAAACATCCCCACTTCTGACCTTACGATGCAGGAAATATCACTGTTAAAGCAGATTAAGGTGATTGGTTCGATGAAACTACCCTAAGGAACTCCTTTAATAGTGTCCCAAGGCTGGGCATGATATGTCTCCAACAAAGACAACCATCTTTATTTGTTCTACATCTAATTTCAACAGGGGGGAATTTGCACTGATTTCTACTGATTTCAATGTTGCTAGGGCTGCTTAATGCCATACTTGGTCAAATGCTGGTGCGATTTTAGGAGAAGTCACTCTCACATCAACTCTGGACTTCAGCATTTTGTCAATGTTTGGACCATGGCTATAATAGAGTCAGGAGCAAAGACTTCCCAGAAGAGGTAAAAGTAAGTGTTAGCAATTTATTTGTTAAGTAAATGCTGCCTGACAGCACGGTTGGCGACACCTTTCATCATTTACTGATGATTCAGAATACATTGATGGGGTAGTAAACTTAGACTTGTCCTGCTTTTAGTGGACAGGGCAATTTTCCACAATAATGGGTCAATGACCATGCTTCAGCTGTAATGGAACAACAGGAGGTGCGAATTCTGCAGCACAATGTCTGCATCGATATAGCCGGTATTGTTGGCACCTTTATAACATTTGCTGTCTTCAATACACTCATCTTTTTTTAAGATAATCAGACTAAGTGAATCTAATTGGACGAAGACTGATAATTCTAACAGTAGGATCTTAATATGAACACTCATCACCTAAGCAGCAGAAGATTTCTTCACTTAAAGATAGTAAGAACTGCCGATGCTGGAGTCTGAGATAACACAGTGTGGAGCTAGAGGAACAAAACAGGCCAGGCAGCATCAGAGGAGCAGGAAAGCTGACGTTTCGGGTCGGGAACCTTCTTCAGAAATTTTTCTGAAGAAGCGCCCTGACCTGAAATGTCAGCTTTCCAGCTCCTCTGATGCTGCCTGGCCTGCTGTGTTCCTCCAGCTCCACACTGTTATCTTATTCTTCACTTAAATTTGACCTAATGTCATGAGACTTAAATGTTGAGGACTCCCAAGCCCATTTTGTCCTGACTATACACCATTGAGCCACTATCACTAATAGGTCTGTCCCGAGTTGAGCCAGGGATGGTGATAGGTTAAGCCTAGGACATTGTGATAGCTGAAACATTATGCTGAGACAAAGTCATGTTCAGATTTGGATGGGACACGTTATCGGAATGACCACTTTTGTGTTCACAATGAAATGTAAACTCCAGTGGTAAATTAAACTCTTCAGCAGCAAAGATCAAACAAATATAAAAAGGTAATACATTGTTGAATTGCTGTTATTTGTTACAGGTTTAGCTGTGTTCTATTCCAACAATTCTGAAATACAACTAACTATAACAGATGACTTTCAACCAGAAGGCATGAGTATCTAAAAGCTATCAAGATTATTCTGAGCAGCACCAGAACCAAACTTCCAATAATTCTGCAGAAGGACACATCACAAGCATAAACCACTTGAAAAATGGTTACTTCTAGCCTACAATTCTGATTAACATTGATCACATTAATATGCAAATCATACATATTTAGTAAACCCCTGCAGATATGATACAACAAATTCTCCAATGGAGTATATTTGCATCAATGCCAATTTCTAAACTGGTTACTAAACATTAATTAATACGTTTTAATTGGCAAGTGATCAAAATTACACCTTACAATTGGAGACTCAATTGCTGGTTAACCTGGTTGCCAGAACACGACTACAGAAATGTATGCAGCAGTAACATTAATTCACAAAAAGATGGAATCCACCATGACAGGTTTAACCAGATTTACAATTATTTTTGCACTATTGTCTGTGAAGTTGCTGCACCTTTAAAAGCAGAATATGTCTGTAAACATCATCAACTCATCACTGCATGGCATGGGCAGCACAGTGGCTCACTGGTTAGCACTGCTGCCTCACAGCGCCAGGGACCTGGTTCAATTCCAGCCTTAGGCAACTGCCTGCGTGGATTTTGCACTTTCTTCCCATGTCTGCATGGGTTGCCTCCAGGTGCTCCAATTTCCTTCTACAGTCCAAAGATACACAGGCCAAATGGATTAGCCATGGGAAATGCAGGGTTATTGAATATGGGATACGGTAGTGGGCTGGGACTGGGTCTGGGTGGGATGCCCTTTGGACGGTCAGTGTGGACTTGATGGGCCAAATGGCTTCCCTCTGTACTATGGAGGTTCTTTTATTCTATGATAACTAGATTCTGAAGGCTGTCATTATAAAATGTACAACACGTGGTTCTGAGCCATACATATCATGAACAACTCAAGCACGTTGGCCTCTTTGTTGTAGGTGTACTTCAGTTGACTTCAGCTACTAGTTAAAGAGAGAAAAAAGAAACCCAAGGGTATTACCGTTATTCAGTGAGTGATGCCAGAAAGTAAACTAAATATGGAAATCAGAATAAAATGCAAAAAAAATGCACTCAGCGTGGAGATCACATATGAAGAATATCGGATATGTACAAGAGGACAATCACCGTGATGATGTGATGTTCCAAAATAAATCAATAACTCTTAGAATGAGGAGACAACACGGAACAAAGACACATCCCAGGGAGAGTTGTGGATTTCACAAATAGTTTTCAGTCATATCTACAGTTGCTCAGAAAATGAAGCTGTAGCCATTGTAATTGCCAGAGGAAGTAGTAGAGGCAGGTACAATTAAAACATTTAAAAGACATTTGGACAGGTACACGAATAGGAAAGGTTTTGAGGGATGTGCACAAAATGCAGGCAAATGGGATAGTTTAGGAAACCTGGTCGGCATGGACGAGTTGGGCTGATGAGCCTGTTTCCATGCTGTACGACTCCAGGACAGAACAGCTCACTTGATTGGCACCTCAACCAGCACCTTAAACATTTACTTCATCACTGGCATAGTGACAGTAATGACATCTACGAGATCCACTGCAGCAACATGCCAAGGCTACTTGGAGAGCAACTTCCAAATAACCTCTGGCATGTAGAAAGGGCAGCAAACACATAGGAACACCACCACTAACCAGATGGACCTCATAGAATATGAGCTCCTGGTTGGGGCTGTTAACCTGGTCCAATCGGGGAGCCAACTGACAGATATAAACAGAACTGACAGAGATTCTGCTCACTCTGAGAGCTGGCTCTGAGGAATCCAGACCAGCGTCAAGTACTATGCATGTGTAAATAAAGGGTGACTTGTTGATGAGATACTGGCCTCGGTGGGGTTATTTCAAAGCAGTCCTTACCATCTTATAGCGAGACATGGAAAAAGTTCAGGTTTGGGCTGATTAAGTGACAGGTAGCTTTCATTGCCACACAATTTCCATTGGAAGGATCTGGCCATCTCCAACAAGACCATCTTCTCTTGACATTCAATGGATTTATCATTGCTGAATCTCCAGCCATCAACATGCAGGTTGTTACAATTGACCATAATCTTTATTGACTAACCACATAAATACTGTGGCTATTGAGCAGATCAGAGACTGGGAATTTTGTGGTAACTCATCTCCTCAATGCCTGCTCACCATCTACAATTAGGAGGGTGATGAAA
>NC_063348.1:25135105-25227734 GCF_021869965.1 Rhincodon typus | reverse complement strand
TTTCATCACCCTCCTAATTGTAGATGGTGAGCAGGCATTGAGGAGATGAGTTACCACAAAATTGCCTGAATGAGAGTAGGTTCAAAAACACTCAAGAAAGAAACGAGAAGGTCTGAGTTAAAGGAGAGGCTGGGATAGGCTAGGACTTTTTTCCTGGAGCATAGGATGCTGAGGAGTGACCTTAATAGAACTTTATAAAGTTATGAAGGGCATAGATAAGATGAGCAGACAAGGTCTTTTCCTCAGAGTAAGATTCCAAAATTACAGGGCATAGATTTAAAAGGGACCTGAGGGACAACATTTTTCACACAGAGGTACATATATGGAACGAGCTGCCAGAGGAACTAGTCAAGGCAGGTACAATTACAACATTTAAAAAGCATTTGGACGGGTAGATGAATAGAAAAGGTTTTGAGGGATGTGGGCCAAACGTAGGCAGATGGAACTAGTTCAGTTTAGGAAAGCTGGTTGGCATAGACGAGTTGGGCTGGCGGGCTTGTTACCATGGCTGTTGATTCCATGACTGTATGTCTCCAGGACAGAACAGCTCACTTGATTGGCACCTCAACAGCACCTTAAACATTTACTTCATCACAGGTAAAGTGACAGTAGTGAGATCTAGGAGATGCGCTGCAGCAACATGCCAAGGCTACTTGGAGAGCACCTTCCAAAATACCTCTGCCATGTAGAAAGGGCAGCAGACACATAGGAACACCACCACCTGTAAGTTCCCCTCTAGGTCAGGCACCATCCTTTCTCAGAAATAAATTGCCATTCCCTCACTGTTATTAGGTTAAAATTCTGGCACACCATCCCAAACAACATTGAGGGTAACCATGCCAGAGTACTATAACAGTTCAAGGAGGTGACTCATCACTGCTTTAGCAAAGGAGGAAGAGGCAATAAATCTCGTATGTTTTAGGCTCGTGTGTTTGTTAGTCAAGACGCTGCGAATTTCTGAAGGGTCCCGACCCGAAACGTCACGTTTCCTGCTCCTTTGATGCTGCTTGGCCTGCTGTGTTTCTCCAGTTCCACACTGTGTTACTGTGAATACATGCCGTTCAGCCTCTTCATCTCACAAACCCCGCGTCTATACAACTATTTAAATAGAGCAGGCCAGTCTATTTATTTGGAAAGAGGGAGGAAGAGATTACCACGACACTGCAAATTGTAGAACACCCATGATCAGTAATCAAATCACACACACGCCTAATGTGAAGTTACTAAATGAGACAAAAGCTTTGAAATATTAAGGCACTTCATAGACAACTAAAAGCATAATATATGTGAAGAATTTGCTCTTCACTTTTCATGCCAGCCTAGAATCTGTCAATTAAGTTCTTGAACTAGGTCAGGCAAAACTTTCAAGGCTTAACTTTTTTTTCTCTCTCTATGACTTACCATTGCTGCCGTGAATGAGAGTCTCTAACTTGAGCAAAGTCGCACTGTGGTCGGCAGCGGCAGCGAGAATGATTTGTCCTCCCCTCCCCTCCAGTGAAGTAAAAGCCCGATCTGCAAGCAGTTGCTTGCCTTGCTTCAGATGTGGAAGCTGGACTCAGCGTCTGAAGGAAGCTCCCTGTACTCCAAGCTTCGGGGACCTTGCAACGTCATCGCATGCCTGCACTCGGGATGTCAGTGGGAAAAAAAGCGAGAGCAGTCCGCAAGCGCCAGCGGAACTGAGGTAACCAAATTGGAACAAAACAATGAGGAACTCGGTCTGTTTGATTCGATTTAGGTTGCACAGGTCTTCAAGCCCAACTCTGATTTTTATCAGACCTGTGCATTAGGAACTCACGCCAGTCACGTACCTGAGGTAATAATTGCAGCAAGACTGAAGCAGCCGCACACGTCTGCCTTTTTCCTAATAACAGCTCCATGGCTTCGGCCTGTCTCTTAAACCGAGCCGCGCAACTGCTGCCAGCAAGATTCAAGGAAGGAGCTTGTGAGAAAGAATGATCTGGAGCAGTCTTAAGGAGCTGTTCAAACATTAATTATAGCCGCTTGGTAAATATCTGTGTTACTTTTAGGAAAATAAACCAGCAATCAACAGTAGCTTTTAACATTAATTCATTTAAAATTGAATGTGAAATCCACAGTATATGTTGCTAAATAACAAAAGGCCCTTGTGTCTGGATGGTAGATTTGAAGGATAATAAACATACAGGAACATTAAACAGTAAAGCGCAGGACTCGGGCCCTTCGGCCCACTATGTCTGTGCCAACCATGATGTCATTCTGAACGAATCCCATCTGCCTTCATGAGGGTGTGTATCCCTCGACTCCCTGCCTGTTCCATGTGCCTGTAGAAATGCCTGTTAAATGTTGTTAAGATATCTGCTTCTACAAAACCCCCTGGCAATAATGTCCATTTTTGAAATGTTATGCTGCCCTTGTAATGAATTGTGCTCTCCGTTTGTATCATAAAAGGTCATTGATTTGACAAGTCAAACCCAGTAGGATTCCATTGGTCCTTTGGGGACTGCATGCTTGGAGGATAGGGCATTGGTTTGATCAATCAGAATCAACCTGGCTGTTAACAGTTAACTGTCAATCACCTTCTATTCGGTGCACTGTCCATGTCAATGTCTCCACCAATCGGACTCCACTTGCCAACAATCTCTTCTGTCACAGTATAAAAAAAATTGCCTTTGAGTTTTGTGTAAGAGCACTTCTGAATATAAAGGAAAAAAAGAGAAAAAAATATGAAAAATATGTTTCAAAAACTCTTGTGGTGCAGTGGTAATGCCCTTACTTGTGAGCCAGATGATCTGGGTTCAAGTTCCACCTATTCCAGAGGTTTGTAAAACATCTCTCTGAACATTGATGAGGAAACACTTAGAAAGGTTGTTTCAAGGGCTCAAGGCACAGTGGTAGTGAACCTGGATTCAACATCCACCTGTCTGAGATAGGTATCGTAACATGTCTGACTAGGGCAGCATGATGGCTCAGTGGTTAGCACTGCTGCCTCACAGTGCCAGGGCCCCAGGTTCGATTCTGGCTTTGAGTGACTGTTTTTGTGGAGTTTGCATGTTCTCCCCATATCTGCATCGGTTTCAGCTGGGTGCTCCGATTTCCTCCTGCAGTCCAAAGATGTACACATTAGGTGGATTGGCAGTGCTAAATTGTCCATAGTGTTCAGGGATGTGTAGGTTGGATGCGTTGGCTATGGGGAATGCAGGGATCGGGTGGGTGGGAAGCTCTTCAGAAGGTCTGTGTGAATGTGTTGGGCCAAACAGTCTGTTTCCACAATGGGGGGATTCTATGAGGTTATTTAAAAATATCAATTCTCTTCCTTCACAATATTTTTTTCTTGTGCAGTTTTCAATTCCCTGCAAAATAAGTAGCTTTGACAAAGTGGGTTTTTTTAAGCAATACTCAAAATAAATATTGCAGCATCTTTGAGTATTGGCAACAACAACATAATCATTTCTGATGTGATTTTAAATTGAGTAAATCAACAGCCAGTATTTCTATTGTGCCTTTTAGATATAAAACAATTCAAAGCGCTTATAGGCATAGTAAGGAAAATAGGCATAACAAAAATGGGAGACACTGGAATTTTTTGCGACATGGTTCAAATAAAAAGAGGTCTGACATTTAAAGAAGGAATATGACCGGTTGCCTTGATCAGATTTGATGGAAATCTTGTTAAAATAAATGTAACTTAGGGGAAACATACCAAATTTGACATCACATTGATAAAATGGTCCACTTGCATTCTCCTTAAATGCTACTGCACTGTCTGGAATGCTGAAGCTAATGATAGTCTTTTGCTGCTGCAGAGATCTCCAGGCTGTTACACTCTCCAAATGTTCTACATTTCATGAGAGACATCCTAAAGTGTATTTTAAATGTGGGAATTGGATTCTTCCCACTTCTCCATCTTCCCAAACATATATACAGAAACTAACTTCATATAACACCTTGTGACCTCAATCATTATTCGTTTTGAAAATGTGCTTCTGCCATACGGACCACTAGGTTTTTAGTTGAACGCGGTAATTTCCCCAACCACTCTGGAGGAATCTATTCTCCTAATCTTCTACCCTCACTTCAACATGCTCAGTCAGACTCAATGATTCACTAATCACTTTCTCCCAAGTGGTTGCATCAGAACTGCTGCTGAGACAATGCTGAATGGCTGGGGAAATGCATCAATAATTGTAGAACATGATGACCTTGATTACCTCTCTAAACATCTGGTCTCTTCCTTCATATTGTCCCCAAGAATTTCAAGAGTTCACATTTACATGACTCCAGCTAAATATGCATTGCTGATATATTTTGGCAGTCCATATAATGCTGAAAGGACCTTGGCCTCTCCTTGCTCTACTGTTAATAACCTGATCTATGCAACTGCCTCCTATTTCCCTCTCTTTTATAGGTTGCCCTGTTTGTTTTCCAATGAATTAAAAAGCTGGCTTCTCATGCAGCCTTAATATTTTCAAATTTGATGATCCTTCTCCAATAGAAGTTGTTTGAGACTGATTATTGCTTTGCAATATGAAAAGGCAGAGTTAAAAGAATGAGACTGGCAAGAACACAATACCATTGCTATCTGATTTAGAGATTAATTAATGTGTGGGTTCCTTCAAGCCCAAAGCTGACGTGGATGAGGATAGCTATCTTACTGGCCTAACTAGAAAAATCTTGATGAATAAACAATAGGAAATTATTTACATTACAGCAACTATGTAGAAATCACATGAAAATGATCTGTCTTGCTACAGAGGTTATTGGAAGCATAGTTGCCTCAGACTTATCTCCTCCCAGCCCTTCTTTACTCTGACTACGTCCTTATGAATTCATCACAGTGGATGGTGCTTACTGCACAAAATCAAATACTAAATCTTTCAGATCCTTTCAGGTGCACGTGCAGCATAACCTCCCAACTCTTTTTCCTTCATACTATTATTGATGTACATTTGAAGTGTTGTTGTTACCTATTTGCTTATACTGCATTTTGATCTTGGACGCAACTTGGAATCTGAACTCTCAGTAATCCGACAGCAATGGAAAATATTTCAGCCAGACTATTTTAGTGACAATTTCCCAATTTATTTATGATATAAAACTTTTTTTTATTCCAACACAACTAATCTTAGAAGATTCTGCTTTTTCTCTTCGGTCTGCCTTTTGCTTATGGAGTCCAACAAATCTTTAGTCACATGACATCAGGTTATAGTCCAACTTTATTTGAATTCACAAGCTTTCAGAGCGCCACTCCTTCATCCACCTGACGTGGTGTCATGTGACTTCTGACTTTGTTCACCCCAGTCCAACACCAGCACCTCCAACAAATCTTTGTACCAGCTTTTTCTTGATCTTTTGCTTAATAACCTCTTACACATTTTCAATGAGGTCGAAGTCAATACACACTGTTGTACACAGAAGTTAAAATTCTTGGTTGGGAAGTACGTATGATTTTCTTTTAGTATTTGATGTCTTCTATGTTGAAGGATTGCTACAGCCTACGTTTAACCTAAAGTGCAAAGTCCTCTGGACCATGTATTTGAACATTGGACACCTGTGAATTGTGTTATGTAAACCAAGGCACACTTACTTCAGTGACTAACTTTAAATTCTTGAGACACTCATTCACACAAATATCTGCATGCAAAAATATTTGGTCTTAGTCACTGATTTCCCCTCAAAACAGTTTGACCTTACCTTCTGCTGGTGACTGTTCTACCCCATTTATCTCTTTTCATGTTCATGCCAGTTGAGTTTCTTTCCTCTTCACATTTGGTAATCAAGGGACATATCAGAGAAGGACAGCAAGTGTGGAAATGTCTGGAGAAGGTTATCAGTAGTGATGAAAAAGCAATAATTTTGCAGAATAGCAACCAAACTGTTGGGGTGTATTCATTATAACTAATTTGCGCTTATTAAGTATTTGCAGTCTGAATAAATCATAGAAAATAATGAAGCACATTTGCTTAATTGATTTGAGAAAAGTTAGGTATTGTTAAAGAAATTAATAAAGTCTGGATTGTGTTAACTGTAAATCTGGTGACTATGCAAAAATAATTGCTTTGTCCAGTTTCGTTTGAGCCTTTTCATAGAAGGTCTGATTATCAGTGAGGGTAGTTCACTTGACACTAGACCTACACAAGGTGAAAATGGCTGATAAAATGGTTTACTCTGCTTTTTTTTATTGGTTAAAGCATGTTGCCATTCCCAAATCTTATCAGGAAGTCACAAATTTTTTCACTTTACTTTGATCCTTAATATTTACAGGACCTTCGTAACATTTTAACTAATCTACTCCATACACTGTGGATATACACTCACTGTTTAATACAGTGTAATTGAATGAGTTTTTGACTAAAAGCTTCATTACTGTACTGAAGCTTCTTGTAACTAGTACAGTTCCCTCTGCCTGATTGGTATTACCATTTTTTCCTTTGAAACTTCTATTTTGAAATTTTGAAAACCATGTTATTCCATTTAGAATAATTAATTGTGTAATCACATCCAACATACTGGCATTCCTGGTTCCATTCTTCGGTTACAGTTCCCCAATTCCTTTTACAATTGTCAGAGGCATCTCTATTCTCACTCATTTCATTTACGATTCTCCTTTTGTATTGACACTTTCAGGCAGTATCTAGACACTCAGGGTTCTGACGTTTGTTCCAAAAACATATTGTTTTTTGAAAATCTAATGGAAAAATGACAATGGGTCAGTAACACCGTAAGCAACGCTGTGTTTTGCTCTTCCCAGATAAACACTAACACATTTGCTCTGCACAATCTTTTCTCCATCATCACCAGCTAATCACTTCTCTTACCTTCTGCAATCTTTGGTGGTACGTCAAGCGTCAACAAGGAAGAGGCCACAGTTTGAGTCTTTCTGTGTCAGTACCACCTCCTCCAAGGAAGCCTTTGAATCCTCAGAGAATTCACTGGCAAGGTATTGACTACATCCTTCCCAGCGCGGGGACTGTGACCTCAGTGGGTAGCTTATTTAGATTAGACTCGGTGACACAATTTGGTAAGCTCAGACATCACAAGGTGACAATCAGTGAGCACAATGTACTTGATCATTCCTTCAGGAGTGCATTTCAGAATTGGATACTGTGATAAATATTGACATTCAGATTACAGCGAATTGACGGCAGATGAATACCACTTTTTAATCACTGGAGTCATGATGACTGGAGTAACCCCTCTGAAGACCTTACATTCCAGCACTACATTCTGCCTTCTTTGAAAAATCAATTACTTTTTCAGTCAAATTTGGATGCTGTTTGTTCTGCATTGAGATGTATTGCGGTTGATTTTTGAATCAATGTGGTGGGGTTCAAACTTTGCAAGCAGTGAATAACTTGGTGACTCTGTGAGTTACTCCCCATTTCTTTATGTCCTCTTCTGTGTTGCAATACTTGAGTCCCCGCTGATCCTTTATCCTTCCCAGTTTTGGTTAAGTCCCTTTTCATTACCATAAATGGGCCTAGCTTAGCCTCTGTAGTCCACAACTCTCGAGGTATCAAAGTCATTGCAGGACCAGCACCTTCTCCAAATTGAGGCCAGTTTAACACCCATTTCAAGATTCCACAGTCCCCTCCAATAAACCAGCAGGTCCCACTATTTGCACCCTATTACCCCCTAAGTGACAATGAGGCCAGGCCCCAGATTTGAACTGCCTGTAACCTCGATGGCACCATGGACTGACTGCTGTGAAGGACCAGACTATATTTGACTCACCGCCCTCAAAACTGACTGTGACCCATCTCCCAGGCTGTCCTGACAGGAGAACTCCCACTGGCCAAGGCCCATCCCCCACAGTGATGTTGCAATGAGATCCTGACCGAAAGCTTGTATTTGACTGGCAGAGTAATGTGGCCCAGTCCTTGGACTGATGTGGTGAAGATCCCTGGTCTCACATTAGACCAACTGCCTGACCTTGTGATGTGTGTGATGCAGCAACATGCTGTACAGTGACATGATGCCTGTCTCTCCAATTGTTACGTGTAAATTTCACTGTTTCCTGCTGGCACAAGCTGCCCCCCTGTCCTTCTGTATTAAAGTTCTAATTCTCATCCACAGGTTGCTTCCTGTTCCTCCCACAAAAGTTATCAGAGAAAGAAGTGCTACCTGAGCCTGCGCGATAACAAGCAACTCCATTTTTTAAGCCTGATAAATGTTGCCTTTGCTCAGCTGTGTGGGTGGAGAGTCCAGAGTGACTTTATATCCAGTGACCATGGAGGCATCTGCTGCAGTCCTAGTGGTTTCGTCTAAAGTCAAGGGAGGGAAAATGGTCAGCAACAGTTGCAACTCACCTGGACTTGAGGCAGAAGACCCCAACTTGACAGGTTTTCACAGGCAAATTTTGAAATGTTGAATTTCTCAATTGCACAGAAGATGTCATTACATCAAGTTGTGTAATTAATAAGAGGAAAATATCTACAAACTTTTTATCTTGGCATCTAAAGTGGGAAGAGGTGATTGTGATAGTTTAACTCAACAGCAAGAATCTGATTTTTGACTCATGCCCGATTAATTCATCAGACTCATTGTTATTCTCACCACTTTAAGGAGGGTATAATTGTGTCTGAGAAGTCTGTCTGTAACACTTTATCATGGTACAACAATTTAAAGGTAAACACTGAATTGGGAATCTCCAAGTAGAATTTTTGCAATCTTGCAGATGGTATTTTAAATTCCATTATATATTTTTCAATAAGATAACCATACTCCTTTCTAAACTTATCAAAATCTGATTATGCCTCAAATGCATTTATAACCTTCTTTCTTATAAATATGATCAATAAATTATATAGAATTTCTAACCTTTCTGCAGTGTCTAACTAGAGTCTCAAGCTCTGAGACTACTTTAGCCTGACCTTGTTCCTAGTACTTCTACAAAGTAAATTCAGTAACAAACTTCAGCCTGACAAGATTATTGTGCCCTGCCTCATAGTACATCTATATGTTTATACCTCATGGTATATGTGAACAAAGCTTGATTGGAGCTACAACTTGTTTTTTTTTAAGTTGTGGCTCTTTCAGCCTGAATTACTGCACCATTTAAGATTTCCTTTTTGTAAAATGGGTTTTTGGCTTTAACCCAGGCAGTCCTTAGTGTCTGATCAGCTCACCAGCTCAGCTCAGACTTGGGATCACTGTCACAGTCCACTGCCTCACAATGTACCTTTGCCTTGGAGCTGCAGACTTCTTCTCTTCTTGCATGTTTTCGGTCATTGTGGATGGATATCATGCTTTCTGTGTAGTACTCTGAAGTATACTTCTGTGATGACTATTGTCACAGGGATTGTGAGCTTCGCTGTCATTAGCAATCAGACATATCTGTTTCTTTTACAGTCTACTGGCATGTTTTCTCTTTCCTTTGTTTTGAAGGTCTGAAAGGCTAACTTCTCTTAGCATCAATGAGAAATATTGCTTGTCATTGGTAATTTCTAAATTGCATGGGGCCCCATCATTGGCAGTACACTGCTGCTCACCATGTTGCCTCAGTGAGTTTCTTCAAGCTCAAAATAGTCTAGCATGGATAAGGTTTTAAGGCAAGAGGAGAGAGACTTTAAAAAGACATAAGGGACAAATTTGTTACACCGAGTGTGGTTCACTTGTGGAATGAACTTCCTGAGGAAGTGTTGGATGTGGGCAGAATTACAACGTTTAAAAGACTCTTGAATAAATACAAAATAGGAAAGGTTTGGAGGGAGATGGGCCAGGAGCAGGTGGGTGGGATCAGTTTAGTTTGAGATTATGTTCAGCATGGACTGGTTGGACTGAAGGGTCTGTTTCCGTGCTATATGACTTTATAACTATATAAGCATCTTGTGAAATAAATAATTGCAAGTTTGTTGAATTATTGCAACTCTTTACAGATTACATGAATGTGACTCACATTACTACAAACTATTGGAAGCACACTAGCCGTAAGTCCGTCTCCTATTAGCTCATATTTACTCTGACCACGTCCTCGTGACATCATCCCAGTGGGTGATGCTTGCTGCACTCTATCAAGTATTAGCCCTTTCAGACCCATATACAACATAGCCAGAAAGATGGAGACTCCCCTACACACCTCTGTTTTGCTATTGGCAAAACCTCTTGTTACATGTAATCTACTAGATTTAACATGATGCACTGTTTGTTCCAGATAGTACCAATGAATTGGTTACTTTTCTTGTCAGCTGGAAGGTCAGCAGTAAGAAATTTTGTCATGTCTCTATCCAATCTACTTGATGTGAGTCAAGAATAGTCCTTTCAATTACCTTCGCCAACTTTGAAGTAATTGAATTTTCTGCCATTGCTATACCACCTTTCTCCAGAAAAGTCTCAACTTTGTTCTGTGCTTTCTGTCCTTAGCTCTGCAGAAACCTTCATTTCTAGGTAAAGTTGCCTCTGACACTCAGATCGGTGGAAAAGTGAGTGTCAAGAGGAGGTTAGAGTCTGTATGGTAATAGACAGTCTAAGTAAGTGAGCAAACGTTTGGCAAATGGAGTACAATGTGCAAAAATGTAAACTTGTCCATTTTGTCAGGAAGAATTGAAAAGCAGTATAGATCTGAATGGAGAGAAATTGCTGACGTCTGAGTACGGAGAGATCCATCTGTCTTGGTACATAATTACAAAATGTTAGTTTGCAGGTACAGCAAGTTGTTAGAAAGGAAATAGAATGTTGTTAATTACAAGAGGAATAGAATATAAAAGTAGGAAAGTTTTACTGCAACTGTTGGGGATTTGGTGAGACCACATCTGGAAAACTGCTTATAATTTTGATCTACTTATTTGAAAACAATATACCTGTAATTATCTTAGAAGCAGATCTGAAAAGGTTCATCCAAATTATTCCTGGTATAATTGGGCCTATACACATAGAGTTTAAAAGAATGAGAGATGATTTTGTTGAAACCTGCAAGATCCTGAAGGCACTTGTTAGAGTGAATACCACAAGGAAATTCCCCTTCGTAGGGGAGATTAAAACTAGGGCCCACGGTTTAAGAATAAGAAGTCTCACTTTAAGACAGATGAGGAGGGTGATTAGTCTGTGGAATTATATTCCTCAGAAAACAATGGAAGTTGGGTCTTTAAATTTATTCAAGGCTGAGTTAGGTAGATTTTTAATGGACAGGGGAGCCAAGAATTAGGTTGGACAGCTAGGAATTGTGAATAAGAGCAGAACCAAATCAGCCACAGTCTTATTGAATGCTGGATCAGGCCCAGTGGGGTGACTGACTTAGTGCTGCTCCTGCATCCTATATCGCATTTTTCTGGTCTGGACCTTATTTCTGTGAAAGCGCATCCATCAATAAACTTCCCTGCTATTGACTCCAACAGTGATTTCCTTCCTCATTTACTGTCATCTGTTATTCACTACAAGAAACGTTGTGCTTTTTAAGTCAGCAGCAATGCTTTCAAAGCTGCTGACTTCACATTCTCTCTCCGAGCAGCAGGGAAACAATGAGCAGTGGTTTTATTGCTGCCATTCCACCAAAATATTGAGGCCAGTCCAGTAAACCTGAGCAGGATGATGATCAGGTGTTCAAGGTTGGTGCAGACCCCTTCCATCATTAATCTACACAATAGAAAAACAAATCAAGTTGTTTTTGTCTTTGCTTCAGAATCAGGGTACAATATAATCCACACCTGCCTGCCTGAATTGAAGTTTGATTTCCAAACAGAATGCTCTTTGTTCACTCAAGTTTATGTTATGGCATCATTCTGCCAGCCAAAGTCTTGGCTTTTGTAACGTCACTACCTCTGGGTCGGAGGATCTGGGTTCATGTCCCACCAGAGGTGTGTATCAACATCCTTGGACAGGTTGATTAAAAATGTGCCTACTTTTTTCTGTACCAGTGGGCTATTCAAATTAGCATTTTGTGTTCCCTGTCCATGAACAACAGATGAATCTGTGCTGCTGGTGAGGGTAAGTCAAATTTTACTTTCCTTGCAGATTATTACATGAATTTCCTTTGGGTGATTTACACCAGATTCCTGTCACACTTCTTTTGTGGAACAAATAAACCTACCAGAAATGGCATGGATTTTGTCCAGTCTTTCCTGTTTTGGGAATTTTCCAATCTGTCTTCCTTGTGAAGGATAGAACCTCCACCAGCCCACCTACAGAGGTGGATTGATGCAGGAGTTCTAGCAGGATGAATGCATCCAAAAATTAATCCCAAATTAGCCAGAGAGATTGCCGTCTGTCGTTATGTATAGTTGTTGCAGATTCTGCTGTATATTGTTTGCAAGTGACTTAGCATCAATGGGAGCTGGTATGGTTCTGGATGGTTTTGGCCCATTGCAATGAAGTGGTGGCTGTTCACTACAAATTATCTATTTAAATCAAGTATCACTGACTTTTCCGATTACTTTTGAATCAAAATGGTGGAATTGAGACAATACTTGTTTACAATTTAATGATTTTATTTGAAAAAGATTTATATCATATTCTACAAGAGCAACAACAAAGTGAAATCATTTAGGGATAAGTCTGTTGAGAAGGTCAGAGCATGTAGAAATGTTGAACTTTCCAAAGCACACAAAGAAACTGTCAGTGTACCCTGCTGAATGTTGTCAATAACCAGGAAGTAGTTCATATCATATTCAGTAATTCATAGATATTGCAACACTAAGATTTTTGTGTTTAAATATTTTATTTAAATATTAAATATTAGAGGAATTTGGGCACTAGAGATATTAAAACAAATTAACAAATCCTGTGGAATAACAAATCAATGTAAGTTCTTCATTTTCTCCCTAAAAATGAAAGCTTATTGTTATGTTAGTGGAGAGAACTTCTTTCAAAACAGTCACAGCTTACTATGACCATGTGTCAATGTTGCTGTTAAGTGCCACCTCTCTCTCTCCAGGCTAACAAAACAGTACCACAAAAATGTTTAATTAAAGAAGCCAAGAAAAGTAGCCTAGTGATTACGGTACTCAATGAGCAATTCAGTAGTGGTTGGGTAGAAATTGCTTAATTCCCAAAGGTGGAGGCCCAAGAATGTCAATCGATTATTTCTCTGGCCTTGTAAATATTCAGGTTGAGCTGGCAACACCACAAGCAACTTACCCAACGGAAGCATAAGGTTTCAGGTCAACTGTCTCTGACCGTGGTCCTGATAAAGGTAAGCAGGTCGCAAAGTGTAGGAGGCAGGGCAGCAGGGATGGGAGGACCAAGTTTGCCTGGTAGTTGCTGCTCCTTACAAATCCATCCTCTAGAGACATTTTCCAACATTTCTCCTTACTATCTTATTACATGACAGATTTCCTTCTCTTGATCCAACTACTTCAGTTATTATAGAAATTGTTATACAATGCTTAGGTGAGGAAAGATACCTGACAGTGACTGTTGGAGGGAAGTTAATATATTTTATGTCCCGGGGAAGAGAAACAATTTTGCCTATCAGTAATTGTCAATGTCAAGTGTTGGTTCTTGAAGTGAGCTTTAATGTTGTAGTTTCCTTGCTGACAGTTGAGAGGATGCATGTTACAAAGTTGAGAGGTGTGCTAAGTTTGACTGTCAAGACCAAACAGTTCCGTTCGTTAGACAGGGCTGCAGGTAGATGACATGACTAATTCCTTAATTAAGTAAAGATGATGAAGGCACAATGCTATTATCACGGTGTTGACAATGGCAGAAATGAAGTGTAAAAGCAGTCTGACCTTGTTGGTTTTTGCTGACTCACTATATTTTGATCCTTTTGTTTTCCCTTCCTCCTGAATGAAGACGGCAGTCTGTAGTGTGATGGTGAAGATACGATGCTAACCAGGCTATTTCAGATGCAGCGCAGAACTCATCAAAGCAACCAAAACAGATTTACCAGATACACAGATGAACCTGAAAAATGGGCAAAGATTTCTGGTGGTAAATATATTTAAATGAATGAATTTTGAAAAATGAATCACTTGTCAGATGATTATCTCTGGGATAGTCTAGGACCAGAGGACATAGTCTCAGAATAAAGGGGTACCAATTTAAGACCGAGATAAGGAGGAATTTCATCTCTCAGAGGGTTATGAGTCTTTGGAACTCCTTGCCACAGAGAGGTGTGGGGGCAGAGTCCTTGTTTATATTTAAAGCTGTGATAGATAGATTCTCGATCAATAGGGGAATCAAAAGTTATGGGAAAAATGTAGAAAATTGGATGTGAGGAATGTCAGATCAGCCATGATCCAATTGAATGGCAGAGGAGGCTTGAGGGGCTATTGTTCCTATTTGTCATGATCTTATTTCTGGAAGTTGTGTTTGCATGCTTTGTCGGCTTGAGAAAGCATTTTATAGCATCTACCATCAGAAATTATTGGATTGCTTAAACAAACTAATTGACAGAAATGATAAACAGTTCATAACCTATTTTGGAATCAATCAATAGTGATGTAATTTAGTAGTGACTTGTGACTCTACTCACTGGAGTTTAGAAGAATGAGAGGTGATCTTAAGGAGCTTGACAAAGTAAATGTTGAGAGGATGTTTCCCCTCATTGGAGAGTCTAGGACCAGAGGGCATAGTCTCAGAATAAAGGCGTGCTAATTTAAGACTGAGATAAGGAGGAATTTCATCTCTGAATGTTGGAGACTTTGGAACTGCTTGCCACAGAGAGCTGTGGGGGGCAGAGGCCTTGTGTGTATTAAAGGCGGAGAAAGATTGATTCTTGATCAGTCGGGGAATCAAGCTTTACAGGGAAAGGGCAAGAAAGTGGATGTGGAGAATGTCAGATTAGTCATGATCCTGTAGAATAGTGGAACAGGCTTGTGGGCTGAATGTCCTACTCCTGTTCGTATTTCCAATGGTCTTACTTATGTTCACGCAAATTACACTGACACAAATGATAGCTAATAGGAGGATAAATTTTGAGAATTTTAAAACTAATTTTAATGAAGGGATCTGAGAATTTTAGCAAGGCCAGTGATGCCCTGGAATCACAAGTGAATGAAAAAAATTGGGCTATGGAGGTAATTTATGTCTTTGCAGCATATTGAACATAATAGGCCTGAGTGAAAGGGAGAGGTTGGCCAGGATAGGACTTTATTCCTTGGAATGTGGAGAACGAGGGGTGACCTTATTGATATGTATAAAATCATGAGGAGCATAGATAGGATGAATGCATATCATCTTCTTTCCAGGGACAAGGAATTGAAAACTAGACAGCATAGGTTTAAGGTGAGAGGGGAAAGATTTAAGAACATAGAACATAGAACATTACAGCGCAGTACAGGCCCTTTGGCCCTCGATGTTGCGCCGACCTGTGAAACCAATCTGAAGCCCATCTAACCTAAACTATTCCATTATCATCCATATGTTTATGCAATGACCATTTAAATGCCCTTAAAGTTGGCGAGTCTACTATTTTTGCAGGGGACCTGAGGGGCAACTTCTACATGCAAAGAGTGGTGCATTTATGGAATGAGCTGCCAGAGAAAGTGGTTGAGGCAGGTACAATAACAAAGTTTAAAAAATGTTTGAATAGGTACATGAATGGGAAGTGTTTAGAGAGATATGGACTAAATGCAGGCAATTGGAACAAGCTGAGTGGGCACCATGGTCAGCATGGACCAGTTTGGGCTGAAGGGCCTGTTTTCATGCTGTATTACTGTGTAAAGGAATGAAGCTGCAGTGTTTGCTGGGGACTGTTTTTGGTCAGAGAAAGAATGATGAGAGGGAATAGTGAAAACACAGTCTGTGTCCATCTGGAGTCTGTTGTCATCTCCTTGTTAACTACAGCTTGGAATTTTGTGCCATTTGCAAACTTTGAAATTATACACTGTAAGCCCAATTCCTGGTTATTAATATTAACAAAGAGAAAAGTGATTCTCCTACCAATTCTTGTGCAACACCATGGTACTATGAAAAGCAAATGTTCACGACTACAAACTGCTTTCCGACCCTAACCAATTCTAGTCCCATGCTACCAATCTCCCTTCAATTTCGTAAGCAGTAATTATGTTAACTAGTGGTACATAAAATGCATTACCTGTATGAATACTCTTCCTCTCTTCTTCACACAATCTAAACACAATTCTCCTGTAACAAATGCATGATAACTTTTATTTAGTTAATTTGCCCGTATGTCAATTAATTTTATCCCATATTATTGAGTGGAATATTTGGTTACAGAGAAGATAAGAACAATGGCTGGTGGGGAACTTAATTGGGAAAGAGGCAACAGAATCTCACCACCAACTTTGGCGATCAAGATCTCTGCCTCAAAAAGTGAGTCGACCTTCTCGTCAGCAGCTGTTGAGAAGCTTATCTACATCTATTAGCATCTCACTGAATGCCCAAATTTCCAGAATTAAGTCAAGCTGCCCAATCAACCTCTCCTCAATTGAGAAACTTGGTGTTTCAGATAACTGACCACATGTAGCAGGTGTCTACCTTGATTTGCATTTCTTCCTGGATTCCGGCTGGAGGATCATAGGGGAAACTGGGATAACAAAGCAGTGAGTTAGATAGAAAATGCTGTGAGTGACAGGGGCAGCTGGAACTGGGTACTTCACAAAGACTGTCACCATCTTGACTGGAAACCAACTACTCAATTCTTCTTTCATGTCTAAAAGGCATCAGCCAAGTTGGAGGAGTAAGTTTGTGTTGACGGCAGGTGGGGGGGAGTGATTTGTAGCTTAGAAGAACATCCTATTAATCGTGACAAATATTTTGAATCATCCTCTGTAGAGTTGTTATTAAATACCTCTGGAACAGGTGGAGTTGAACCCAGAACACCTGGCTCAGAGATAAGGACACTACCACACACCCCAAGAGCCCTTAGTACATGTTATGGTATGCCTCCAGACAAAGGGTCATCTGGTATGAGGTTGAAGTGCCTCATCTGCCTCTCCATAAGACGATAAGATATAGGAGCAGAATTAGGCCATTCAACCCATTGAGTTTGCTCCACCATCCGATCATAGCTGATATGTTTCTCAACCCCATTCTCCTGCCTTCTCCCCATAACCCTTGATCCCTTTACTAATCAAGAACTTATTTGTCTCTGTCTTAAAGACACTCAATGAATTGGCCTCCACAGCCTTCTGCGGAAATGAGCTCCACAGATTCACCACTCTCTGGCTGAAGAAATTCCTCCTCATCCCGTTCTAAAGGGTTATTTCTTCACTCTGTGCCCTGAGATCCTCGCCCTCTATTGTTCTTCTAAATTCCAATGAGTACAGTGTCAGAGTCCTCAACCACTCCTCATTTGACAAGCCCTTATTTAGCAGCCTCCTGTGCGGTACCTTGTCAAAGGCCATATGGAAATCCAAATAAATTTTGTCCACTGGCTCACCTTGGTCTAACTTGCTAATTACCTCCTCAAAGAATTTTAACGGATTTGTTAGGTATGACCTCCCTTGATGAAGCCATGCTGACTCAGCCCTATTTTACCATGCACTGCCAAGCATTCTGCAAACTCAGCCTTAATAATGGACTATAAAATCTCATCAACGACCGTAGTCAGGTTAATCAGCTTATAGTTTCCTGTCTTCTGCCTCCCTCTCTTCTTAAACAGGAGTGTTATTTTCAGTCCTCTGGGACCGTCCTTGACTCTAGTGAATCCTGAAAGATCACCACACTGTCTCCACAATCTCCTCAGCTATCTCCTGCAGAATACGAGGTGTAGTCCATCCAGTCGCCTCGCCAATGATACTATACTCATTTGGCTGAAGCAATGGAGCACAGGTCTGAGTGCATATCCAGCAGCCACTGAGAGTTCTTCTGGTGCTTGGTATCCAGTGTGGCAAACAGCCTTTCCATGGAGGCAACCAAACACATGTTGGAGCCATGGCTTTAGTCATAAGTTGGATGGACTCCTCCATATTCCACTCCAGTCTAGTGAAGGCCTTCACCATCACTCCTACTCTCCTCCTCAGCTACTTCCAAATGCCTTCTTGGTGACAGCCAGAGGTTTCTTCTTTACATTGCCGGAGAAAAGTGCTGCATCTGTCTACATACAACAGTAATTGCAGTCAGAGGTCATTAAATCAGAAAGCTGTCCTTTCTCAATATCCATTGTCCATCCTGAACATCCTGAGAGTGCAGTTGTAAGTAGTTATGTTAGATGATTAGTAATCCAGAAGTCTGAATTAATGGTCTGGAGAGATGAGTTCAAATCCCACGATGACAGCTTTGGGAATTTTAAATACCATCAATTCAATAAATGCAAAATAAGTATCCTTAGTGGAGACAATGTAAACCACTGGCCTTTTGGGAAGGTGATCTGTCTACCTAGTCAGATTGTGTGTGCTCCTGTACTCTTAATTGCCATCTGAAAATAGAATACCAAGCCACTCAGTTTTATTCAAAAAGGCAGCTTATCGTAGCTTTTTAATAGTCAATTAGACTGTGAATGAATTAAAAGACATCTCCATTTATGCATAATCCCGTCAACTCAGCTAAGATTGCAATGTGCATCAGCCTGCTGCTCGCAGCGTTGAGACATAAGAGCTGAAAGTCAAAGGTAATTGATACAATTGAGTTGAAATTCTAGACTTTGACCTGTTTGGTAAAATTGGATGGCTCCGATGCTTCACGCATTTCATTCATACAACATGAAAAGGCACCAGACTGTAGGAAGCCCCCACACTACCACCTCTGCTCCCACCTGTTTTTGGACACGGCCCATTTTCCAGGTCAAAGTTCAAATGGTTGAGGGCTCATTCGATTGTTTTTAGAATCATAAACAAGTAATCCTGTAAATTTCCATTGCAATATCATTACTCTCAGCCATCCGTTACAATTTTATTGCCACTCACATGGTCCTGCACCAGAATTACTGTACTTTAGATTGTGATTTATGACTGTGTAATCACTGATATAAATAATCTGAATCAAAGCTATTCCTATATGTATGCATATTTATAGTTTGTGTGTGTATGGTCTGAATGCTGTTGTTGCCAGAGGAGACAGTTGAGCTGTGCTTTGACTGATTGTGTGGTTTTCTGCAGTGCCAGCTGGCTTTATATGTGATAAATATTAGAATTTGTTTTATGAGGGGATCGGTGCTCAGGCCACAATTGTCTACAGTATATAATAATGACTTAGGTGATACAAATAATGTACTATTGGCAAATTTGCAGATGAAACGAATTAGCTGGGAAGGCAGGTTGTAAGGATACCAGTCTACAGAGGGTTAAGTGAGTGAACTAAAGCTGGGTAAATGGAATATAATGTGGCTAAATGTGAGGTCATGCACATTGTCAGGTAGAATAGAGAAGCTAAAGATTATTTAAATGTGGAAAGACCGCAGAATTCTGCAGTAAGTGTGAATTAGGGGTCCTCATCACCAAAAGCTAGCATCTGAGTATAGCGAGCAGTAGGGAAGGCAAATAAGCATTGATATTTCAAAGTAAATGAAATATAAAAACAGGGAGGCCTTGCTAAAATTGTACAAGACAATAATCAAACTCGTTCTACAATGCTTTTGTGAACAGTTTTGGTCTCCTGATCTAAGGAAAGATATACTAACATGGAAGGCTGTTTGGAGAGGGTTCACAAGGTTGAACCTGGAAATGGAGGGATTTTCTTATGAGGCGAGGTCAAGTGTGTTGGGCTTATATCCATTGAGTTTAGAAGAATGAAAGGGGATCTTTTTGAAACTTATAAGATTCTTTGGAGGCTTGACTGATAGATGCAAGAAGTTATTTCCCTTTGCGGCAGAATTTAGGATCAGAAGGAATAATCTCAGAGTAAAGAGTCGCTCCTTGCAGACAGAGGTGAGGATGAATTTATTTATCTCAGAGAATGGTGAATCTGTGGAATTCTTTACCGCAGAGAGCTGTTGAGGTTAAATATATTAAATATATTCAAGGCTGAGATGAACAAATTTCTAATCAGTAAGGAAATCAAGGTTTACAGGAATTAAGCAGGAAAATGGAGTTAAAGGATACAGGGATAAGGCAGGAAAGTGGAGTTAAAGATATCAGATCAACCATAATCTCATTAAATGATGGATTGGACTGGAAAGGCCAAATGGCCTACTTCTGCTCCAATTTCTCATGGTCTTAAGATTTAACCAATGTGACCATTGTTACTTTCATATTTTAGCAACTATGAAACAAAAGTCAGTTAAAATCCAGGTTTGGCTGCCTTTCTGCTAAAGGTTATACTGTATATATTTGTTAGCTGTAGAAAAAAGAAATCATTTTTGATTTACAGAGCTTTTGAATAATCATTCTTATTTTAACTTTTAATGAAGGATATAAAATTAACCATGTTTTTTTTTTCATGTTTACATTGGAATGTAGGGTGTACAATCTTGGTATCAGGGAGGAATAGCCTCTACCAGCAGCTAACAGATGAGAAATCAAGGAACAGGAGTGCAAGGAGGGTCAAGATAAGGAGAAGCAAACAGGAGCAAAGGGAAGGAAGGCTACAACCTAGATAGCCAGTTATTGCCCAACTGTACGTGAAGAACTTGTTCAAGTGTGATATGCTCATTTCCAATTCATTAACTCTCGCATTCATTTTACATTCTCTCTTTCACTGATCACCACATTGCCCTCTTGGCCTGTTTTAAAGATAAAAGCCAATGCAAAATATATATGTCAAATCAAATTTATAAATTAAACCAAACCATTTTGTGCACAAAATGAAACTAATCACCTTCGTGCATCCCCTGTACCTTTGCCTGTCTTAGTGCTCCTATACCCTGCTACCACAGTCACTGCAGCATGGTGGCTGACTTTCAGTGGAGGAGACTGAAGATGGCCTTGAAGAATCATTCTGAGAGCCTGTGGTCCAGCTTCAGACTGTGTATCATTTTAGCATGGGACTGGCTGGTAGGCTGACAGACACCAGCAAGTGCACTGACTGAAAAGAGTGCTAGGATGGTGAGCCATGAGTACTGTAGTGGAGCCACTGCAGCGTCCCCAGGCTGGCATCTCCGCAAACTAAGCAAGCCCTTTGAATAATGTAATCTGCTGCTGTGATAATTGCAGCACTGAACTCAGACCTTCGGTGGAAGCTGTCCGGGCTACAGCGGAAGGTGACCAAGTCATAAGATGTTGCATCATGTTTGAGCCCAAAAGGGTGTTCGTAGAGCTGGCTGTCACTTGCATGTTGAGAAGGATGAGTGACTTGCTCGGTGAAGTCTCTGTAGCGACTGCTTCATGCTTCTTGACATTGAACATCGGACTTCTGGCAAACTTCCCAATATATCAGACATGTTCCTGTTTAGGCTCATAATTATCCTTGTGCAGCCTGAACCATTGAAAGGCTCATCAGAGTTCTCTCCAGTGGAACTCATGTGTAACCCTGCCTTCTGGTAGGATGGCATCTGCACCACCCTTATCCTCTGCTCCTACTGTGTATACCTCTTGTGTTTGTTATCTCACTACCTGCATCTTCTGTTCTCTGCCATAGTACATGTGCCGTTGCATGTTTAACTGTTCATCTCTCTTTCTTACATTACATTCTACTCACTGAATTCCCCTCCAAACCATGGACTATGGTTCCAAAATCTTGGAATTCTCCTCTTAAAAGCACTGTGGTTATAGCTACACCACTTGGGCTACATAGCTCCAAATGACAGCTCCCTACCACCTCCTCAGGGAAATAAGTGATGGGCAACAAATACTGACCTAGTCCCAGAGACATGCATCCAATGAAAGAATAGATAAGTTACTTCCAGCACCCGGTCCAGCCATAATGCAACTTCCCTTCAAAAACTGTAGGCTAGTCTAAGGCGAGCGATAACCATAGCTTGAAGCAGTGCTAGAAAAACTATGATTACATAGACATGTGAAGCCAGTGTACAATATGGCTAACACTGGATGTTCACTAAAGTAAGGATAATGAATAGGAATCAGAAGATTGCAGTTGTGGCTCAATTATGTTGAACAGATGCGCATAACCACGGATTGAGATCCCTGTGCGGAGGCTGAATTGTTCTTTTGGATTGGATATGGTTGGGACAATGTTGAGAACTCCCAGGGCACCTCCCTCTCAACTATACAGTTGTGTTGTGATCTCTACTAAGGCCTTCCTGCATATTTGCAGGACATACCCAGGCAGAGTGATGGTGATGCCTGGGAGAGTGGGCTGAATTTTACCGAAAATGGGCTGACTGCCAATTTTGGGGAGTTTCATGAGGGTATCTTGCCCTGTAGTGAGTGATCTCTCACATTTTTAGACTAGTCACCTCATTATATATGCACCATGCCTCCGTGGTGCCATTCTCACACTAACTTACACTCACAAACAGCAGAGGTACTTGCCACTGCTAGGACCTTCCAGAATTTCTGCCATTGACATCATATTTAAAGCCCAGCTGGGCACCAGGTCAATTGCTGCCAGCCATGAACAGCCTTCACAGTGCATGTAGAGGGTGAAAAACAAAAAGAAAAGCTTGAGAGAGCACATAGGTGGCC
Organism: Rhincodon typus; assembly: GCF_021869965.1. Lineage (NCBI taxonomy): Eukaryota > Metazoa > Chordata > Chondrichthyes > Orectolobiformes > Rhincodontidae > Rhincodon > Rhincodon typus. Next base: position 25,205,397 of record NC_063348.1, on the reverse strand, counting down.
CAGATGGCATTTCGTTCAAGTTAGTAGCTAATATTCCTATACATAGTGCTATATTACATCAGCAACTGTCTGATAAACTGTCATTGTAACTGCAGTTAGCAGAATAAAACTGCACAGGTTACTCATCCTTAACACAATCCCATGTTAGTGTCCTGTCTAAGAGAGAGGTGCTTTTCCCTTAATGCCCAGCATAGCATGACATCTTGTCATTGTTCAAAGTGGGAGCATCACATATTGGAAAGTCTTCAAACAGTTGAAAACTTTCACTTTTCTTTAATAATAGCAAAACAGAAGGAAAACAAACGAACAAAAATAAGCTACAATACTGAGAATAAACAAGTGCCTTTTGATCAACAACAAATTTACACTCAATAAATGATCACTTTACTCAACTCAGATCTATAGGAACTTGGTGTCAAATAGGACCTGAGATAGCAGATGCTGGAGTCAGAGATAACAAAGTGTGGAGCTGGACGAACACAGCAGGCCAGGCAGCATCAGAGGAACAGATTTCTGAAGAAGGGTCCCAACCCGAAACATCAGTTTTCCTGTTCCTGTGATACTGCCTGGCCTGCTGTGTTCTTCCAGCTCCACACTTTGTTATGTCAAATAGGACTTGCCTGGCACAGAGATGTGGTAGTGATGCTTACAGATGATCTGTATGTTGATGGAATTAAACCCTTTTTTGTTGATGAACTCAGCTACATTATGATATGGCCTTCTCAAGGCAACATGTATATAATCTACAACACTCTGCATCTGGGAGAAGACAGCTGTGTTACCGAAGTCTGCTGCCTGCGTGGCAGCACCAATCTCGTCCCTGGGAAACAAGATGAAGTTGTGTGATTTGATATAAATCACATCAGTAACAACCTTGATATATTTGTATTTTGAAGACCAACAGATCCCACACGGGTTCTCAGTAGATCCTGGGGAGCAGGCATTTGCATAAAAAGTTAACGTAGCTGTCACCTTGATAACTAATGGGATAGGATGGCCACTCAGCCCTTCAGATCACAGGTCCCACTCCAGCTGATAACAGTTCTGTGACAGTGCTCTGGGATACCCTCAGCCTGTGGGGAAAATGCTCTTTTGGAGGATAAAGCATTGAGCACGATAGATTCTGGACCTCCTGTATCTCCTCCACATCCTGAGGGCACCTTTAGCTCTGATTTCTTCATGAAGAAATTGCAGGGAAGCTATTGGAGTTTGTTACTGGTTCTGGACTTGCTGAGGCATCTGTTCCTACTCCAATTCTCTGTGCCTTCATTGCATTGCAACAACTGTGATAAAGATCACTGCTGTGGCTGGATCCATTGGTCATGGTTCCAATGAGGCCGTGTGGGGGATGTTAGCGACAGAATAGATTCTTATTACTGACAGTAGTCAGCATTCACATCACACACAAATGATACAGAGGAATCCAACAAGAGGGGTCACTGAATGAGTGTACATGGAACTTTGACCTAGTAGACTTTATTTCAATAAATGCAGCACAAGCCACATTATGCAAATGCAAAGAAACAGATCTAGGATTACAGGAACTTTTTTCAGGAACACAGCTGCACCCCCACCACCTGTCCATCCTCTGAGAAAACCAGCATTACATTGAAGAGCATGTTGTCAAGTACTGTTAGTTCAAGGTAAGCAGACATTAGCTCTGTGCTATTGTCCAGTCTATGAGATCTTGCACTATCTTTGTGAATTGTAACCAACAGGAGACATTTTCCTGTGATTGCTTCTGCTTCTCAGGGATGACTATGTTCAATTTGTAATGTTCAAAATCAATTGTGACCAGGATGATTCCCCCATCCGAAGCATCACAGGAGCAGGAGAGTTGGTGCTGCCTGACCAGCTCCACACTGTATTGACTAGCATCCCACATTGTTAGTCACTGTACACTCAGTACAATATGCTGAGTACTATAATTACAGATGGCTTCCGTCTATACTTAATCAGTGCCTCATTGATGCAGTTACCCCTTTAGTGCCTTGTATTGTTCACAAATAGAGCCTGTGTCAGCAGAAGGAACAAAAAAACTACTCTACCCACTCCACATGTTGTGGCAGCCATTTGCATTTCCATTGCACATCTGTGATTTAGATGAGAAGGGAAGTCAATGCAAGTCAAGCTTCACAGAGTGAATCAGAGTGAGCCAATTAATCTAGGTAACCAGCGAAACCTTTGTTTTCATTTTGTTCTCACACCCCCTGTTGATCCCATCAGTTATGCAATTCTAAAGGTTGCCACACAACGCTGGGTGGGATGCTTTTCAGACAGTAAGTGCAGTCTCAATGGGCTGAATGGCTTCTTTCTGTACTCTAGGGATTCTATGATTCTACACCCTACTCCAATGCATGAAGTGAATATCTGTATCTGTGCACAATGCTACCTGCAGCAGCATTACGATGAAAGTTGTTGATACACTTTGAAGTACAGCATTGGAGACCTAGCTTCTGAGTGAGTCAGCGATGCGCCATGATGATGTGGTGATACTGGTGCATGGCGCACTAGCAAGATTCTCATATCGTCATACAAATCTTGTGTGGAAGATCAGACTTTTTTCTCAAGTTCAGGAGTCTCATTTTTCTAAACTTGTCATAGTTTTCCAAATGACCACCATTGCTCATGTCAACTGGGGCTGTGAAAATTTCACTCAGTGTCTGGAAAGTATCATTCTGTGAGTTTGATGAGTCTATGGGACAGCTCTCCCAGTTTTGGCAGAAGCCCCCAGATGTTACAAAGGAAGACATTTTAAGGGTTGCCAGGGCTGGATTGCGATTGTTGTTGAACTTCAGTACTTAGGTCAATGCTGCATGGTTTCATTTCTCTGCTCAGGCTTTGATTAAGCTAAATGGTTTGAACTGAAAGTTGCCATTGTTCTAGAGGATCATAGGTTATTCTCGCATTAGAGAGCGGGGGGGGGGGGGGGGGGAAGAGAGAGAGAGAACTGGTGGTGAGTTTAACCTGAGGGTCACCACACCTTAAGTGAGGGGTAAGGTTGAGAAGGCAGGACCTTCACAGTGACCTTAGCCCTCAATTGGGAATTGAACCTGTGCTGTAGGCATTACTTTCCATAGCAAACCAGCCATCCAGCCAACTGAACTAACTTAGCCATTTCAGAGAGCAAGTAAGACTCATTGGGATTGTAGTGGGCGTGGAGTCATATGTAGGTCAGACTAGTTAAAGATGGCAGATGTCCTCCCATAAAAGTCACTATTGAACCAAATGGGCTTTTAGAACAATCAACAATGGTTTTTTTTAAGATCATTAGACTAGATTTTAATTCCAGATTTATTAATTAAATTTAAATTCCGTCAGCTAATTTGAACCCTAGTCACAGGACTATCTAGTTAGTCCAGTGATATTATCACTTCAACATCACCTCACCTCAATTACTTGTACAACAGAAGACTGTTTTAAGGGACATTTTACAAGACTGGCAGAATGTTGCTGATGGTGAGGTACCTTTCACCCCCACTACATGGGGAGTCTGTCAGCTTCGTGGAGTTTGCATCCATGCGGCAGGCTAAAGGGAGCATTACAGCTGGAAGTTGCATGCCACAAAGGGTGGTGATGGACATAAAAACCAACGATCCCATAGAGGAACTTTCCTTCTGTCTTACAAGACCTACTCCCCTTAGGTCCCTAAGTTGTATTTTTTTTATGTACTTGTGAGGGTGCTTTCATTTTCAGACACTCTGAGGTTTTTCCAGCTGCCTCAGCAGCAGTCTCCTGTCTCTGTGAAACCTCCAAAGCTTCAGAGCTGTCAGCACTCCTTTTGGTCTGGCAGCACCATGAGTCAGACCATCATTCTTAATTGGAGGCAGCCTATAGGAAACCTGTGGTAAAATCACCAAGCAGACTCCACTGGAATCTAAATGCAGGCTTAGGACTTTTCAGTCTAACACAAATCCTGGAGATCGCTGTAAAATTCAGCCATAGAGTTAAAGTCTGAATCTTGACTGAATCTTAATTGAAATTTTTCGGGAAATGTGAGAAGAATTATTTTGACAGTCAGGTCCAAAATGATGTCGTTTGGTTTCCTGTATGTGAGTAGGAAAATGGTCAATGTTAGCTGATACGTAGATGGACGTTTTGAAATTTTGAAGCTACAGCAGAGCTTTTACAAACAGGTTGACCTGCAATTTTCAAAACTGTTCCTATTTGTTACAGCTGAAATCCTGGGCAATGATATAATTTTCTCTGTCAAGCATTGATCCCAAACAGGATAAAAATGAACAATTTTGGCGACCACCAATGGTGATCATGTTAGAGTATTTCATGGCAGTTGAAAATCCTGTATTTAGGATAAGATTTTCAAAAGAAATTGTAAAAATCTTTACAGTTACTCACTTCATGTTGCTGCAGCTTCAGGTACATTTCTTATAATTAAGGCTTGAGGGTTACAGATTTTGTGTCACCCTCAAAAAATGATTATAAGAGGGTTAGTGTCTAATATGATGCCTTTAGTAACGTGATCTACTGTACAGCATAAAGCATCAATTTCTTTTGTCAATCAAAAAAAGAGAAAACCAAAGCCCAACCATAGTGTGGTCATTCAATCCAAAACTGTATTTGCAGAAACTTCCATGGCAACCTACAGATGATATTGAAAACAGATTTATGAAAGTAGTATGTTGCATCTCATTACAGTTTTTTTTTACATTTAAGATGATGAGAATGTAGCTTTCTTACCTGACAACAGTGAGAGTTTGAGATTTCACAAACACGATCAGACTTCAGTTTATCTTGTATGGTCCAGAAATTATGAAGCATCTGAAAATGGGTCAGACTTCTAACAATGTATTCATGAGTTTCAGAGTTAGTGTGCTGGGGGCACATTCATTTCTGAGGGCACAGGTGAAGCATTCAGTTTTTTTTTGTTTAATACCTTGTATCTGAGAGTTATGTCCAATAAAAAAACATTATTTGATTCCAGTAGCCTGTATTCATTGTTCTTCAAAAAAACAAATAGGAATGAACCAAAAGGCTTGAAATTTTAGAGTTGTTTTATTCCTTGTAAATATGCAGAGTTGAAAAGCTAGATTTTATGTCTGAAGAGAAGTTTTATTTAATGCTTTAAAATGTCTGCTCTCACACTTACAGCTGCTTGCTTCAGGTTTCACTTTCAGTTATTCTGTAACCACCACCCCCCTTGCTTGATTAACAGTACAAAGAACAGAGAATGTTGAAATGATGTTAAATTCCTTATTTTAAGCTAAACAATTGTAAAAAAAAAACAAAGATTTATGCGTTGGGTCATTTCTCGGAATTCAGTGTTACCATTTTCTCTTAACACAGAGATAATCTTTGCAATATGAAGGTTGCTGATGACAGCATTGAGATCTACCAACTCAGGTTTGTGGTTTTGCATAATCAGCTTTGAGGTAGATGATCAACATAATGGTCTCTCATCGGAAAAAGAAATATGTCCTTATAATCAATGTTCTTCAAATATCCTGGTCTCCTCACTATCGAGCATGTTATGTTCCATTTCTCCATTAGTGGTACCAAGCAACCACTTAGTCTGTTTTGGCACTGGTAAAGATGATGTGATTGTGATCGCAATTTGGCTGTTTGACACAAACCCAATGTCCAATATCAAATCAGGGTTTCCTTGGTCATATTCACTTGTCAAAATATGCTTTTGCTTTGTCTTGTCACTTTGTGATTTCTTCTCTTTCATTCTAACATCCTCAGTGGATAGCAATGAAGGCTTAGAAGTGGTCATCAGCATATAACACCTAAAAGCAGTCACAAGTTCAATTCCAGAGTAGGGGGGAAATCAGAATGTGCGAGATGGGATTGGATCACTCAACTGTTTTCTGCTCTAAAATACTGGCTTTCAGACTTCCACTATCACTCTGTTCAATTCTTCACATCACCATATTTTTGCAGGTTTTCTCATGACTTCAGACAGATGAATCCTTTACTTTGTTAGCAACTCTATGAACTGTCTAGATACAAATTGCAGTTCATTATCTATGAGGATAGTCTCCAGCAAATCCCATTTTATAAACAACTTTAAGCAATTGCTTTGTTGACTGCCTTAAGGTTGAGAGATATTCTGCATTTGTCCTTTTTGTGTCATGCAGTGACTAAGTATGATATCCACGGCAATGGGTTCATTTGCTCAAGTCATTTTGGCTCCCAAGACACCTTAATCCAGCTTGCAAATAGCAACCATCTCAAATTTAGAGAAACTGGAGAAATTAACCTATCAATGCAAGGGGCATGACAGTAATCTTTAATCCCAAATCTGGTAATTAAGAAAAAATACCTCTCAGTAAAAATAGTGCCATTAACTATTTTAATATGTGCTTCAGTGAATCTGCAAATTTGAAACAGTGCTTGTTGAAAAGGTTTCCCTCCAACAGGCTTCTGCCTTGGTCTGCATAGAATATTGAAACTGTCTTGGGTGATGTTTTTGTTGTGCACTGGAACTGCAGTTGGTGCCAAAACTAAAATGGCTGAGCCATAATAAGTTTGAAGATTGTGTGTCACAGGAGTGATAGTATATTGTGAAAAAGATAAATTTTGAAGCATAATACAAATACTGCCACACCAAATAAAAACCGAAAGAACTGTGGATGCTGTAAATCAGGAACAAAAACAAAGAGCTACTGCCAAACCAACATTGATGAGAATCAGTGCTGAGATGCCTGCAATCTTGACTGAATGTTCCTAAAAATGAATTGGGGCTTTACCATCCATGATGTTATAAACACATTGTACTTGACTAGCAGGAAGGAATTCTGACATGAGTCAAACTACTAAAGTCTTTTTCTTTGGTCTGTGTACCTTTGTGAAGTGCTTCCACCTTCAGCATGAATTTCATTTTTCCCTCAAGCTAAATGTGCTATTGAGAAATTCCGTAATTTGGACACAATTCTGAGGACATCTGACATTGATGGGCACTCTGGCAAAATGTATATTGTTTGATCATCACATTTTTCTTGGTGCAAAGTATTTTTCAAAAACACATACTAAGGTATCAGATTTAGACACATCTTCTGTTGGCTGTTTGAATATTCGCTGGCCTTTTACTCCAAAACCATATATCAGTATCCCCTTCTTGTGAGCTGCTGCTACAGAACACACAGAATTGCTGTCTGAAACTATTAGCTAGCTATCTGGGGTGAAAACAACAAATGTTGGAGATCACAGCGGGTCAGGCAAGGGATTTCAAATAAAAAAAACCAAAAGAACTGCGGATGATGTAAATCAGGAACAAAAACAAAGTTGCTGGAAAAGCTCAGCACGTCTGGCACCATCTGTGAAGGAGAAAACAGAGTTAATGTTTCTGGTCCGGTGACCCTTCCTCAGAAGGGTCATGCTGTGGAAGAGATTTCAATTCTTCACTTTTGCCGATTTGGCCTCAAAAACACCCGTCAAGAGTTTCTTTGTCATGGACTGCCTCAATGATGCCTCCTGATCTGCCACTCACCCTTCTCAACTTCTTGGCTTCTTCGTTGGAACATGGAGCTTCTGGACTTGATGGCCCAGGAGCTGATAGGAGAGGTTGCCTCAGTTGGTGACCTCTACACATGCAGAGCACAGTTTGTGTTGGCATGGCGCTTGCACCTCCAATGTTGGTGAAATGCTGCTGTAAAGTGGCTCTGAGACGGAGCATTAATTGGACTAATCAATTGCACGTAACTGTGAGTGGACAGCTGATCCTGCTCCCAGGCTGTCCTATGAAATTTCCAGGAAGATGGGAATGCACTAGGGAGTCTCCAAGCATGGCTTCCCCTTTCCTCCTCTGCCCACAGACTCCCCACTCAGCTTCCAAGTAAGTCTCTACAGGGCCAGAAATATTCAGCCCAAAATTTCAGGTTGGTGACCTGTTATTAGAATTGTTATTGGAGTGCATTCATTTCCAATAAATGTTCCATGCCAGCCAGTCATGTGCAGCTGCACAATTTCAATTGTTGTTCTTGAAGCATTTTGTTCAGATATTGTGATATCAGCTATTTTATGATTCATGCAGTTATGAGTTACCGCCTAAGCAATCTCCTTGATTCTCTGCTTCTACGTGTCACTTTCCCAAACCTGTGATTTTCACTTGCGATACAATTATTTGACTTGGGTCCCAGGAATCCTGAGCACTAATAGATTGTAGGAAATAGGTATCTTAATGAATATATAACCAGGACCAGTGAAAAACTGGCAAATAATAATAAAACACAGGTGAAAATTATCAAAACCTGTAGGAATATTTAATTTGCTCCATTGACTGCATATTCATAGGATTTTGTACCTTCTTTGCAACACTGAACCAGAAATAATGTTCCTTCTCGATCATTATTATGCAATTAAGTTTTCCAAATGCACAAGTCTCATCAGCAATTAAAATCAACTGTCATCTATACAGATCATGTAATTTTAATAACTATCTGCCATTTAATAATGGGTAATTGAACCTCGGGCTTGAAGTCTGTTCAGTACTAATGTACGGCTCATTTATAATTTTTTTACATAATTATTTCTCAACTGATGTCACCTTAGTGCTCAGCACTGTGGTGCATTGAATAAACATACAATGCGAACAAAGCGTACAAAAGCATAAATAGTATTACTTTTGAAAAACAAACAGTTTACTTCAGCTATCAAAATCTGTTCTGCTTCTAAAATTTGAAGAATTGGACTTATTTTTATGAAAAGTTGTCTATGATGATGTTAAGAAAGTATCATATATAATAAAAGTAATTCATAAGAAAATAAAGCACTGATGAATTTACTGAACAGCCATTTCATGAGATTTGTTTCTCATATCTTGGGAGCAGTAAAGAGTTAGCCACATTGCACTCTGTGTCTGGAGTCACATTGAGGTTTTTAATTGAACTTAACCTGCAGTAACTGCCATGTTGGGATTTGATTCAGAAAAATAGCTTGGGCTTTTGAATCACTAAACTCGTGAGCATTGTTACTGCAGCACTGTCTTCCCTCAGCTCAACACCAACTCACCAGTACCAAAGAAAAAATCATGCACTGTATCTCAATGACTACCATTCTGGCTTTTACCTCCATAATTATGAAGTGGTTTGTGAAATTAGTCATGACTCATATCAACTCCAGCCTACCAAATAGTCTGGACCCTTTGCAATTTGTCCATTGGCACAACAGGTCCACAGCAGACACCATCTCCCTGGTCCTATACTCATCCCTGGAACATCTGGATAATAAGGATACCTACGTCAGGCTCCTGCTTATTGACTACAGTCTGCCTTCAACACCATAATTCCAAACGAACTTAGCTCTAAACTCCAAGACCTAGGTTTCAGCTCCCTCTCTCTGTAACTGGATCCTCGACTTTCTGACCCATGGACTGTAATCAGTAAGAATAGGCGACAACATCCTCCACCATAATCCTCAACACCGGTACCCCACAAGCCTGTGTACTCAGCTGCCTCCTATACACTTGTGACTCCTTATACATTCGTGACTGTGTGGTCAAATTCCACCCCAACTCCATTTACAAGTTTGCTGATGACGCACCTCCTCACTGTTATTAGACTTCTGAATGGACATCTCAATTTTTAAATTTAGTATTGATCTTTCTCTCTGTGCACCCTCTCTGCAGCTATAACATTGTATTCTTCTCTCTGTTCTATGACTCTATGCATTTTTATGGTGTGATCTGGCTGTACTGAATGCAAAACAATACTTTTCACTGAACATAGGTACATGTGACAATAATAAATTAAGTTAAAAGAAACCAACAAAATAAAATGCTTTCTTACTTCCAAATATTAAACTTAACATCTTGTATCATAGAAATTAAGGTATTGGCTTGGCATAATTAGAATCACAGCCAATAATATTGCCAAACATTCTGTGTCAGATAAATAATTGTAACAAAAACCAAAAGAATTGCAGATGCTGTAAATCAGGAACAAAAACAAAGTTGCTGGAAAAGCTCAGCAGGTCTGGCAGCATCTGTGAAGGAGAAAACAGAGTTAACGTTTCGGGTCTGATGACCCTTCCTCAGAACTGGAGTTCTGCTGCCAGACCTGCTGAAATAATTATAACATTTGTAGAACGCAGATAAGGTCCACACCAGTTTGAGGATATGAACAAAACTCGCTGTATCTTGCTCCACTGTAAACACAACATTGTTAGACATGTGCTCATCTGTCATGGTAATGTACATGGGAAGTCTGCCATAATCGTCATATGCAGGGGAAGGGATTTGGGAGGTTGGCATTTGAGGCCATTGAGTATAGGGACCATAGCATGCAGATATATTTCAGTTCCCATTTTCACATCCTACAGTTTGTCAATTATTATACTTTTATGCCATTATTACTATAAATTATAGAGCTTGAAAATCTTCTATGAACTAATGTGTTGCATCTATCAGGGTTTTACTGTGTCACATTGCCTGACCAGTCCAGACAATGGAAGCTCATTTTCAGGAGGCCTATGATCTGAACTGTATTGTCTTTTGTGGAAACATGCACAGTGTTGTATCTCAACATCAGTCTGAGGATTTCTGAGGAATGTCATTATCTAGTTTGAAGGGGATATCTTTTGTCACCACATTGTAAGATGGATCCATCATGCCTTTTCCTAGTAGAGATCTCAGGGCCTGCTTGATCTGGTATAGTAGAGGAAAACCACTTGATAATTTACTGAGAAGAGGCTCTTGTCCTAAAGAAGATGATTGCAAGTGTGTACAAATTACAAAGACTGTGAGGGTAGCTGAGACAATGGGTCTTGTTCCTTCAAGATCCAAAGCTATTCTCCCATCAACCCATATGACATCATCATAGCAAGTGGGGCTTAAGGCACTCCTTAGTATTAAAACTTTCAGACCCTTATCACCCTTACATGGCATTGCCCAGCAACTGCCCTTGTATGTGCTAGAGGCTTTGAAAGAAGCTGGCACCAGTAAGTTGTCCACAATGTGAGAGCCATGGCAGTTGCCTGGATATCTGGATAGACCTGCATTTCCTGGCTCTTATGGTCACGAATGGTACATAGAGTGGAGTGGAATACATTTTTTTTATGAAATACACTGCATTAAAGGACTGGAATATGTTACTCATGACAAAGACTGTTGTTTCATGATAGGAAACTCTGGTTTCATTTTGGGTGATGGTTATGAGTCCTATTTCCATGCCAGCTTGACCTCCCATGTTAAAGGGGGTGTGAGGTGAATTGGTAGCCCCTTGTATGAGAACATAGTGACCTCCTGGATACACTTAGGACTTGAAAGCCTTTGAAATGCCACAGCGGTTCCCTGAAATGATCTGTTCACTATAAAATTAAGGGCAGATGTTAGTTGTTGGATTACTGAAACAATATTATCACCTAGTCTATGTGGCTGCAGCAGCTGGCATGTGATTGAAATGATGACTTAGGACTTTCTGAGGCATCTTCATTGGTTTCCAGTCATGTTGAGATAACTGCTTTAAAGCCTGTAGATCCTGTTTAACACATGGGCTCTCCTTTGACATGATGGCTGTTGTCCTGCTCTTTCCCTCTGCAAGCTGTACTACAGCTAGTGGTGGCTGGTGCTGGTGCTGTTGCTGTTGTCATAAGAGGCTTTGACAGTTGTTCATTGAGAGATGTAGGAGCACAGGCTAGAAAGGCAGGCTTGACCTGGGTCATCATCCTTCCTCTTTCAGAAGATCTGTGAGAACAGTACGTGAAAGCACACAGTCTTATTAAAGGGATGTGTTACACCTTACATCCTTCTCCTTCTCCTAGGTTATGCCCTCAGAGTTTGCTGTCACCCCTGGCCACCTTCTCCGTGAGGTCTCGGTTGTGCCCTCAGAATTTGCTGTCACCCCTGGCCATGTTCCCAATCAGTATGCGCTCCATATAGTTCTACATTGTTATGTGGCTTTAGAGGACAGCTCTTTGCCACCAACAACATGGGTGCTTGGGAGACATCTACTTCTTCTGGATTACCATATTGACAATAGCCCTTACTATGCACAGTAGTTAGCCTGACCTAACTTATGTTGCTCCAAGAATGTGACAATGTGGTCTTGACATAAAGCCACTGGCATGAACCCCTCTGCCTTTCCCAACCCTAGGACACCAGACATCTCCCACTACCCTCTGCTTTATACAGTACGTAAGGCTATGGCAGCCAGAAAGTCAAAACTTACAGTCTTTGTGATGGTCCACCAACATCACTGAGGAAGATGAGTTATTAAGTGAGTGTGCCTTACTTTGTTGTCTCTTGTAGGCCTGAAATATCGCAAGATGTAAATCAGGCCAAAACAGTACTTCATGAGAACATGTTATAATTGGCTGTTGACCTTTTAAGCAATTTTAAAACACATTAAGGCAAATTAAACCAAATTGACAGTCTTTAAAGGGGCATGTAAACTTTAGAAGAACTCTAATGAACCTTACAAATTCAAATGTGATTTTGGGATGGTAATGATGCATTCCACCTTTTGCGGTGCCAATGGCGATAGAAGGCATTAAGAATACCAATCGATATTGTGTGCTGCCTTTCCAAGGGCACCTGGGTATGGACTGGCTGTGAGAGAAAGGCAGGTAATCAGGCTGAATAATCTCCTCAACTACCCGCTGTCTAGACTTGTTTATGCCGCCTTCAGCAGACTTAGGAGGACACTTGCTGCACTGGTGGCCAAAGATCAGGTTTGGTGCTGAAGTGCAAACAAAACTTCAGTAGCAGTCCCCTCCCAAAAACGAAAACAGAGTTGCAGTCTACCAGGCCCAGAGTATATGTGGACGTTAGACTCCTCAAAGCCTCAAAAAACACGGGTGATGTGGAAATGGCTGGCAAGCTACTCTTTTAAGTGACTTTAAAACTTTAAAAGTGATATTAAACTAAGATAAATCAAATTGATAGCCCTTTAAGGAGCATTATGAGGAGGCGATAACTATTCTAATTACCTCTCTTTAAAAACAATGCTCCTGTACTAGAAAAATGTGAGGAAAAAAAAGCAAACAAAATATCATCTAGAATCCCAATGAAGATTTTTTCAAATCAATTAAACCCTTCATGCCTATTCCGACTAGGTCCTGCAGAGGGCGGAAGAACTCACTGTAGAATTGTACAACTGTTCAAGGATTGACGCAGCATTAAGATTGGTTTAATGAGTATGAAACAATAGACAAACATGACCTTTGTTAAAATAACCAACTTACATGTTTAAAATAGTCATTAGTCACATCATAGAAACATATGAATGATTTCCATGATTACCACATGGTTTTGACTGGGCAAAATGTGAGGAAGATCATAACTCAAAGATTACATATCTGTAACAGATCCCATCCTGTGGACAAAACTTTAAAGTCATTGAATTTACAACAAAGCAATAAACTCTTGACTTTGAAGCTTGGGGACACCAATGAATTACATGCTTCTGCCAGGTTGTTTTGCACACAGAGACACACCGACATCTCATGCACCTGCACAGGATGCATCTTATCACTTGCTTTCTTTGCACTCACTCACTTTGCACTTACTTGGAGGCTGTCAGTTCTGTGGCTTGCATTGCATTATAGCACAGAGGGAAATACAGGCAGTTTGTTATGGTTAGGAACACTGACAGTTCAGGGGGTGGAATTGTAGCTGTATAACATCGGGCTATGCCAACGTGACACCTACAGCATGCGTCAACAGTTTACACAGCTAATGCACTGCATTTGCTTTAAACAAATGGCCATTTCTGAAAGTCAAAGGGGCACAGTCCTTAGTTGGTAAAGGGGGACTATGGACCATTAGGGGGTACAGACACACACTCTCAAAAGGCTCATCCACCTAAAATCCTGGCCAGGGTTAGTAAAGCACTTGGTCCTGCCAGGGATCAGTGTCTTTGCAGTGCGGGGATTGGGCCCTGGTCAGTCCTGTAGGTCAAGTGCAATCAGTCTGGGGATTATATGTCAGTCAATTGGGGTGTTTGGGAAACAATAGTTCAGGAGCTGGACCATGCCTGGGCACTGTTGTTCTCACAAGTCAGACCAGAGGGAGGAACTGGAAGGGGTTCTGAAGAAGAATCATACCAGACTTGAAATGTTAACTTTATCTCTTTGGTCATAGATGCTGTCTGACCTGCTGAGTTTCTCCAGCATTTTCTATTTTTATTTCAGATTTCCAGCATCTTTGCTATTTTGCTTTTAAGAAAGGTGTAGCTGAAAATTGATGTTGGGGCACACCATGGGGTAATTTGGTGAGCCAGGGAGGGAGAAAGAGCATTGAATTAAATAAGGGGTGCTGTGACTATAAGGTTGCGCATGAGGATTTGGGTGGGATTAAATTTAGGGGAAGAGCAGACAGGGAGATAGTGAAAGGGCCAATAGTCACAAGGACAATTTGAATAAAGACTGAGAGGATGCTGGTGGAAAAGAGAAAGCCATCTCCAGTGATGGGAGAAAAGTGGAGCGTAGAGGCAGAGAACAGAGGGCAAACAAATCAAATGAAAAATGTACAACCATCTTGCAAAAGAAGGCGTCATTCAGAGTACCAAAGGAAAGGCCCTGCAATCTGCTTGCACGTGTCCCTGCTGCAGGCCAAACACACCCGACTGAGGGAATAGGAACAGAAACCAAAAAATAATGTTATACAAACACACACTTAAGGTCTTAACACTGAATGGAAGCAATTAGTGTGGAATAAAGGCAAATCTCCTACCACAAACATCCAAACGATGGCCCATGATTAATTTAATTCTGATAATCAGGGAAACAAACAGACTTAGAAATAGTAGTGATGTAGTGGTGGTAGTGTGGTGGTGATGGTGATGGTGGTGGTAGTGACAATGAAGGTGGTGGTTGTGGTAATGATGATTATACTGGTTACGATGATGGTGGTGGTGGTGGTGGTGATGATGGTTGTTATGATGATGGTGGTGGTGATGGTGTTGGTGTTGATGATGATAATGATGATGGTAGTGATGATAATGGTGGTGCTGACAGTCATGCTAATAGCATGAAACATTTTTCCATGTGCAATCATTCAGGAGTCTTCACAGGACATGTATCTGCTTGGGAATGGCAGGCAGTATCCCAGAGGGCAAGGCTAATGAACCCAGTACGCAACCTTCAGTCTGATGCCAAGCAGTGCTGCAATTCTGCCCATATATCCACTAGGGGCATCACTGAACGGACAGTTAATCTTTTAAAGATGCGCTTCCAATACTTGGACCAGGCAGGAGGAGCTCTCTGTACTTACCAAACAGAGTCTCCAGAATAGTGATTGTTTGCTTTATCATCCACAACCTGACTCAACAACAGGTTTGAAAACTTAGAAGGGGGAAGAAATGGACCAGCTACCTAAGACAAGGAAAAAGGCAAGTCTGTTGAACAAGCTGAGGGAGTCAATGTTAATGATGACAAAGCCATAGAAGCCAGGGCAGTACTGAGGTGAGATAGACAGGCTTAAGAGATTTTATATTAACCTACATGGACAATCAGACATTTGAGCCACTTATGGCACAGAGGCATTCCTGTCCTTAAGGGAATGTTTGGTTTATACTTTTAAAATATTAAGATACAAATAATGACAAATAATGTACCTTAACCTGCCCCCTTTGCACCAAGAACCTCTTGTTGACTTCTTGGCCATCAGATTAACAAGGCTTGATTTAGAATTATATTGAAGCTGTACTGACATAGGTCAACCCTCAGTCTACAAGTAGCATTCATCAACTGGAGATGGAGAGGGGCTACAGTGTGCTGATTGACTTCTGAAACACAAATATCTAGCTTGTGTTTCCTGTTCCAGAGATTATGTTCCTCCCAGGAGGCAACAGTGAATGACAGCCCAAGTGGCTTTAACACTGCTCCATGTGATGTGTATATGGGCGTGGACAGTGATCAACTTCTTCACAGTAATCAACTCAAAAATATAAATAGTCAGAGCCTTTAGGAGATTGACAGACACCTCAGGACCGTAATACAGAATGCAATGTTTGAGTCAAGTGTCGTGTTATACAGCGTTGATACACAAGCAGCTGAATTGATATCAATGTTATGTCATTTTTCTTTTCCTACTGTGATGTTTTAGTGTTACTTCAGCAGCTGAGTTTGAGGACACCTACTGGCCACTTTGCTGGCTTGCCTCAGATGACTTTGTAGGGTGTTGTCTGGTGATCCTGGGCCTGGAGGGCTTCAGCCTGGTGGAAATCTCCTGAACAATTTGCAGCCCGAACTGATACAACCATTTGGGTCTCTGGCACAGGGGAGTGAGGTAGTCGGCCATCTCTGGGATGTCCTAAATGAAAATTCCCTGCGAGTATGTCTATCAAGCCTCCTCCCTGTCAGTGTACAATGTCACCTCCCTCATCTTTTGAGGGGATGGACACCTGTTTGGGTGCCAAGATCCCTCAGACCCCTCTCAACTAGCCAGTAAATGAATGCATCCATGGCTTCAGCAGTAGAATGAAGGTCTCGGTCTAGTTAACAGATATTAGTCTACTCATGAACTCTGGCACCTCTGCCAAATGTTCCCCTGCTTGCCTCTGCCTCTCCATAGGCTCATTAATGGCCAAATCCATTGGCTCATCATCATTACTGACTCAGTAGGTGCCTGTTCCACAGAAACCCTCCAGGCAACAGAGACCTCAGCCATTCCTTCCTGCTCTAACTCTGGGCCAATTTCAATGCAGTGCTCACTGTAATGTGATTCTGAATGTACTTTAGACAGATTCCCCTCTGAGGCGAAGTCTCTGTGCTGCTGGAGAGTGGGGAGAAGGGCCTAGATGATGCATCCTTGGTGCTTGAGACTTTTACTCCTCACAAATGCAGTTCAAGGGGCTGGTTGTGACGGATCTGGTAGCTGGAACTCATAAATTTCTTGACCTGGCTTGGGAGTAAGATCCAGAGGTTGCATAGGAAAGCTATAATGATTTGTTTGTGTTGTATGCTGCCAACCTCACCCAAGATTTCATAAAGAAGTTGGTGCTGAATATGCAGCTGGGAGTATCAGGCTGGAGGCTGTCTTACTTGATGGTTGTAAATATACAAACTACCCTTCAACAAAGGTGTGTTCCCCTTGCTCTCCTGTCAGTTCAGCAGCTGGCTTCCTGAATAGGATCAGGTGTCTCATCCTATTATTATCTCCTGGCCCAGTCTGGGCACATTTGTGCTTGTTGTGCATAATCTTCTCCTGCAGTAGGGAGAAACTTTAAAATGGTACATAATCATTAAGCCGACATTGATAGATACTGATAGAAATATGAATCTCCTGAGCTGGAGTTGTCTGTGTGTTACTTGTAAGAAGTATTTGATATGAAGAAAGTTAGGTGTTAAAAGGCTTTGAATGAAAAGTGGTTCAGTGCTATAAAAAGCTAGACTTGATGAAAAATAATAAAACATTACATGGCATGTGTGCCTGAGGTGTTTGTCAGATGTACATCCAGAAACCATATATATTGGTTGTGTCTTTGTCCCATGCCAGCCTTTGTGAAGAATGGTTAATGAACTGATAGCATGTAAGCTGCTGAGTATTGTATCTCCTTTCATCTTTTGAGTGTGAACTCTGGCTGATGTGTGAGTTGAAGTCCCAAAGTGATACCAGTTATGGTAGCTGCAATGAAGTGACAAACATTGATGGCACAAGGCATTTGATGAATATGCCTGGCAGCCAGTCTTGTGTGTATCAGTCCTCTGCAACTGCAATGCTAACGGATACTCATTAAGCATTGATAGTGGTACATACCCTGGCAAAGTTCAGAAGGTCATTCATTCTCCTGTGATACTGGAACCAAGTTTGCATGAGCTGCTCACCAGTGTTGAATTCCACAGCCATCTCTGTTTAAGCTGCCTTTATCAGTGAGTTGCCCTCTGAAATAACTGCACAGTAGCCGGTATCCCATCACCAAGTCACCCTTTATTTACATGTGCCAGCTCAGTGCCAGTCCCTGAAGTCAGGAGAGTACTGAATTCCCTGTTTATTATCTGTCAGCCAGGGTTCCCAGGTTAACAACCCTAATCAAGGATCTCATAGTCAATAAGATCCACCTAGTTCCAATCACTACACCCTTTTTTTACCATTCACTTGGGAAAAATGCTTCCCTTCTCTCCTGGACTGCCTTCAGGAGACCTTCTCTAGACATGTGCTGTAGTGTGGCCCTACCTTTTGCCTGGTCTCTGACATCTCTGAAAATAATTGGGGGTAATGAACAGAGGCTGAGTGCTGCTCCTGGGCTGCAGAGTGTGAAGGGCTGTCCAGTAGCCTTTTAAATATGATGCCCGGAAGTTGGAGTCCTGGCAGGCAGCAATGCTTCCTATCAACTCACCAATAAAATGTGATGCTTCACCCATGTGTATCTAATGAGCAGAGAAGAATGTAATCATGTGACAAAACCAAACCCATCCCAGAGCAAAAAACCTTGCTGTTTAGGCCTGTCTCCACACTTAGTCTCAAATAAACAAAATTCTACCCTTCAGTACATAAATGTGGGTCTGTCACACAGTTTGATGCTTAAGTTTTCCTAAAGTTTGTTGCAAACAGCCCAAAAGGACATAGCAGAGGCATTGTGAGTACCGAATAGCATATCCAGTAATTATATACCATGTCTTAAGATTAGAAAAATACCACTTGAGACCGTCTTGAATATATTAATGATTAGAAATTCATCAATTCATTCCAGACCTGCACTAGTATAGAATTTTATGCAAAACTTGGTCTAATAATTTCAATATTAGCTTTGCAAATTTGAAGTTGAATGTTTGCTGTGCTATTAATACTCTCCTGAATTGTTGGAATTGATAGTAACCACACCCACATAAACCCACAATAGTTGAAAGTGCAGGTGTGTTAAAAATTAAAAGTCATGTAACAAGATCTCAAACCTTTTCATAACTGCCTTCCATCAGATTGTGATATTGCAATTCTCATGAGGCAGGGGTGTTTCATTTAATATTTAAATTAAGTTCCCACAGATGCAGTTGAGAACGAGATTTAAATTTATCATTGGTCAGCTGGGAAAACAGCAGCTAAATGAAGAGGAGAGAGTGATTGGATCATATAGTTTGAGCTTTCTCCAATTCTGCTCATAAGCTTGGAGGAACAAGAGTAGTGCTGACCACCTGCACAAACAAACTTTCTACCAATTGTGATCCTCTTGACCTTCCTGTTGATTACTACCCACTTTTGTCTTAGCCTTTTACCAGCTATTGGGTAATAAACAAAATACAAAATAATATAGACATGTCATTTAATTTGGCAGAACCTCTACACACACTGCAACTGCACTCCATACCAGGTGGCCATTATAATTCTAATCTTCACTTTATTGAGCACATACACAGTCAAATTTATTTGATTAAAGTTTCACTGAATGGTATTTTTAGAAGAATCTGCATAACCGAGACCAATCCCCACAATCCTGATTGTGGGTTCCAATATTAATTCCCTGAATGTAAGTCTGGACTTCTAAGAACTGAATGTTTGGGTTTCTAGGTCCCTGAACCACATAATGCTCTTTAGTTATGCTATGGCCTTCCATTTCAAACCTTGTCAAAGGCCTTATTGAAGTCCACATAAACCACGTGAACTGCACTACCCTTAACAATATATTTAGTCATTTTTTTCACGAAACTTAATTAAATTAGTCTGACAGGAACTCCCTCTAACAAATCCATGCTGACCATCCCTGATCAATTCCTGCCTTTCCAAGTATTGATTAATCTTGTCCTTCAGAATTTTTTTCCAATAATTTCCCTAACATTGACATCAGATTAACTGGTCTGTATACCTGGCCTATTCCTGCTACCCTTTTTGAACAAAGGAACCACATTAGCTGTCCTCCAGCCATTTGGCACTTCACCTCTGGCCAGTGAAGTATTAAATATCGCCATCAGAGTCTCAGCAATCTCCTCTCTTGCTTCCCATAGCAGCTTGGAAAACATCTCATCAGGCCCAGGGGATTTATGGACTCAATGCCCGCTAAAACATCTAAGACCTCTTCCCTATCTTTGTGATTTGCCTGCGTACCTGCTGCTCTGCCTCCCACTGACTAGTTAGAGACTTGTAATATAATCCCAGAAAGGTACTCTCCCCTTTGTTTTATTTCTAAGTTCAACCCAGATGGCCTCATTTGAAGACCCCTCAAGGATACACTAATTACTGCAATGATGGTTTCCTTCATCAATAATGCAATGCCCCCACTTTTCCTACACCATCCACCCCCAATTATTACACCTGCAATTTCTATACCCTACAGTGTTGAGCTGCCAGTCCCGTCTTTCCTTCGGCCATGTCTTGATGATTGTAACAAAATCATATTCCCATGTGGTGATCAATGGTCTAAGTTCATTCATTTTACCAGTTGGGCTTCTTGAATTAAAATACATTCAATTTAGCTTTTTGGACCTCCCAAGTACCTTATCCAGCCTGTGTCTTCTCTACCTGCTGGAATGTCCTAGTATTTTGTCTATATCTAATTGGAACTTGCTCTCAACTTTACATCCACTCTGTGCCCTGTGCCCCTACCAAAAGAGTTTAAAACGTCCCATCAAGGATATTGGAACCATTCCAGTTCAGATGCAACCTGTCTAGCTTGTACAGGTACTACCTATCCCAGAAAGTGTCCCAGTAATCCAAAAATCTAAAGCCCTCCCTCCTTCACTATCCCTTTAGCCACACGTTCATCTGACCTGACTTCCTATTCCTATGCTCAGTAGTGCATGACACTGGAAGTAATCCAGAGATTACCACCTCAGTAGTCTTCCTCTTCAATTTATTATCTAATTCTCTAAATTACTGCAAGACCTAATTTCTTTTTTTATCCATATCTTTGGTACTGACATGTACACAACTGCTGGCTGTTCTCTTTCTCCCTTCAGAATGCCTTGCAGCTGCTTTGAGACAATCCTGACCCTGGCACGAGGGAGACAACACACCATTCGAGAATCTTGTTTGCTGCCACAGAACTGCCTGTCAGTTCCGCTTATAATTGAGACCCTTGTCACTAAAGCTGTCCCTGTCTTTTCCCTCCCCTGCTGCGTAGCAGAGCCAACCGTGGTGCCACAAACTGGCTGTTGCAGCTTTCCCCTGAGAAGCCATGCCCCAAACAGTATCCAACACGGTATATTTGTTTGAGCAGGGAATTGCCACAGGGAACACCTGTAATACCTGACCACACGCTAACTCGTCTTTCTAGTGATCACCCAATACTTTTCTGCCTGTGTAGCGCTTACTTGGTGTGATCATATCACTAAATGGGCTATCCACGACGTTCTCAGCCTCATGGATTCTCCATATTGATTCCATCCACAGCTCCAGCTGCTGCATATGGTCAATCAGGAGCTGCAGTTGAACATACTTTCTGAACACATGGTCACCGTAGACCCTGGACATGTTCCTGATTTGCCACATATTACAGGAGGGGCTGAGGACTCCTGCCATCGTGAACCATACCAACCACAGGCAATAAACTAGGAACCGATTATGCAACCTTACCCACTACTCACCAATGCAGGTCTCTCTCTTACACATATACACACAATCTGTCTCTCTCTAATGCTAACAAACTACAAAAATGAGGACTTCACACTCTGTCTCCCTCCCAGTACTACTTACTCAGTTCCTAAATCTGGTTCAAAGCATCCAATCCTCTTGCCCTATGTCAGTTTAGAAGATCTCAGGGGCTCCATCTCTAGATTCAGGTTCACTCTGCTCCCCTCCCACTGCTGCTCTTAGTTAGCCACACAGAGATGAAGTAGAACCTACACTGAGTAGCCAGTCTCTGCTTCTTATAGGAGGACCGAAGATGATCAGCAGAACAGATTGGTGCAGGAAAAGTGCATTATGGCTCCTGCAGGATAATGTGCATTCACTCAGATGAAGTGTGACATACATCAACTATACATTCATTGAATAAAAGCGCCGTCAATCTGTCCTCAACAACACTATCCCGGCAAAGTCATGAGCCCCTTCACCTTGTTTGTCCATCTTCATGAAGTGCATTTGTTGATCTGTATATTCTATCATTTCCCAAATGATGCAATGGATGTAATACTGGGTAACGTTTGCAATTTTCCTGCTCCTTAAGACCATAGGACCATAAGACATAGACCATTCAGCCCACCAAGTATGCGCTGCCATTCAAGGAAAACAATCCTCAACTCCTCAATGTAACCCTCATAACTCTGAGTGCCTTACTGATTAAAAATCTCAGCCTTGAATATACTTAACTATCCAACGTCTAAAACCCTCTGTGGTAAAGAATTCCACAGATTTACGCCCCTCTGAGGGAAGAAATTCCTCATCTCTGGCCTAACGGGATGAGCCCTTATTCTGGGATTAAGCCCTCTCGTCTAGATTCTGCCTCAAGGAAACATATCTCTGCATCTACTCTGTCAAGTCCCCTAAGAATCGTGTATGATTCAATCAGGTTGTCTCTTATTCTTTTAAATTCCAATGAGTACAGTCTCAATCTCAAACTCTCCTCTTAAAACAATCCATCCATTCCCAGGATCAATTTAGGAATGTTCTTTGAACTGCTTCCAATGCCAGTGTATCTTTCCTTAGATAAGGGGCCCAAAACTATGTTAACTAGTTCTAACTGGTGTTTGTATACTTTTAGCAAGAATTCTCTATTTTTGTATTCCATTCCGTTTGAACGAAAGGCTAACATTCCATTTGCCTTCCATATTACCTGCTGAGATTTTATGTCAGCTTTTTATGATTTATGCACAAGAATCCCTGAATCCCTCTGTTCTGTAGCTTTCTGCAGTCTTTCTCCATGTAAATAATATTCAGCTCCTCTATTCTTCTTACCAAAGTGGTTAAACTCACATTTTCCATCTGGTAAGTTTTTGCTCACTTGCTTAACCTATCCATGTCCTGTGCAGGCTGCTTGTATCATCCTCACCATTTGCCTTCCTACCTATTATAGTGTCGTCCACAAACTGTTGTGCATTCACTTTCCTCATCCAAGTCATTAATCTTGCAAAAATTTGAGACTCCAGCACTGAACCCTTTGGCATTTCATTACTTACAGATTGCCATCCTGAAAACACCCCACTAATCACAACTCTTTGTTTTCTAATAGTTAGTCGATCCTCTATCCATGCTCATATGTTATCCCCAACACCGTAGGCTTTTATCTTAATAAGTAGCCTCATGTGTGATATCTCATCAAACATCTTCTGGAAGTCCAAATATACATAACATCCACTACTTCTCCTTTATCTATTTTGCTTATTTCTCCTTCAAAGAATTCTAGTAAATTTGTCAGTAGTGATTTCCCAACCGTGAGGCCATGCTGACTCTGCTTGATCATATTGTGTATTTCTAAATGCTCTGCAGTTACATCCTTTATAATGGACTCTAATATTTTCCAATAACAAATGCTAAGCTCACTGACCAATGGGTTATCTGTTTTTTTTGTCACCTTTCCTTTTTGAATAAGGATGTGACATTGGTAGTTTTCTAATCCTCTGGGACCTTTCTAGAATCTAAGAATTCTCAGAGGATTGCCACAAGTGCATCCGTTATTTCTGTGGCTACATTCTTTCATATCCTGAGATGAATACTGTGAATTCCAGTTCCAGCCCGGGAAGAGCTAAAAAGCATAAATGGTGTGGGGACAGTGAGCTTACAGCCATTGGCAAAGTCCTGGTGTGAAGCTGTAGGTCAGATTGCAGGTAATCACTCAGCTCAATGACCACCCTCCCTGTTGATCCTGAGTCACACCAGGCCCTGCTCTTGAATTGGATGAAAGGGTTTTCAAACAGCAGTTCACCTTAATGGGTATGGCATTCTGTGGGCAGCCCCCTCCTTCTCTCTCTTCCCATAACTTCTTATCTCTACATTCTTCCCTCCATGTCCTAGTCGTGTCACAGATGAAGAGGAGGAGCAACAACTCCCCGGATATTTGGTTCATGCTTTCAAATACTACCCCTCACTGTGACATCAGCTTCCACAATGCCTCTCCAAAAACCCAGCACAATGCCTCCCAAAGTCAGTCACAACTAAAGGAAGTCAGACGCCTCACCTGCAACTTGCTGAGGTGTGCTTTATTTAGGTCTGTTTCAGGGCACATAATGAAGCTGAATGGCTGATTTTTAATGTGTGATACATGGATTTGTCAGCTCAACCTACAAAGTTCAAATTTGGGAACTGATATTGTACCAGCTGGTTGGACTGTGTGATGGCATAGGCTCAGGATAGCATCAATTCTCTGCAATCTGGGTAATGCTAGAAATGTGTGTGTTCTTTTCCTGGGCACAACCAGGGAGGAAGTGCACAAATTTTCTGAAGAAGGGTCTAGGCCCGAAATGTCAGCCTTCCTGCTCCTCTGATGCTGCTTGGCCTACTGTGTTCATCCAGCTCTACACCTTGTTATCTCAGATTCTCCAGCATCTGCAGTTCCTACTATCTCAGGAAGTGCACAAAGATGTATTGTGTCATAGCAAAGCACTGGAGTCATACAGCTCAGAAACAGACCCTTTGGTCCAACTCGTCCACGCCAACCAAGTTTCCCAAACTAAACTAGTCCCACTTGCCTGTGTTGGCCCATATCCCTCTAAACCTTTCCTATTCACATACCTGTCCAAAAGTCTTTTAAATGTTGTAACTGTACCTGCATCTACTACTTCCAATGGCAGTTCATTCCACATATGAACCATCCTCTGTGCGAAAAGGTTGCCCCTCAGGTCCCTTCTAAATCTTTGTCCTCTCGCCTTAAAAATGTGCTTCCTAGTTTTGATCTTCTCCATCCTAGGGAAAGACCTTTGCTATTCACTTTATCTATGTCCCTCATGATTTTATAAACCTCTATAAGGTCACCCCCTCAACTTCCTACGCTCCAGTGAAAAAAAGGTCCCAACCTATCCAGCATTTCCTTATAATTCAAAACCTCCAGTCCCAGTAACATCCTGGTAAATATTTTCTGAGCCCTCTCCAATTTAGTAATATCCTTCATATGGCAGGGCGACCTGAACTGTACACAGTATTCCAAAAGCGAGCTCACCAACATCCCGTTCAACCTCAACCTGACATCCAAATTCCTGTATTGAATAGTCTGAGCAATGAAGGCAAACATGCTAAAAGCCTTCCTAACCATGCTGTCTACCTGTGATGCAAATTTCAAAGAATTATGTACCTGAAGCTCTAGGCCTCTCTGTTTGACAACGCTATCCAGGCCACTACCAATTCATTGTATAAGTCTTGCCCTTGTTCGCTTGACTAAAATGTAATACCTCGCAGTTTTCCAATTTAAACTCTGTCTGCCACTCCTCAGCCCATTGGTCCAATTGATCAAGATCCTTTTGTAATCTTAGATAATCTTCTTCATTGTAGTCTGTACCACCAATTTTGGAGTGATCCACAAACTTACTAACCATGCCTTCTAAATTCAAATGCAAATCATTTATATAAATGACGAACAAAAGCGGACCCAGCACCACTCCCTGTGGAACACCACTGGTCACAGGTTTCCAGTCCAAAAAACCACCCTCCACGACAATCCTCTATCTCCTGCCTGAAGCCAATTTTGTATCCAATTGGCAAGCTCTCCCTGAATTCCATGGGATGTAACTTTGATTCTAACATGTGATCCCTGGTGTTGATCAGGTATAAAACATCTTTAACTGGCTGCAACAGCAATACAGCATTTTCTTCTTAAAAAGGTTAATCTTTAAAAGCAGTAGATGTCAGACCCAAGTGGTAAAGCTAATATGCTAAATGTGAAGCTTGAGGGGATTCTCTGTTTAATAAATTCTAAAGTAGTTATTCCATCAATAGCTTTCATTGATTTCTTTCTAAAAAGAAAACTTTGGCATTTTTGTAACATCCATTTTGCTGTATGGTGCCAGCAGAAGAACCAATGCTTTTTGGTATTTGTGGTTGCTACTCTTCAGTGAGGGTACAGAAATGTTTTGCTTTTCTCTGAAACACAACTTCCTGTCCTTCACATGGCATGCACTTTCTTTTATACATTGGGTATAAAATGAAGAACTCTCTCCCACTCCAACTGGCATGGGATCATGATACATGATAAAACTGCACACGTCATTTTGAATTGCAGGAATCACATGCTTCCTGCTATTTTACATGATTCTTAGCAGGCATTACAAAAACTGTTCATTTGCTGCATGCATCTGTAAGGGGCCTAAAATCTCAAGTGGCTAGGCCTGCTTAAAGGCTGCCTTCTTGAATGGGAGGTATTTTGTGGCTGCAAGAAGTGGTTGGTGTTAACATCTAATTTAGTTTGTCAGATACTGAATACATTGTAATTTAAGGTAACAAGATAAGAGGAACTAATTAGGTGATTTGATTATAATGTATTTAAAGGAAAGATAACCTATAGAGGGAGATGGATGTGTCTAAATGGTGTAGTAAGCTCTGGCTAGAGAAGTTCATCCAAAACATTTTGTTCTCTGTACGTGCTTCACAAATAGGCTCACGTCACCCTCAACACTGGCAACAAAGCATGGTTTCTTAAAAGTGAAGCTGGGAGGCTAAGATTTACTTTCAAATGGAAGGTTTGATTTTGAGTCACTTTTTTGAGAAGGCAGTGATAGGAGAGTCTTTGAAGAAAGATGACTGAAACCAAATATAAAGAATCACAGACAACAAGGTGCAGGGCTGGATGAACACAGCAGGCCAAGCAGCATCATAGGAGCAGAGAGGCTGACGTTTCGGGCCTAGACCCTTCACAGATATTTTGCTGCACAGGACCTTCTGACCAATCGAAGAATAAAGTCAATGGGTGGACACGGGTGACCCCTCTATCAGACAGGAAACAAGAACGGCCCTGGCACTTTCAATACTGCTAGAAATAAGATCAGCTGCAAAGTGTTTTGGAATGAGATGCTGAATTACTGGATAGGGAAGAAGCTTTGGACGTTCTCTTAAACTTTATGGTTAAAATTTAAATAAAAGGTGACTTGTTGAATGCCTTGAAGCTCAGTTAGGATTTGTCAAATTCAACAAATTGAATGATATTTCCTTAGAAGGTGGAATTTAATCAACTATTTGTGAGATTACAGTTATTCCACTTGGAAATTCTGACATTTGTATTTGCCTTCAAATTGTTGGATTGTGTGAGGTTATCAAACGTGGATTGGCTCTTTGTCCCAACCAGAGTTAGATTCAAGGAGAGAAATATACTTCCAGATCAGTTCAGGTGCCTGAAAGTCTAAACAAGTCTTTGGGAATATCTTGTTATTCCCTCATGGGACGTTGAAGGTGATGGTGAACTGCCTTCTTGAACTGCTGCAGTCTGTGTACTATCGGCAGATCCACAATGCTGTTAGGAAGAGAAATCCAGGATTATGACCCAGCGACAGTGAAATACTTGCATTTGTCACCTCAACCTACAAAATCAAAATTTGATATCTAATGTTGTACCAACTGGTTGGGTGGTATGATGTCAGGACAGCATCAAATCTCAGTCCTCTGGCAATGCTGGAAATGTTCTTTTCCTAGTCATGGCCAGGGAGGAAACGGAAAGAGGTATGTCATACTCCTAGCAAGGCTCTGGAGGTAGTGTTATAGTATTGAATATCATATCCCTGGTGATTATATTTCCAAGTCAGGATGGTGAGCAGCTTGGAGGGGAACTTGCCGGTGATGATGCTCCCATGTATCTGCTGTCCTTATCCTTCCAGATGGAAGTGGTCATGGGTTTGAAAGGTGCGGTCTAAGGATATTTGGCAAATTTCTGCAGTGCATCTTGTAGATGGTACACACTGCTACGACTGAGCGTCGATGGTCAAGGAAGTGAATACTTGTGGATATGGTGCCAGTCGAGCAGGCTGCTTTGTCATGGGTGGTGTCAACCTTCTTGAGGATTGTTGAAGCTGCATTCATCCAGGCAAGTGGAGAGTATTTCATCACACTCCTGACTTGTGCTTTGTAGGTAGTGGATGGCTATGGGGAGTCAGGTTGTGAGTTACTCACTGTTGCATTCCTAGCCTCTGACGTGCTTTTGTGGCCACTATATTTATATAGTGAGTCCAGTTCAGTTTCTGTTCCAGTTTTATGGCATATGGAGGATAGTCAAGACTGACACCAAGAATGAAGAATACAATGCGAGCAACATTTCAAGGTTGTTTGAATATTGGCCCAAACATTATTATGAGGAAAGAATCACAAATATGAAGAATGACGATGGAATCTTTTTGACAGCTCAAAGGTGCCAGGAGTTGGGTAATTATGGAAGAAGGATAAACCCCGGATTAACCAAGGGGTAGTTAATAGATGCTTCAGATGTGATTCAAAGTATCCTTGTGTGGAATTTCCCAAAATGGAATACCAGGGTTTTTGAGATAGCATGTGCTATGGAAGGAGAGGAAGATGGTAAGACTTTAAAGGAAAAAAATCTTATATCAAAACTGCACTGACTTAAATTTCAGAACAAAGCATATGGTGGTAAAAGGTCCATTTAGTAATGGAATTGAAAGAATTCACAGTATGATTGATGAAATTGACAGCTGCTTAAACGGGGTCACTATTTGCCAAAAACATGCTTCAGATGGTTGGTTTCACTTATAGGCAAAACAATAGTCTTGAAACATGGTAACCAAACTGTTTGTGTACATTGCAAACATCTCACTCTCACTGATTACACATTGTTGGAATCTGAATAAATGATGGAAAATTAACATGCATCATGCACTTTGTACACATCTATGCCAGACCTTTACAGCCAAACAACAATACTGAAGTCAGGGGAACCTGGGAGGAACCTTGTCCACTGTTTGGAGTCCTGTATTTGCTACTCCTCATAATGAATTCATGTGTGAATATGCAGAAAAGTCTTGGCACGTTTGGGCCTAAGTTGATAAATGGCAAGTGATGTGCATCTTACCAGGTAATGACCATCTCAAACAAGATAAACATTAACTATCTCCCCATTTTCCTGAATGAATGGGCGGCATGGTGGCTCAGTGGTTAGCACTGCTGCCTCAGAGTGCCAGGAGCCCGGGTTCAATTCCGCCCTCAGGCGACTGTCTGAGTGAGTTTGCACATTTTCCCTGTGTCTGCGTGGATTTCCTCTGGGTGCTCTGGTCCAAAGATGTGCAGTGTAGGTGGATTGCCATGCTAAATTGTCCATAGTATCCAGGGATGTTTAGGTTAGCTGGGTTAGACATGGGAAATGCAGGGGTAGGGGAATGGATCTGGATGGGATTCTGTTCAGAGGGGTGGTGTGGATTTATTGGGTGCAGTGGCCTGTTTCCTCACTGTAGGGATTCTATGATTCTATGAATGCAGCTCTAGCAACTCTCAAGAAATTTTATGTCTTCTGAAAAGCAGCTGCTTCATTGATACCCCATCCACCACTTCCAAATTCAGATTTCTGAAAAAGGGTCCTGACCCAAAACGTCGACTTTCCTGCTCCTCTGATGCTGCCTGGCCTGCTGTGTTCCTCCAGCTCCACACTGTGTTATCTCTGACTCCAGTATCTGCAGTTCTTGCTATCTCTAGTATTGTTGTAAACCTTGCACGGACAACTCACAGCTCACACACACTGGCAGCTATTTGACAATGGGAGGTTTGCCTGTGGCTGTTATTGGTCTCCTGGGTTTGCATCAGGACTTGTGACCCAATGAGGTCTTGTGCATTCTTCTTCTCCAAAGTTGAAGTAAGAGTGTTGCGCCCAAAGACCTAGACTGCCTGTTGAATGTCCTTCTTACAGATTCTCCCACAGTAACTCTTCATTCTGCCATGTTGCATAAGGTTATATACCCTGTTCACCCAAATCTGAAAGCACTATATCTGAGCTAAGATTTTAAATGTCTGAAAACAACTTGGAGATTATCCAGACTACTCCCTGTAGCATAT
The DNA here is from genome assembly GCF_021869965.1 of Rhincodon typus. NCBI lineage: Eukaryota > Metazoa > Chordata > Chondrichthyes > Orectolobiformes > Rhincodontidae > Rhincodon > Rhincodon typus. The sequence continues at coordinate 25,175,660 of NC_063348.1, read as the reverse complement.
CTGAATTTTAGCCAAGTAAATGAATCACAGTGGTAGATGAAATCATTCAACAAGAACCTTGTTGGTAGTTCACAATCCTTCCAAATAAGTGGAGATCCTTCATTCTATTTAATGTCATTTCAGATGTGTGATGTTCTGACAGATGGCTGCAGCATGATATTTGGCAGCACTGATATCAAGATAATCTTGCTCACTGATTTCTATTATTATCCTGCTGCTTAGTGTGTTGCCAGTGGTTATTGTACACAATACCTTTATCAAGACATTGTCTTACACACCATATTGGAAGCATGTTTGTGCATCATGAACCCATTTTGATTTTTATGTGCTGCAGGACCCTGACAACATGGCACTACAGAGATTAATCTGGCCGTACAAGAGGCCAGGGTTAGGTTTTGTTGTTCACATGGATACCCAGAAAGCAAATGTGTGGAAATAGTTCCCTGCCTTTTAAAAAAATTAAACTTGCCACGATATCATGGTGGAAGTAATTGAAATTCTCAGATTCTAGTCAACTGTTACTCTATAATGCAGAGGTGTTTATATTCATTATATTCATAATATCAATTGACTCAACATTCATTGGCTCAACTCCTGCTGACAGTGTCACTTCAGCCTTCATTATATCTCGACTTTACTATTCCAGTGCTTTCTCGATTGGCCTCCTACCATAAGCCCCTTATAAACTGTGATCATTCATAACTTACTCCAGATCTTATTCATCTATTGCCCTGTACTCCTTAATTATCTACATACTATAGATCATCCATATTTATGGGTCATTTTAACCTTGATGCAGATGAACTGAGGTTAAAGAGTTTTCCTTCCAGGCAATATTTAATAGACACAGCAGAGAGTAGTTAGCTTTTGATAAGTGAACAGCTACCGTTTGGTAATGTATTAGTTATGTGAAGTTTATCACACAGCGTTGCAAGACACTGCTCTGAACTTTGACAGCATTTAGTTCAGATCTTCCTCTCGAGACAGTTAAAATTACAGCATCATGAAGCAGTTGCAGGATTGTGATACTTGGACCTCCAGATCTTTGGAGCACAATCCATAAAACCTCATGGTTTACCAACTAAGTAACTCATCCAGAAAAGGCATAATATACATAGCATATAAAACTACACAAAGGCTTCCTAGATCAAAGCACTGGCACCTCCTGATCAGCGTTCCCGCTAGCTTTTCTTCTTCAGCACAATCCTTCGAAGTCCGTGCTTGGCAATGACTTCCAAACCCTGCGAATACTGCAAACCACGTTAGCATGCCGGTCATCATGTGCCAAACATCAGAGTGGCTACACACACTCACAGCCGCACAACTCAGAGGGAATGTTTCTCCTGGTTTAAATCTTTGATCAAGTCAATGATCTAACAAATGTCTATATGACTCAATCCATGCAGGGTCAGTATGCGTGCTGCATGGATCAACGACTTGCTCAATTGGTGATGAACATTCACCGAGCGTCATTGACAGATGCAACTGTCCAAGAGGAAGCAGATCAATGTCTGAGTCCTAAAACAGACTAGCCAAAGTGAAGAAATGCAAATACAGCTCATGACAAATCTGAAAAATTTTCACATACTGAGGCAACACCATTCTGGAACATTAATGTTGTGTAGAGTCAGCTGCACTCAATTCCTGTGTCCTAAGTTTGAGCTGCATCTGTCGCCAAAACTGCTTTAACAAAAATGAAGCTGGAATATGTGACCAATATTTGCGGTTCTGCACATTATGATCAGAGCGCACACACACTGACTTCTAGTTTCAGAAGTCAAAGTTGTGCATTGACCTCGGAGGTCTGTGCATTAAAAAAAAGAGGGTGTATTATATGTGACCTTGTAAAACAAGCGACCAGAGCCATCTATAGATGAAGGTCCAATCGACAAAATCCCCTTTATTCACATTTGTTTCTTCTCAAGGATGACAATGACAGCTGACAATGCTGAGAAGGACATTTTCAAAAACTCCTGAACCATGATTCCATTGTGGCAGCTGATACTCTCCAACAAACTCCGAGTAGTCGGTAGTAGAATCCATGAGAGAATTGCAACAAGAAATCAAATGCATGAAAAACAACAAACCCTGTGGCGCCAGTATCCTGGCAGAGGTCTTCAAAGCTAGTAGACTTTTGCTCATACTAAAACCCTAAGTATAGAACCAGTAGATTTGGGTGGAAAAATAACTTTCTTACACCTCTCCGCCCTGAACCCCTCACAGACTTCATGACTGCAACAATGATAACTCACTTCAAGAGGAAGGTAGATCATGCTGTGGAAACTATCGATGTATTTTCCCCCTTGTCCACTGCATTCACCCAAATCTTTGATGACACATTAGGTAGTTTAGTAAGATGAGGAAAAAGGCAGGTAGAGTAGAATGTGGGAACATGTGAACTTGTCCACTTTGGCAGGAAGAATAAAAACAAGTACACTATTTAAATGGTGAAACATTGCAAAACTCCATGGTACAGATGTAACTGAGTATCCTGTTACATGAATTGCAAATCATTTGTTTCTAGTTACAGGAATTAATTAGAAAGGCAAATGAATTTTATCATTTCTTGCAAGAGGAATGGAATATAAAAGTAGAGACATTTTGCTCTAATTGTGCAATCCCATGGACAATTTGGGTCTCCTTACTTCAGAGGGGATAGCATTAGAAACAGTTCAGGTAATGTTCACTTGATTGAACCCCTTTGTCACAGTAACATCTTATGAGGCAGATTGGCCTATATCTTTGGGAATTCAGAAGAATGAGAGGTAATCTTACTGAGGTAATCTTATTAAAGCATATTAAATCCTAACGGTAATTGACAAGATAGACATTGAGAGGATATTTCCCTTTGTGGAAGGAACTAAAATTAGGGATAACAGAAATAGAAATTGCTGGAAAAACTCAGCAGGTCTGGCAACATCTGTGGAGATGCAGAGTTAGTGTTGCAGGTCCAGTGATCGTTCTTCAAAACTAGGGATGACAGTTTAAAAAGTAACCTCCCATTTAAACCAGATGAGGAGAACCTTCGTCTCGTAGAGGGTTATTGTTCTGTGGAATTCTCTTCCCCGGAGACAAGTAGAGACTGGATCATTGATTATTTTTAATGAAGACGTACTTTCTTGAGATTAATAAATTAGGTAGTGGATTAAAGGGTTATCAGGGTGTTGATTACGTGGCTAAGAAGAAACTACTTCTTCTGGTACCAGAGTCTAGATTGAGAGGACATAACTCTAATATTATACTTCGGTTGTTCAGATGTGATGTCAAGTCAATTCTTCATCATACACAATATAACGAAATTCTAGAATACTCTTTCCCAAAAAGCTATTGAGATGAGATCAATTGAAGGCATTAACATTAAGATTGATAGAATTTTTGTCAGCAAGAATGTTAATGAATATGGAAACAAAACTCATAAATGGATTTAAGATACATGGACATGATCTAATTGAAAGCAAAACCAGTTCTGGAAGGAGGGGTTTCAAAGAATTGAATGTGTTATTCCCTTTCCCAGATTCTTACAGATATTTACACATAATTATCCAATGTGAGATAATGCAGCAAACTAAATCTTCTGTCCAAAAGCCCATAATCAAGAGGGAGCAAAAGCTAAGGAGTGTATAGCAGTGTATTTCATTTGTAATGTGAACTGCTTGGTCTATCTTATATAAATAAAGCCACCAATTGGCTCAAAGTCTCTGCTTCAATTTGGTATGAATATTTATCTAGGCTGATGTTCAGAGAGGAGAATATTCCAGTAGCTAGTGTATAGATCAAGGGATCTCTGTTAAAATAGTTGGCACTTGCTTCTCATTTACCCCAACATCGGGCAGAAAAGAGATGCAGTCTGGTTTGGAGAAAATGTGAGGTTTGCTTATTGAAGTAATGCTGAATCTGACGGAATACCTTGTGTAATACCTCAAAACAGGAAAGACTTACATACACAATCTTTCATTTTCCAGAACGACAAATGTTCCTTTCCTGCTACACATGCAGAATATGGCAAAGAAATACTTTTGCGGCCTTGAACCTTGTATTGGAATGACTCGTTATTTTTCATTACATCTTGAATAAGTCATAAGTACATCACCAAATGGAAACTAATAATACTTTGAAGAAGCACTTAATGCAGGTATGCACAGCTTTAATAGCATGTTCTGGTCAGCAAAAGGGTTAATACTGTACACAGTTAACACATATCTCTCCTGTAATTTTTGGGCAAAATACAAAAATACTTCTCGTTAATTAAAGGAAACTGAATTTTTAATTTCAAAAATATGTTTTATTCATAAATTATCTATAAGTCAAAAACGATTACAACACAGGTTCCTATAGACTTTGCAGAAAATGCAGTGGAATTTTGACATTTGTCATTACACCTTCAATTCAGTTGCAAAAAAGGGGATTTCTAATTCTGAAAGAAAACTATTTACATTCCTTTAGGGCAAATGAAGGGGACACAAACCTTAACAGATCCCCATTGTACTTTGGCAGAAAGACCTTAAACAGTGGTCTTACCCCACTGCGACTTGGAGACAGCTGTCCATAGCTATAGTGCATCACTCAGCACATAGTTCTGGACCTTGGAATGTGCCAATCTGCAACACTTGGTCAATGCCAACTCTTTACACTGGAAGAGCAATGAGTTTCGGGCAGACCAAAGAGTGTCTTTCACCGAGTTGATGGTCCTCTAGGAACAGTCAATGTTTGTCTCAGTGTGTGACCCGGGAACAGCCCATAGAGCACAGAGACCTGTGTCCCAGAGCTGCTCGGGACCAGCCTCTAAAAAAAAACCAGTGTGTCCCTCTCCAGACCTTCTTTGCAAAGGCACAATCCACTGGAAGGCGTGTAGCAGTGTCTGCACCAACGCAAGCACTTCGAGGGCAATGGGGTGGCCCAGAGACTCCGATCGTACATGAAGGATCTTACAAGCAGTGACCTTTTCACAACTAGCCATGCTATGTGCTTTTTGGAGATGAGTCATTCTGCCAAATGACTTTGACAGTCTGCTCAGGGAACCATCCTTAAGGATCCACTCTCTCCTTTTCCCACAGGGTCTCGAGGATGGTCTGTTCCTAAACCTTTTTGATGGACTTGTGGTCAAAGCTATTTCCCTTACAAATTTTTCCAAGAAGGACAGGTGATACAGAATGGTCCAACAACTTGGATCATTCTGCAGCAACGAGGCCAGATGTATTCTTCGTAACAGCATGGGCAGGTAGAATCTCAGTACATGGTTACGCTTGGTGTTTGTGGACCGAGGGTCTATGCACAACTGATGCAAGTTAGCCATCAGGAGGAGGGCGGCATTGGGTACATTCTTTCTCCCTTATCCAGACCTTTGTACATGGTGGCTCTGTGAACAAAGTCCAGCTTTGACCTCCAGGTGAAGTAGAAGATGACTCAGGTGACTGCAGTGAGGCAGACTTGGGGAATAGGCCAGATGTGTGCCATGTGCGGCAACACTAAGAGTACCTCACAACTGATGAGCAGGTTTTTACCCACAATGGAGGGGGAGTGGTGCTCCCATCTGCCCTTCCTTCATTCATTCCAAAGGAAACCGGTCTTTTATTTTATTGCAAAAAGTATACTTTATTCATAAAAATAACCTTTATCTACAGTCACAGGTACTAAAGCAGTTCTTCAGAGTCTTTTTGTATCAAGAAAAACAAACATTGGAATTTGACATTCTAAATTATATTCTAATTAATTGTAGGTATTTGTAAAATACTTTCAATATGAAGAATAGCCAGACTGCCCAGCTCAAAAGTAAGACTGTGGGTTTCTCTTCTTATGGCTGTTCTTATGCTTCAAACTAATGTAAACTTAGGCTCATAAATGTGAAAAGCCTTTGAGGTAGAAGACACATCATTGTTTAAAATAGTTCAGTTTTGTAATTTGAAGTATGTAACAGGACAATGTATTTTTTATGATAATTTTGAACTTTAACTTACTTTAGAGAGCAGCAGTTATTTTGAAGCCATATACTGTTCTTGCAGGTAAAGGAAATTGATAAATTCTGGAGAATATTTAGATGTATCAGTGACAGTGCATACTCTAAGCAGATGCACAAATTACTCTGCTCATGCTACATTGTCTTGATAGAGATATATGAAGTTGACAAACTAGGATGGATGAGCTGTCGTAGAAGAGATATCACTGACATTTTAAAGAACAAATCAGCAGATAGTAAGAAGTGAGATTGGTAAAATAACCATCATCTTCTTAAAAAACACATGAAGCAGGAATTTGGCATAGACTACACAGCCAATCTGAGATTGGAAATGTAATGTTCATACATCAACAATGCATATGAAATTCGAATGCCTCTGATTATACACTGAGGGTAGTGTCTTACAATTGTTTAAGTGGTGATTCCTAATGATTTGGTACACAGAAAATAAGACCAAATACAGAAGGACTACTTCAATGATCAAAACAGAACAAGAGACTTATACCCAGTCATCTCGAAACTGCGAGGTGTTAGCCCAAAATAGATTGACTGAAAATCAATGTTCTTCTTAAGTATCATCTCTTTTGTACCTGTTGAGGGTGAGGGGAGTCTGGAAATCACTGCCTGAAAGGATAGTTTTGTCAGAAACTCTCATAACCTTTGAACAATATTGAAATATTCACTTGCTTTGCAATAGCCTCCAGAACCATGGGCAAAAGCTGGCAAATGGGATGAGTGTTGGCAGATTTGTATTGGCCAGCATGGATACGATGGACCAAAGGACCTCGTTCTGTGATATGAACATCTAGGAGTCTTTGAGAAATCTACTCAGGTCTGGGGGTAACATTGAAGCAAGAATAGCTGTTTAAAAATGGCCCTTGAATTAGCCTTGAGAGTGTACAGGTATCGTATTAAAATTGGCATATACTTGTTTCCATATGTTTAAAAACAGGAACTTTTCTTTGACTTAGAAATTATGACCTGCAATATACTAAGATTACTGAAAAATACAGACCATTTATTTCTTTATGGAACAAGAAGACGATAGATGTATAGGGGACGTGTAATTCTGTCTGGCCATTTAGCTGACTGTTATTGGCAAATATCCCAATGTAAATTATTCAAATAACTTTTGGCAAGCCTCTGCTAAAGACTTGCCAGTGATTGTGTACATAGGTGCACGTAGAGACAGAAGCTGAGGTGCTTCTACATGATTTAAGGTCCTTTAGCAGCTCTCAGTGACATTCTGTCAGAGAAGGCTAAAGGATAAAAAATATCTACAGGATCGAGAAGCACAAAACTTCGCCTTGAAATGGAAATGGCGAAGGGAAGGTGTGAGAGGTTCTGGTACCTGGAGGAGAAGATCATTTTGTGTCATAATAAGAATACAGTTGAAGAAGGTGGCTGAGGAAGTTAATGTCATCTCCTCAATGACTTCAATGTCAGATAAAACTTTTATGCTCGGCAAAGCTGGAGCAAAGTAAGTGCAATACACGCCCTTACTAAGATCTTCTTTGCAACACCTATTTATCCTTTTTACACTGTGTTGAACATTGTTTTTAATGGTTTCATGATAGATGAGAGTCACTGTTTATTCCTCAACTGTAACTGTCTGTGAGAAGGTGAATTGGGCTGTATTCTTGAACAGCTGAAATCCATCTAGTGTAGGTACATACACATACTATTAAAGGGCTCTTGTGGGGCAGTGGTAGTATCCCTAGCTCTGACACAGGTTCAAGTCCCACCTGCTCCAGATGTATGTAATTGCATCACTGAGCACATTGATTAAAATATCTACACATAGTATTAGAGGTCTTGTGATGCAGTGGTAATGGCCTAATGCTGAGCCAGGACGCCCAAGTACAAGTCCCACTCCTTCCAGAGGTGTGTAATAATATCTCTAACAGGTTGATTAGAAAATACCTCCACAGTACTATTTAGAGCGTTTGTGGTGCAGTCGTAATGTCCCTACTGCTGAGCCAGGAGGCATGGTTTCAAGTCCCACCCCCTCCAGAAGTGTGTCATAACATCTCTGAACAGTTTGATATAGAAAGTATCTCCACAGTAAAAGTTAAGGAGGAAACTCAAGGATTTTGATTGTGAATCCTGAAAGGAATGGTGACATCAACTGCAAGTCAGGAGGGTGTGTGGATTTGAAAGGGAACTTGCAAGTAATAGTTCGTCATGTGTCTACTGTCTTTGTCCTTCTAGGTGGTAGAAGTTAAGAGTTTGGAATACGCTTTTGAAGGAGCCTCGATGAGTTGCTGTAGTACATCTTGTTTGTCTATCAGTGGTGGGCGGAATAAAAGCTAAAGGTGATGAACGGTTTGCCAATCAAGTGGGTTGCTTGATGTAAATTGTGTTGATCTTCTTCAGTGTTATTGCATACAGTCTAGTCGAAAATATTCCATAACAGTCAGAACTTGTTTTCTGTAGAGCATGAACAGGATTTGGGGAGTGAGGAGGCGAACTAAAGTATTCCTTCTCTACACTTACAGCAGAATCGCTGTGCTGTTGTTTTCTATGCCTCAACTAATAAAAGCATGTATCCCATATGCCTTCTTAACCACATTATCTGCATGCCCTCCTATGTTCAGGGAGCTGTGGGACTGCATGCCAAAGTCCCTCTGATCTTCAATAATTTCCAGGGTTATACCATTCACAGTGTAATTACCCTGCATTTTTAACCCTCCCGTGTGCTTTGCTGTAATTTTCTGGGTTGAATTCCATTTGCACTGCTGTGCCCAGCTGACTAGTCTAATGATATCATCTTATACTTATAGCCAATCTCCTCACTATTTTCTTCCATACCAACTTTCATATCATTGCACACTTCTTAGACATAGCCCGTATATTTAAGTCCAAATCATGAACGTACACCACAAACAGCAAGGATCCTAGCACTGAGCCCTGTGGAACTTCACTGAAAACAGACTTCCAGTCACAGAAGCATCCCTTCACCATCACATTCTGCTTCCTGCATGTTTTGGATCCGTTGTGCGTATTTGTCTTGGATCGCATTGACCCTTACTTTCTTGACCAATCTGCCACAAGGGTCATTATTAAATGGCTTGCCAAGTACATGTCGACCACAAGTGCGGTACCCTCATCAACATTCCTAGTCATCTCCTCAAAAACATTTCATCAGATTTGTCAAACATGATCTTCCCTTAATAAATCTGTGTTGACTATCCTTGTTTAACCTGAACCTTTCCAAGTACAGATACATTCTGTCCCATAGAATTCTTCCTAATAACATCCTCACCACAAAGGGTAGACTGTAATTTCCTGATATGTTGCTTCCTGTCTTTGTTTAATAATGAGACAATGCTATAAGTCCTCCAGTTCTCTGGTATTTCATCTGTGGCCAGAAAGGATGTGAAAATTAGTGCCAGAGTCCATGCTATCTCCTTTCTTACCTTCTCAACAGCTTGGGATCCATCTCATTCAGGACTGTGGATTTATACACTTTTAAGGCTGCTTAATCCATTAGTACTTCCTCTGTCTCTGTTAATTTCTTCTAATATTTCACAGTCCTCCATCCTGGTGTCTATATCTGCAGCATCCTTTTCCATTGTGAAGACTAATGCAAAGCATTCATTGAGGACATTGTTCTAGTCTTACACATCCTCACAGAGATTACATCAATGGTTCTCAATGGACCATACTCTTTCTCTAGTTATTCCCTTGCTCTTACAATTCTTCCTGCCAATGCTTTCTCATCTACTTTATTTTTACCAACTCCATTTTTATGTCCCATCCCCCTGTCCTTTTTATGGTCTTTTAGGGACTCTGCCATATTGAGTGCCTGGTATCTGCCATAAGCTTCTCCTTGTTCCTTAGTCATTACTTTTATGTACTTTTATTTGAATTAACTATAAAGGATTCTTTATGTTACAACAAGCACAGAGGTCTCAATAAATTCCGCTCTTTTCAGTCCTGATGTTTGTACATGTAACAGAGTTTGATCTTTTTTCATAAATGTGTTTTTTAATCAAATTCAATATATATTTTTCTATGTATAAAGCTATGAAGAAGTATTTCAGACATGACCTCTTGTCTTAGCAAATGAGGAGCTTGTTTTGTTGTTTTTTAAAAAAACTCACTCAGTAAAAAGTATAAATTAAAAAATTAAAACCAGCCCTGAATATGCACAAACATGCACATGCTTGCACACCAGCATACAAGCAAACAGCTTAATATAGAGGGTGGAGGAAGTGGAATTGAAAATTTTTTTTTTAATTCTGCAGCTTTGTGAAGTATTCCAACTTGTAGCAGAGATGAGATTTCAGCTTCAAAGAACTGTCAGGAGGGAACTATTGTTTATTCCATCCTGAAAGCCACCTTGATGTTACAATCTCGTGTAACTGCAGACAAGTAATCTTAACTTTTTACAAGGGGCATTTCGATCATGTGATTGCTGATTACTGTCACAAAATGAAGGCAATCTATATTAACAAAAGAGCTTTGATATCCCCCCATTGTCAAAGCTATCAAGATGCTGTTGAAACAGAGAAGGGTTCCTCGGTCCCTTTCTTTGCATAATGATTTTGATAGGTCTCAGTTGTCTCTGTCCATTCTTGCACATGTGAGGTCTGTTGTTTATTGTCAGTTTCAAACATCTTAGTACAAAGCAATTCCTTAACACTATTGTTTAGGTATACAGTTTATAATTCCCTGTATAGCTTATCTATCTTGCATGTCATTTTAAAAGTCATTTTAAAATAGTGTGCTGACCCACTTAAAAGAATTTTCCTTCAAACAAGTATCCCAGCTATGAAATAAGTCAATGGAATTTAAGACAAATAGCCCATATACTACAACTCTATTATACTTACTTTTAAAGATTTCCTCAGATTTTTTGGAATAATAGGAGAATTTCTAGAGCTGGCAGAGGAACATATTAAGGTGAGACATATTTTCATGAGGTTATCGACTTAATTTGGATGTGTCTGTGTTTTTTGAATATTAGTATGTCAGACTATTTTACTAATATGAAAGGAAATGTACTAGCAACAAACATGCAGTATTGAAAAGTGGCACATCAAATCTAGAAAAGTTGTGTTTTCGTATCGCAGGAATCAAATATGAGAAAGGTTTGCTTCCTTCAAAATGGTCCAGTTCTTATCAGTAAATGGGTTCTTCAGCCAGACCTATGACACACACCATAGTTAGTAATTATGGGGATGCATTGGCCTAGTGATATTATCACTAGACCATTCTTCCAGAGACCCAGGCAATGTCTGGGGACCTAGTTTTGAATCTCACCATGTTAGATGACGAAGTTTGGTTTTAAAAAAGTCTGGAATTAAGAGTCTGATGATGACCATGAATCCATTGTCAAATGTGGGGAAAAATCCATCTGGTTCACCAGTGTTCTTTAGGGAAGGAAACTGTAATCCTTACCTGGTCTGGCCTACATGTGACTCCAGGCCTACAGCAATGTGGCTGACTCTTAACTGGCCTCTGGACAATGCTGATAATTCCTTCTCCACTATTTAGCAGAAATGCAAATGCACTAATTCTGTAACTACAAACCTATATGATCCAAATATCCTGACCCCTGGAAATCTAACAAGGTCAGAACCAACTTAGTTCAACAGGCAGAAAACTTTCCTTGCTATAGTTACATTGGTGGAGTGCATTATAGACTTCACAGCCACATATACTGCACCATTTTGTGTTTAGTAAGGGAAGTTAGAGAAGATCTTTGAGGTCTCCTTAAATGCTAGTTAAACTTGTGCTATATCACTCATCCACGACCCTACCAGAAGCTGCCTTATTTATGTGCAGCTATGATATTCCACAGACATTCTTCTCCAGTTACAAGTTTTGGAGGAGGATTAGTTAAGGTATGACACGAGGGTATGTTTGCACGTTAGACAATCAAAGTATGTCATTTCGCCAACACTTTGTTCTAGCCTCTTGTATTGCAACCTTTCCTGGGATACCTACACAAAGGACAATAACAGAACAATGTATTCTTTTATAACTAAAGCTGGAAAGCAGTTCCAATACAGAGTTAGCTCTTAATTGTGCCAAGGTGACAGCTGCATTCAACATTTGTGCAGCAGGCTCCTTGTAGACAAGTGCAGGAAATTTCTGTCACGTCTCCCTACCGCCAGAATGCATTTTCATCAGGCAGGTCATTGGAGCATAGTTCATCACGACCAGTGATTTTATTAATGTTCTCTGGAAAGCAGCCAGCAGCAGAGGGACCCTCCACTTCAACCATATGACAGGATTTCAAATTGTGCAGGGCATAAGTGACTGCAGTTATGACACTACATGCACTAATTCCAGTGCAATTATATTTATGAGTAAAAGGAGCTACATTTTCACAATGTGCAGTTGATATCCATAGGATCCCTACAGTTTGGAAACAGGCCATTTGGCCCAACGAGTCCACACCAACCCTCCGAACAGCGTCCCACCCAGACCCATCCCGTCCCTGTAATCCTGCATTTCCCATGTCTAACCCGCCAACACCCCTGAACACTACGGGCAATTTAGCGCAGCTAATCTGCCTAACTTGCACATCTTTGTACTGTGGGAGGAAACTGGAGCATCTGGCGCAAACCCACACAGACACAGGGAGAACATGCAAACTCCACACAGACAGTTGCCCGAGGGTGGGCTCGAACCTGGGTCCCCGGTGCTGTGAGGCAGCAGTGTTAACTACTGAGCCATCATGCCATCCATATGTGACTACAAGCACAGAATTGTACACAGTTTGTCAATTGGCAGGTCCCTTGATTCTCCATTCTACAGGTCAGCAGTGCTGTCAGTATTTGAAAGGTGAGAACCATTGTGTGATTGCTTTTGGGAGTCTAAGGACGACAGTACTGAACAATCTGACATGATACCTGAGGACAGGTACAATAGGTCACAGTTCCAACATGGTATCAGTACCTTCACACATTGTTAAACAGTGATTTAATTGTTTGGACATCCAGTTCTAGTGACATCTTAAATACAGGCATCACAATTTGTTTATTTATTCAATGTTACCATAATTATTTACCATTAATTTTCCATCATGGTCATCTATACAATGAATATTCAAAGATCTTATGATCCTCTTTCCATTCTGTTCATTGTACTTAAAGTCTGCAGAGGGTTAAAGATAGGTTAAGTGAGTTGGCAAGGGTCAGGCAGATAGAGCCCAAGTTGGTAACTGTGAGGTCATCCATTTTGGTAGGAATAACCGCTAAATGGACTATTATTTAAATGGTGAAAAATTACAGCAAGCTGCTGTACAGAGGGACCTGGGTGTCCTTGTGCATGAATCTCAAAAAGTTGGTTTGCAGGTGCAGCAGGTAATTAAGAAGGCAAATAGAATATTGTCCTTCATTTCTAGAGGGATGGAATTAAAAAGTAGTGAGGTTATGCAGCCGCTGTATAGAGTACTCTTGAGGCCACACCTGGAATACCCTATATAGTTTCAGTTTCCTTCCTTGAGAAAAGATGTAGTGGGACTGAAGGGGGAGCAGAGGAGGTTCACTAGGTTGATTCCGGAATTGAGAAGGTTGTGTTATGAGGAGAGATTGAGTAGACTGGACTGTACTCGTTGGAAATTAGAAGAATGAGGGGGGATCTTATAGAAACATACAAAATTATGAAGGGAATAGTTAGGATAGGAGCAGGGATGTTGTTGCCACAGATGGCTGAAACTAAAACTAGGGGGCAGAGCCTCGAAATAAGGGGGAGCAGATTTAAAACTGAGTTGAGGAGGAACTTCTTCACCCAAAGGGTTATGAATCTGTAGAAGTCCCTGCCCAGTGAAGTAGTTGAGGCTACCCCATTGATTGTTTTTAAGGCAAAGATGGATAGATTTTTGACCAGTAAAGGAGTTCATGATAATGTTGAGCGGGCAAGTAAGTGGAGCTAAGTCCACAAAAAGATCAGTCATGTTCTTATTGAATGGCGGAACAGGCTTGATGGGCCAGATGGCCTACTCCTCGTATTTCTTATGTTCTCATGACACAGAAATGAGGCTGGTTCAACACATTTATGCTCCACATGAGCCTCCTGCCATTGTTATTAAGAAAACTCCAACAACATATCCTATTTCTTTCTTCCTTGCACCCTGAGATACTTTGCACAAGCATTACCAAACAAAATTTGACACAAAGTTACAAGATGAAATTAAGGCAGATGACTAAAAGCTTGATCTGTGTGGTATCTTGAAGGAACAAAAGAGGTTTGGGAAGGCCTTAGCAGCTGAATATTCAGCTGTCAATTGTGGAACTGCTGAAATCAGGAACGCTGATGAGGCCAGAATTGGAGAAGAGAAAATACTTTGGAAGGTTTTAGGGCTAAAGGAGGTTAGGTGGCCTTCCATCCATTCAAATATATTGTCAATACCACTCACCTAAAATAAATCAACCCATAACTCCTTCAGCATAGCAAGCTACTGCCCTATCTTGAAGCTCATTTTCCTCTAAATTCCTTGAATGTACTGTCACCTTCTAAATCCATGCCAGTTTTACCCAGAGCTTGATGTTTGAGTGCCTCCAATCAGATTTTCACCTCACCACAGAATCAAATAGTTTTTTTTATCAAAGTCATAATTTACATTCAGTAAGACTTAGCGAAACTGGAATCAATGGGCATCAGGGTGCAAACGGTCCGGTGGTTGGAGTCATACCTGACAGATAGGAAGATGGTCGTGGTTGTGGGAGGTCAATCATCTCAGCTCCAGGACATCTCTACAGGAGTTCCCCAGGGTAGTGTCCTAGGCCCAGCCATCTTCAGCTGCTTCATCAATGACCTTCCCTCCATCATAAGGTCAGAAGTGGGGATGTTCGCCAATGATTGCACAATGTTCAGCACCATTTGTGACTCTTCAGATAGTGAAGCAGTCCATGTTCACATACAACAAGATCTGGACAATATCCAGGCTTGGGCTGACAAGTGACATTCACGCCACACAAATGCCAGGCTATGACCATCACCAATAAGAGACAATCTAACCACTGCCCCTTGACATTCAATGGTGTTACCATCACTGATCCTCCACTATCAACATCCTGGGGGTTACCATTGACCAGAAACTCAACTGGACTCAGACTCATTAACAGAGTGGCTACAAGAGCAGGCCAGAAGCTGGGAATACTGTGACGAGTAACTCACCTCCTGACTCCTCAAAGCCTGTTCACCATCTACAAGGCACAAGTCAGGTGTGTGATGGAATACTCCCCACTTGCCTGGATGAGTGAAACCCCAACAATGCTGAAGATGCTTGACACCATCGAGGACAAAGCAGCCCACTTGATTGGCACTATACCCACAAGTGTTCACTCCCTCCACCACCGACAATCAGTAGCAGCAGTGTGTACTATCTACAAGATGCACTGCAGAAATTCACCAAAGATCCTCAGTCAACACCTTCCAAACCCACGACCACTTCCATCTAGAAGGACAAGGGTAGCAGATACATGGGAACACCACCACCTCCATGTTCCCCTCCAAGTCACTCACCACCCTGACTTGGAAATATATCACCGTTCCTTCACTGTCACTGGGTCAAAATCCTGGAATTCCCTCCTTAATAGCATTGTGGGTCAACCCACAGCAGGAGGACTGCAGCGGTTCAAGAATGCAGCTCCCCACCCCCTTCTCAAGGGCAACTAGGGATGGGCAAGAAATGCTGGCCAACCAGCGACACCCACATCCCACAGATGAATAGAAAAAAAACTTTGCCAAAGGTAGAATGTTCCTCCTGATCTTTTCATCTTGTCTGCAACATTTAATGCAGTTGACTACATCACCATTCAGCTGGGGAGGTTTGCACTTACCTGGATCCCTTCTTTTCTATCCAGCCATAACCAGAGAATCACCTGCAATGACTTCTCTTCCTATACCCATAACCAGAGAATCACCTGCAATGACTTCTCTTCCTATACCCTCTGGTGTTGAAACCCTCCAACCTGAGCCTCATTTTTTTCTATATGTTGCTCCTCAGGGACATCATGCAGAAACACACCATTAGTTTCCACCTTACTAGCACCTTTCTCAGCCCCTCCTGTAACTTTAAATTATTTTGCTGCTTGTCTGATCTTAAGTATTTGATGAGTATAAATTTGTTCCAAGTAAATATTCTTAAGCCAACTGTGAAGATTGTGTAGCAAGTCAGCAGAATGCGTGAGTCAGACTGGGACGCAGACCTGTATGAGAAGTGCAGCAATATTGGAGAAATAAAAACAGTAGCAGAGAGCCTCATTGAGATGTTTCTACTAGTCAGGGGGGTTGGTTAGCTCAGTTGATTATGTTGGTTTGTGATGAAGCATGATGCCCACATTGTAGATAGGTGATTGGTGGGTATTCCTTCCTTATCTTTTTCGAGTGGCCAAAGTAGATTAAATCAGGAGATGTTATTGTAGCCAACGAATACAATTAGGAAATTCACTTTTAAAATAGTTAACATCTAAGTAAATTAATGAAATAGAATAGAGAAGGCTGGGCAGGCAATGTGTTGCAGCTGTAGTATGTGGGAGCCGGTGGACGTCAGTGCAGTCCACAGTGGCCACATCTGCAGCAAGTGTTGGCTACTTGCGGAACCTTGGCTCAGAGTTGATGAGCTGGCTTCTGAGCTATGAACACTAAACAAGGAAGAGAGTTGCCTGGACTCTGTGTTTCTGGACACAGCCAGTCACACTCCTCAGATAAATTATATAAATTTGGTCACTGGTGATTTATATCTGTATATTGACTGGACAAATTAAATAGGCAATGGTAACATTGAAGATGAATTTGTACGGTGCATCAGGAATTGTCTAAGAGCAGTACAGTGCACAATCTCCCCAGTAACAGAATATTTTAGATCTGATACTACGTAATGAGGTAGGATAAATAAGAAACCTCATAATTAATGATCCTTTGGGGGTATATATAACAGATTTCAAGCAGATATTTTATAATGCTGGCAAAAATATTCCATTCAAAAATAAGCTCTCAGTGAGAAGAATGAACCACCCAAGGTTAACAAAGGTGGCTGAGGAGAGTATCCAATCAAAAACCAAAGACATATAAAGCAGCTAAACCTAGTAGTAGGCCAGAGATTAAAATGTTTTTTAGGAAACAGCAGTGGATGACTAAAAAGCTAATAAAAAGGGAGAAAATTGATTATGAAAGTAATCTGGTGAGAAATTTAATAAAACAAACAACAAGAGCTTCTATGGGTATGTAAATAGAAACAGAATAGCTACAGTCAGTGTGGGACACATGGTGGATGTGACTGGGGAATTGATAATGGGGAATAGAGAAATGACGGGTAATTTAAACCAATATTTTGCATTGGTCTTTGTGGTGAAGGGCACCAAAAACGTCCCAAAGGTATCAGATAAGCAAGGTGCTAATGGGTAGAGAAGTCTTGTACCAGTCTCTATCATGAAGGACAAAGTAATTGCCACCTAACAGGAATGAAGACAGACAAGTAACCAGGACCTGATGGCCTGCATCTGACAGTTTCGAAAGATGTGGCTGCAAATATGGTGTAGGCATTTTTTGAAATATTCCAAAGTACACTAGATTCAAGAACAGTTCTAATGGATTGGAAAACTACTGATGTGATGCCCCTGTTCAAGGAGAGAGAGACAGACAGACAGACAGAAAACAGACCAGTTGGCCGACCATCTGGAACTGGGAAAATGCTAGAGACCATTATTAAGGAAGAAATAGCAGAACATTCAGAGAAGATTAACACAGATGGATTTTAATGGAGTAAAGTGTCATGTACTTTGGTAGGTAGAATCTTATTTATGTGGGGAGAGACACCAGAAAGTACAACACAGAGAGAGTTGGGTGTTCTTGCACATAAAACACAAAAGTTAGCATGAAGGTGCAGGAAATAATTAAGAAGGAAATGGAATTTTGACCTTTACAGTTTGGTGGGAGGTTAGTTAAAATTAGGGAAGTCTTGTTACAACTGTACAGGAGGTTGGTGAGGCTGCACCTGGAGTACTGTGTGATGTTTTGGTTATTGTATTTATGAAACGATATACTGACTTTGGAGGCAGTTTAAAAGAGATTCACTTGGCTGATTTCTGGGACAAAAGGTTCATTTATCAAGAAAAGCTAAACATGTTGCTCCTTTATTCATTAGTATTTAGGAGAATGGGGGGTGATCTTACTGAAACATATAAGACTTTGAGGGGTCTTGATAGGGTGGACACTGAGAAGATGTTTCCAGTGGTGTGGGTGTCTCAAAATAATGGACAGAGTTACAGAGTAAGGAGACACACATTTAAAATTGAGATGCAAAAGAATTTCTTCTCCCAGAGGATAATGAATATCTGGAATTCTCTATGCCAGAGAATTGTGGAGGCTAGATTACTAAAAATATTTAGAGGAGATAGATATGTTTTTGTAATATTGCGGAGTTAAGGATTATGAGATGTTGGCATGAAAGGTGAGTTGAGATCTGTGGCTGATCAGCCATGATTTTAATGGTAGGGCAAATTTGAAGGGATGAACGTCCTATTCCTGCTCCTGTTTTTATGTTCTTATGACCAAAGCTATTCAGTCCCTGCTCCGAGCTTCATTACTCAGCCAATGACACCACTCTTCTTCCTAGGAACTCTCTGAGACAGAACCAGAGCTTGGTGTCAGATTTGACCCTGAAATTGAAGATAAAGTTTCAGTGCCGAAAGTATTTTCCACTATTTGATTAGATCACAATTCATACACATATCAGAGACAACACAGTGTGGAGCTGGAGGAACACAGCAGGCCAGGTAGCATCAGAGGAGCAGGAAAGTTGATGTTTCGACTCAGGACCCTTCTTCAGAAAACTGGCCTGCTGTGTTCCTCCAGCTCCACACTGTCTTATCTTTGACTCCAGCATCTGCAGTTCTTACTATCTCATACGCATATCAGCTCCTTTTACATGCCCTTGTTCTGTATCCTGACCTAACAACAATCTATCAATGTGAGTCCTGGAAATTTCAATTGACTTATCACCTAATATTTTTTAAGGAAGCAAGTTTGAGCTTTCCACCACATCAGTGTGAAACAGTAGTTCCTAAATTGTCTTGATTTTTGCCATGTTGAAGTTTATACTTCCTGTCAAACTTTCAATTGGAAAGTTAGTGGTAGTTGAATGTTTTTGAAGTAGTAATCAAAAGGGGAGGGAATTAAAGTATGCTAGAAATAATTATGGATTTTCTTAAAGCCTTCAATAAGCTACAGAAAAGTAAAATTTTGATGAAGACAATCAAATGTGGAGTCAGGACACAGGCAGCAGAATGGATGGCTGTCTCGCTATTAACATGAAGGAAAAACAAGCAGAGGTTTGGATGTCCTTACATTTACAGAATATGGAATGCAGGTGCCAGTTTAGTTCTGTGTTGAGAAAGACAAACCTAAAAATTACAAAGGCATGGCTGAAGGATTCAGAAACAGATCAGCAGAGCGAGGGGCAGATTGAGGGATGTTACAGAAATGGAAAAAGGCAGTCTTAGTGATAGTGTGGACAAATAGCCAAATGTTTAACTGCTTAGATTTTCACATAGTCAAGATTACATAGGAGCTCTTTAGGAATTGCAGGCGAGTCCTGATTCCATGGTTTCCAACCCCATTCCCAGTCATTCTGATTCTCAGGGGTGCTTTAGAGATATGTGTGTCCATTCCTCTTCAACTGTCATGGAATCAGACCAGCTTTTTAAAGAGTCATTGTTCACAGCACTTCTTATGATGTGCTTCTTCCTGAATCCCATTCAGCAGTTCAAAAGCTTGAGTCTCCCATCTTTTGAGGGTTCGATGGACAGTCCCAGAATCCTTAAATTTGTTAATAACCCCTTGCAATTGACTCTTAAAATAATATAATCTGATTATCTGATTATTTTGACTACAATTAAATCCACAAGTGAAGTCATTTGACTTTCAAGGTACTATTTTATAAGTCTCCCCATATTTATTTTAAATGACATCTTAACTTCATGTACAAAATATGTGAAGTGATGATACATTTGTGACATTAGAATGGAAGAATCCGCTAATTCATCCTCTCGAGGTACACAAGGTGCTCAAGGAAATAGAAAAGCTAAACTTGTAGATTGTGTCAGAACTTATATAAATAACACATGCAATTGCTTATGTGGAAATTGGCCAGTAGTCTGTGATCAGGAAAAGTTTACCCATGAATTGAAAATTACCATGAGTTGCTAAACAAGTTATGTACCTCTGCTGTTAGTTTTGATGACATATCCTGTAATTAATCAGTGAATTTCATGAAGTGAAGCATTTGAACATTGCTTCTTAAACTCACACACATTATCATTCCTTCAGGTAGGGAATTGTTGGAGTTGTCAAATGTTCATAATGTCAAGTTGTAAACATTTTGGTTTTTCCATTCATTTTCTCTCACTCTCTCTTTCATTTCCAACTTTATTTGTCTTTCCATACATTACTTGCTATGAATTTGCCCTTTTTAGTTTAACTTGCTTAGTCATTCCTCTGTTTATTCCTCAATCCCTAAATCTCATTGATCAAGATGATTTATATTTGTTTTCATGATTCAATAAGGTCCCAAATATCGTGTTACCATGTGTTATTAGACTCCAGCTGGTTATGGCACATTACTTTAGAGACAGGAGTTGGCCTAAGTGATGCAATTTTAAACTCGTAAAACATAATCTCAGGATTTATATAGGAAATAGTTCTTCACACGTGGGACAATCAAAATGTTCAATACAGTTCCAAGCAGTGGAGTGCAGAAAAAAATACCTAGAATTATTTAAGAAACAATTGGATGCTGCAATATGGTAAATGCAAGGATCCTGGATGGATAAATTATGACTGACCAAATGCTCTTCTTCATTTAGAGTCTAGAGTCACAGAGATATACAGCACAGAAACAGACCCTTTGGTCCAAGTCATCCATGCTGACCAGATATCCTAAATAAATCTAGTCCCATTTGCCAGCATTTGGCCCATATCCCTCTCAACCCTTCCTACTCATATACCCATCCAGATGCCTTTTAAATATTGAAATTGTACCAGCCTCCACCACTTCCCCAGCAGCTCATTCATACACGCACCACCTTCTGCGTGAAAAAGTTGTCCCTTACATCCTTTTTAAATCTCTCCTGTCTCACCTTAAACCTATGCCCTCTAGTTTTGGACTCCCACACCCCAGGGAAAAGACCTTGTCTATCTATCCTATTTGTGCCCATCATGACTTTATAAACCTCTATAGAGTCACCCCTCAGTATCCGATAATCCAGGGAAAATAGTCCTAGCCAATTCAGCCTCTCGCTATAGCTCAAACCTTGCAATGCTGGCAACATCCTCGTAAATCTCTTCTGAACCCTTTCTAGTTTCACAGCATCCTTCCTACTGCAGGGTGACCAGAATTGCATGCAGTATGCCAATAGTGGCCTAACCAATGTCCTGTACAGCCAACTCCTATACTCAACGCACTGACCAATAAAAGCAAGCATACCAAATGCCTTCTTCACTGTCCTATCAACCTGTGATTCCACTTTCAAGGAACTATGAACTTGCACACCAAGGTCTCTTTGTTCAGCAACACTCCCCAGGACTTTACCATTGAGTGTATAAGTCCTGTAAGGTTTTAGAGTAGATTTGTAGCTCAGGTTTTGGATGTTGAGGTTGGTTGGCTCGCTGAGCTGGTTCGTTGTTCCACAGACGTTTCATTACCCTGCTGGGTAACATCATCAGTGCAGCCTCCGACGAAGCCGCTTGATGAGGGCAGAGCAGTGGGCGTGATCTATATGTACTTCAGTAAGGCGTTCAACGGTCTGCAGTACAACGAACCAGCTCGGCGAGCCAACCAACCGCAACATGTATAAGTCCTGCCCTGATTTGCCTTTGCACAATACAGCACCTCACATCTGTCTAAATTAAACTCCATCTGCCACTCATCGGCCCATTGGCCCATCCAATCAAGATCCCATTGTACTCTGAGGTCATCTTCTTTGCTCTCCACTACACCTCCAATTTTGGAGTCATCTGCAAACTTACTAACCATACCTCCTATGTTCATAACCAAATTGTTTATGTAAATAATGAAAAGCAGTGGACCCAGCACTGATTCTTGTGGCACACTGCTGGTCTCCAATCTGAAAAGCAACCCTCCACCACCACCCTCTGTCTCCTACCTTCAAGCCAGTTCTATATCCAAATGGCTTGTTCTCCTTGTATTCTGTGAGATCTAACCTTGCTAACCAGTCTGCCATGAGGAACCTTGTTGAACACCATACTGAAGTCCATATAGATCACATTCACTGCTCTGCCCTCATCAATCCTCTTTGTTACTTCTTCAAAAACTCAATCAAGTTAGTGAGATACGATTTCCAATGCACAAAGCCATGTTGACTATCCCTAACGAGTCCTTGCCTTTCCAAATACATGTAAATCCTGTCCCTCAGAATCTCCTTCAACAACTTGCCCACCACCAATGTCAAGCTCAAGGGTCTATAGTTCCCTGGATTTTCCTTACCACTTTTCTTAATTAGTCACACCACGTTAGCCAATCTCATGTCTTCCGGCACCTCACCTGTGGCTTTCAATGATACACATCTTGTGTATATCTTATGATGAATGTTATCTTTAATTGTACCTGTTAAGATCCCAAATGAAATTAATTTAGACAACATTAATTGAATTCCCAGTGACCAGTCCACAAATAAAACCACCAATAATTAAAGATAAATAAGAAGATATTGCCAGTCTTATTTGGAAGGCTGCATGGCTGTTGTGACAAATGGAAATATTATTTGATGGACGATACTCCTCAATGAAATGGAAGCTCGCACATGAGCAAACAAAGAAAACTTCATTTACACAACCCCTTATCATATACATCTCAGACCTTTACAATTAGTTACTGTTGAAATGCAAATACTATTTTAAAGATAAATATAGAACTTTTGCACGATGATATCCTGTGAACAAGAAATGGCATGAATGTTGAGGTTGGTTGGCTCGCTGAGCTGGTTTGTTGTTCCGCAGATGTTTCGTTACCATGCTTGGTAACATCCTCAGTGCAGCCTCTGATGAAGCTTCGGTGTGTTTGCCCGCCTGGCTTTTAAACTCCGGGGTCCGTTGTGATGGATTGCCTCACTTCCGGGTTTCCTCTGTAGTGGAGTGGGTATAGGGTCGAGTTCAATGTGTTTATTAATAGCCTGCTTCATGGAGTGCCATGCTTCCAGGAATTCTCGTGCTTGTCTCTGCCTAGCCTGTCCCAGGATCTTAGTGTTGTCCCAGTCGAAGCCGTGGTTCTCCTTGTCCATGTGGATTGAGATGAGTGAGTATTGGTCATGTCTTTTTGTAGCCAGTTGGTGTTCATGTACTCTTGTTGTTAGTTTCCTTCCTGTTTGTCCGATGTAGTGTTTCTCGCAGTCTCTGCAGGGGATCATGTCCTGTCCATGGCAGGGAGTGGGTCTTTAGTTCAGGTGAGCACTTGTCGTAGGGTTGACGTGGGTTTGTGTGCCACTCTGATGCCCAGCGGTCGTAGAGGTCTTGTGGTGAGTTCTGACGTGTTCCTGATGTAGGGTAGTGTGATGAGTGTGTCGGGGCGTGTAGAATCTTTCTGATGCTGTTCCTTTAGGCATCTCCTGACTATTTAAAAGGGCAACAACACACTGCAGCAACATGGAACTACACCAAGAGGAGGAGGAATACCTCTTTCAAGTGTTCAAGGATAATGGATATCCAATGTACTGGGTCAGGAGATGCCTACAGGAACAGCATCAGAAAGATTCTACACGCCCCGACACACTCATCACATTACCCTCCATCAGGAACACGTCAGAACTCACCACAAGACTTCTGCGACCGCTGGGCATCAGAGTGGCACACAAACCCACGTCAACCCTACGACAAGTGCTCACCCGAACTTAAGACCCATTCCCCGCCATGGACAGGACCAATGTCATCTACAAGATCCCCTGCAGAGACTGCGAGAAACACTACATCGGACAAACAGAAAGGAAACTAACAAGAGTACATGAACACCAGCTGGCTACAAAAGTACTCACTCATCTCAATCCACATGGACAAGGAGAACCACGGCTTCGACTGGGACAACACCAAGATCCTGGGACAGGCTAGGCAGAGACAAGCACGAGAATTCCTGGAAGCATGGCACTCCACGAAGTAGGCTATTAAGAAACACATTGAACTCGACCCCATATACATTCCACTACGGAGGAAACCCGGAAGTGAGGTAATCCATCGCAATGGACCCCAGAGTTTAAAAGCCAGGCGGGAAAACACACCGATGCTTCATCAGAGGCTGCACTGAGGATGTTACCAAGCACGGTAACGAAACATCTGCAGAACAACAAACCAGCTCGGCGAGCCAACCAACCTCAACACCCACAACCCGAGCTACAAATCTACTCCAAAACCTTAAATGGCATGAATGTTCACTTAATCTGATTTTGGTTATGTTAATTACAGCTTCTATTTTGGGATATTTTATATGGACAAGTCAAAGAAATCACAGAATTGTTACAGTTCAGAAAGAGCCTTTTTGGCCCATCATTTCTGCACTGGCTCTCTAAGCATTCTGATTTAATGTCATACTCCTGTCCTTTCCCCAACATCCTACACATTGCTTCTATTGGTATAATCATCCAATGCCCACTTGAATGCCTCAAATGATCTTTCCTCCAACACATTTCCAGGCACTGAGTCTAAACCCAGGATATTTTTTCTCACCTTGCATTTGTTTCTTTTCTAAAACACTTTAAAACTCTGTCATCTTGTTCTCAAAGTCGGAAGTCACACAACACTAGGTTATAGTTCAAAGGGTTTATTTGAAATCACAAGTTTTTGGAGCGCTGCTCCTTCATCAGGTGAAGTGGACAAAGGAGCAGTGCTCTGAAAGCTTGTGATTTCAAATAAACCTGATTTCAAATATAATCTGGTGTCATGTGACTTCTGACTTTGTCCACCCGAGTGCAACACCGGCACCTCCACATCTTGTTCTCAATCTTTTCATGAGTGGAAACGGTTTCTGTCTAACTATTCTGTCGAGATGCCTTAAAATTTTGCAAACTTCTTTGAGATTCTAACAAATCAATCCTCGGCTTTCAAGTCTCCAAGGAAAACAATTCTAACTTTTTCAATCTACCCTCATAACTGGAGTTTCTCACCCTAGAATCATTCATGTAAACCTCTTCTGCATATTTTCCAATGCATTCACAGCTTTCCTGAAGTGTGGTGCCCAGGCCTGTACAAAGTTCTCCAGCTGAGATCTAACCTATATCAATTAAGCATAATCTCTCTGCTCTTGTACTTTATGGCCCTATTAATGAATACATACACTTTATTAATGGTTCTCTCTATCTATTCTGCCACAATCTATGAGTAATACACATACATCCAGGTCTCTGCTCCTGCATATCCTTCAGGAAAGTACCCTTGTTTGGTATTGTCTCTCCATGTTCTTTGTAACACCTGACAATTTTCTGCATTGAACTTCATCTGCTACCTTCACCCACTCCACTTAATTTGTCAATGTCCTTTTGCAGTTCTACACTGATTTCCTCACAATTGAAAGTTCTTCCAAGTTCTGTGTTGTTCTCAGACTTTGAAATTGTCCCCTGAACACTCAGATCGAGATCATTTATACATACCAGGAAAAACAAGGGTATCAATACGATCTGTAGGAAACTCCACTACAAACCTTCCTTCAGCTGAAAAATATCCATTGTCAGTACTCTGTTTACTGTCACTCAGCCATTTTTTTAATCCACATTACTACTGTCCCTTTATTCCATGATCTTCCACTTTCTCCACATGTCTGCTGTATGGCATTGAATCAAAATTGTTTTGATTCCTTGTATACACCAATAGGCTTGCCCTCATCAACCATCTCTTTCAAAAAAATTCAACCAAGTTATTAGACACAATTTACCCTTGACAAATCCATGATGGTTCTTCCAAATCCATATTTTTCCGTGTGACTGTTCATTCTATTCCAAATAATTGTTTCTAGAAGCTTACCCACCATTGAAGTTAAACTGACTGGTCTATAATTGTGAAGTCGAACTTTACAGCATTTTTTGACCAAGAGTGAAATATTTGCAATTCTCCAGTCCTCTGGCACTAGCCCTGAATCCAGGGAAGGGCGACAGATTGTCGCTACAATTTCTACTGTCACTTCCTTCAATATCCTTGGATGCATCTTACCCAGCAGCTGTGCCTTATTAACTTTAACTGCCAACAGCTTATCCAATACACCCTCCGTATCAACTTTAAATTCTTCTTGTGACTGAATTTCCTCCTTAGTCAATGTGGCCAGGACAGCTTTATAGGTAAAGACAAATGAAAAGTATTAATTTAACACCTCACTCATGCCTTTTGCCTCCATGTGTAAATCTCCTTTTCAGTCCCTAATCAGCCATATTCATTCTACCACTATTTATGTGCTTATGGAAGATCTTTGCATTTGCCATTATGTTAGCTCCTAGTCTTTTTTCATAATGCCACTTTGCTTCCCTTATTTGCTTTCTTATCTCACTTAAGAACTTTATGTGTCCATCTTGGTTCTTAATTTTATTTAAGAAGTGCATTTTTTTCCATTTAACTAAATTTCTATCTCTTCTGTCATCCAGGTAGCTCTGGATTTGTTTATTCTACCCTTCCCTTTTGAGGAAATATATATTGATTGCGCCAAAACCATTTCTTTTTCGAAGGTAGCCCATTGTTCAGCTAATATTTCTCCCACTAACCTTTGGTTCCAGTCAATCTTGACCAGCTCCATCCTTGTCCCTTTGAAGCCGACTCTGTGGCAATTGATAATTTTTACTCGGGATTGACCAATGCAATTTTCTATCATCAGCCTAAACCTTATGATACAATGATCAATGTTCCCAAAATGATTCCCGATTGTCACTTGACCCACCTTTTCTCAAGAACCATGTCTACTGGTGCTTCGTCTCTTTTTGGACTTAACATATACTGCTGAAGGAAATTCTCCTGAACACAATCTAGAAATGTCTGCCCCTCATTGCCCCTTACAGTACCATTATCCCAGGCAATATACAGGTAATTAATGTCCTCATTGTAACTACTGAACATTGTTTACATGTCACTATAAATTCATGACAGATTTGTTCCTCTATATCCTTCCCATTAATTGGTTATCTGTAGATTACGCTAAGCACCCTTCTTATTCTTTAATCTTAGTCAAATTGAATCTGTCAATAAACCCTCCAAAACATCCTGTCTCTCCAGTATTGCGATGCTTTCCTTAACCAAAAATGCCGTACCTCCTCCCCTTTGCATTTTTGCCATCTTTTCTGAACACATTGTAACCAGGAATATTAACACTACTTCCTTGAGCCAGGTCTCCATTATTGTGACAACATCATATTCCTACATGGCAACTGTGCCTTTAATTCCCCAATCTTATTAGCTACACTCTGCGTATTTACATACATGCAGCATAATTCTGATTTAGACTTCATTACTTTCACCCTTTAGCCAACTTCACATATTAGTTTACTAATCTCTATGCTAGAGCTATCTGCTTTTCCAAGCATTTTGTGTCCCCAAGCATTACTTCCTATTATCTCCTGGTTCCCACACCCTGACTGAGTTAGTTTAAATCCTCCCCAACAGTAGTAGTAAAATGACCTGCAAAGAACTCAATTCCCTTTCTGTTCAGATGCAACCCGAGTAGCTTGTATGGGTGCCTTGTCTACCCGAGCCAGTCCTAATGTCCCAGAAATCTAAAATCATTTTTCCTGCATCATCTTTCCAGCCACACATTCATCTGCCTTATCTTCCTATTTCTGTTGCTCACCTTCATGTGGCACTGGGAGTAATCTGGAGATTACTACTTTAGAGGTCTGTTTGATAATTTTTTTATCTAGCTCCCTAAATTCTGATTGCAGGGCCATATTCCCCCTTTGTACCCAGTCATTTGTACCATTATTATGGACCACATTCCTCTGGCTGTCTGCCCTCCCTCAGAAGAGTGCCCTGCAGCCATTCTATGATATCCCTGATCCTAGTGCCAAGGAGGTAACACACCATCCCTGAGTTATGTTGATGACCACAGTAGCAGTTGTTTGTTTCCCTAAGTAAAGAATACTCTATCAGAACTGCCTGTGCATTCTTCTCCTTCACCTTCTCTCCAGCTAAGCCACCTGTGGCATCACGGGCTTGTCTCTTGCTGCACTCATCCAAGGATCCATCACACTCACCAATATCCAGAACGGAAAACCAAATAGTAAGTGACACCTCTGTGGATACCTGCACTACCTGCCTGTTTCTCTTAAACTATATGACAGTTATACATTCCATAGTAATTGGATTTGTGCACAGGAAGTCATGTCTGACAAATCATTTTGAATTTTTTGAAGAGGTAACCAAGAGGATAGATGAGGGTAGGGCAGTGGATGTTGTCCATATGGACTTTAGTAAGGCCTTTGACAAGGTTCTGCATGGCAGCCATGTGAAGGTTAGATCGAATGGGATCCAGGGAAAGCTAGCTAATTGAATTCAAAACAGGCTCAATGGTAGGAAGCAAAGGGTGATGGTTTCTCAGACTGGAGGTCTGTGACCAGTGGTGTGCGACAGGGGCCAGTGCTGGGACCTTTGTTATTTGTTATTTACATAAATGATCTGGATGTGAATGTACAAAGCATGATTAGTAAGTTTGCAGATGATACAAAATTAGGAGGTATTGTTGATAAGGAAGAAGGTTATCAAAAATTACAGACTGATCTTGATCAGATGGGGAAGTGGGCTGAGGATTGGCAAATGAAGTTCAATACAGATAAGTATGAGGTGTTGTACTTTGGTAAGTCAAACCAAGATAGGATTCACACTGTAAATAGTCAGGTCCTGAGGAGCTTTGTGGAACAGAGGGACCTAGGAGCACAAGAACATAGTTTGTTGAAAGTGGCGTCACAGGTAGACAGGGTGGTGAAGAAGGCATTTAGCATACTGGCCTTCATCGGTCAAGGCATTGAGTACAGGAGTTGGGACATTATGTTACAGTTGTATAAGTTGTTGCTGAGGCCACACTTGGAGTATTGTGTATAGTTTTGGTCACCCTGTTATAGGAAAGGCATAGTTAAACAGGAAAGTGTGCAAGGAAGATTTACGAGGACATTGCCAGGACTAGTAGGCCTGAGTTATAGGGAGAGGTTGGCCTGGATAGGACTTTATTCCTTGGAATGTAGGAGATTGAGGGATGATCTTATAGAATCATAGAATCCTTACAGTGTGGAAACAGGCCCTTTGGCCCAACAAGTCCACACCAACCCTCAGAATATCCCACCCAGACCCATCCCCCTATAACCCACCTAATCTACACATCCTGGAACACTATGGGCAATTTAGCATGGTCAGTCGACCTAGCCTGCTCATCTTTGGACTGTGGGAGGAAACCAGAGCACCCGGAGGAAACCCACGCAGACACAGGGAGGATGTGCAAATTCCACACAGACAGTCACCTGAGGGTGGAATTGAACCTGGGTTCCTGGTGCTGTCAGGCAGCAGCGCTAACCACTGAGCCACTGTGTTGAGGTGTTTAAAATCATTAGGGTCATAGATAGGATGAATGCATATAGTCTTTTTCCCAGGGATGGGGAATTGAAAACTAGAGGGCATAGGTTTAAGGCAACAGGGGGAAGATTTAAGAAAGACCTGAGGGGCAACTTCTTCACACAGAGAATGGTGCGTTTATGGAATGGGCTGCTAGAGAAAGGGCTTGAGGCAGGTACAATTGCAACATCTAAAAAACATTCGGATGGGTACATGGATGGGAAGGGTTTGGAGGGATATGGACCAAATGCAGGCAATTGGGACTAGCTAAGTGGGCACCATGGTCATCATGGACCACTTTGGGCTGAAGGGCCTGTTTCCATGCTGTAGTACTGTACAACTCTATGAATCAAATAGCTGCCTGCTTGGTCCTAACTTGTGATATGACCACCTCACTGAATGTGTTATCCATGTAGTTCCCTGCATCACAGATACACTTCAGTGACTCTAGCCATTGTCCAAAATACAGAGCTCAAACTTGTGCAACCAGTGATATTTCCTGCACATAGATTTGTGTAGGTCACAGGAAGTGTTGTCAATTCCCCACCTGCCACAAGACAGGCATTCTGTTTGGCCAAGCTGCCCTGCCATAACTTACCTTATACTTTTAAGTTATGGTACTTACTGTAACTTTAGTTACTTTAATTTTTTAACCTTCGTCTTGTACATTTAACTAAAAACTGGAGATTATTAGAAAGTAGAAATTCTTCCCTATCGCACACAAATCAGCTTTCTCTCTCCTGTGCCTATAAATTCTTACTTTCCCTGTGCTATTTTAGATTTTGTTTTTCAACATTACTGGAGTTGAAACACAGCTCCTAAGAGAAGCAGCTCAACAACTAATTAATTCTTAAATTTCCTGTGATATCATTCTTTGACCTTTTTCTCTTCACCTCATAATGTTTTATCAGATGCCCATTTCCTCCCTCTGTCACTATCTTAGGTGCTGTTAACTGTTTCTGAGTCACTGCGTCCTCCGCTGTCTCAATCCTAAGGTGTCAATTAGATGTTTCATTGAAAAAATGGATCAAAGTACATTGCATTTTAAAGATAAATGGCTTCCATTAAATAGCAATATTCACATCTTCAGAATATCCTCAACCCCCTTTATAGCCATTTTTTGTCAGTGTTGATTTTATTTAAGCAAATATGGCAGTTAACTTACAGATAGGAAAGCCTTGCAAACAGCAATGAGATGCATGTCTAATTGATCAATTTTACTTATGCTAACCTTTTCTTATAGGGAGGTAACAATTAGTGGGAGATAAAATCAATTTCCTCACTTCAGTCTCAGCATTGCACAACATTTCATAGTCATGCAGGGTATTTGAATGTCATGTTCCCAAAACTATTCCAAAATCTTTTAGGAAGTAACCCCAGAAACAGGGTAATGTCAAGGATGACAAGTGTGCCATGCATACATTTCTCTCTGCTGGTGTTCTACTGTCAGCAAGACAGGCCCTTCCACTCTTGCACGTATTGAGGCCCTGAAGTGGCCATTATTAAATGGCCCGGCTGTGTATTTCAGAGATTGGGAGGGTTCAAATCCTAACCCTAAACCCAACCCATCATATGTCCAAATGAAAGCTGTTGCTATACCTCCAATGGAAAGATCCATGCTAATTTAAAGCGTCCTTGGTCTCTCAATTACTACTTCCAACCTCCCAGGTAGGTCATGTCTGACTGGCCTTGTGAGGCTGCTCCCACTTACCTTTTATTTTAGAGTCTACCATGGCTCCTCTTCAGGCTGTCCTTGCAGTGTTCACAGTTCCCAGAGGCAGGACATCCTCCCATGTGAGGGCAGAAGCCACTGCCTTAACCATTACTAAGAAAGCAGTTAATGGCCTGGTGACTGGCAGTGGCTTCTGGGCTGGCTGAGGTATGATTGTCTCTGATTAATCTGTTGTTTGGGCAGGGCCACCACCTACTGAAGCTCCAGCCCTTAGAATATCTAAGAACAACCTTTGTTTTCTTTTGCACATTCTTAGTTCAGAATTGGGAATGAACAGATTTTAAATGAATCGGGAGTGTACAGTCAAAATGATCTCCTCAAGTGGGAAACGTTGTTTAACATGGAACCTGAATGAGAATAACAAGCAACAATAAATATTTAAGAAATCATTTGCCATCCTTCAGTAGTTGTAACCTACTAATCATCAAAATGTTTCCTTAAAGCCCTTGAAAATACAATAATTTAATATTAGGTCTTTTTTTTAGAAAAAATGAATGTAATCTACTATGGTTAGGGATTTTAAAGTGTTTTCTCCCATTTGTGTCCAATGAATAAGCCTCATAAGCACATAGGAAATGGAAACAAAAGTTGACTCATTCTGCCTCTTGAGTCTGCCATGTCATTCAATATGATCATGGCTGGTATTTTGCTTCAACTCCACTTTCCTGGCACTCCCAAAAAGCCTGGATTCCATAGACATCAAACATCAGTCTGAAACTGCTTTCAATATACTCAACAATGGAACTTCCACAACTCTAGAGGGGAGAAAATGCCTACGATTCACGACAATTTGTGAAATAATTTCTCTTCACCCTCAATCTTAAATGCTTGATCCATTATCTAAGGCTTTGCACCTATGTTTTAGATTTCCCAGCGGGAGAAATGACTTCTGTGTATTTACCCATGCCAAACTTCTTCAGAATTTGTATTTTACAATTAGTTTAATTCTCATTCTTCTAAATTCCAGAGAATAAAGGCCCAGTTTAATCAGCCTCTCATCATCATTCAACCTACTCTTCCCAGGAACTAAGCTAGTGAACATAAACAGAAATTGTTGGAAAAAAACTCAGCAGGTCTGACAGCATCTGTGGACAGAAATCAAAGTTAACATTTCGAGTCCAGTGACCTTTCTTGAGAACTAATCTAGTGAAACTTTACTGTCTCCAAGGTAAGTATATTCTTTTTTGATATGAAAACCAAAACAGTGCATTGTTCTCCAGGTAGGGCATCAGTAAAACATTCCTATTTCTTCTCTTCAGTCCCTTGTGATAAAGATCAAAATGTCTTTTGCCTGCTTAATTGCTGCTGTATGTGAACGTTAAATTTGTGTTCCTTACACAAGTCTCTCTAAACATCAACTTTTAAAGTTCCCATGTCTTTTGAAGTATATTCTGCTTTAATTCATTCTACCACATTGAATATTTTCACACTTCCCCTCATTCCCTGTGCCACCTTTTTGCCTGCTCTCTTAGAATGTCTGTGTTTCTTTGCAGCCTCTTTATGTCCTCCTCTTGTGTTATTTATTTTAAAATTGGATAAATTACTCTATGTCTCTTCATCTAAGACTGTGATATATTTTGTAAATAGTTGAGGATCAGTACTTATCCTTGTGGCACTTTACTTGATACAGCTTGCCAACTTAAAAACACCCTGCTTATTCTGTCTGCCTTCTATCTGTTAAACAGTGCTCCCTCCATGACAAATGTTACCCCCAACTCCATGATCCCTTATATTACCAATTAACCTTTTATGTCTCACTTTATTTAATGGAAATCCAAGTATACTACACCTACAGGCTTTGCTTTATCTACACTATGATTAAATCCTCAATGAAAACTCCTATAGAATTGTCGAAACAAACAAAATTTGCAGGTATTACCAAACTAAGAGGTGTGTCAGATAGTGAGAGTGATATTAATCAACTGCAATAGGACACAGATAAGATAGCAGAATAAGCAGACAGTTGACAGATGGAACTTCATACAAAGATATGGGAGGTGATGAATTTTAGCAAAGAGTATAAATAGAGACAATATAGACTAAATGGCACAGCTTGGATGTACAAGAACAGAGGAACCTGGAGGTTATGTGTATTAGTCTGTAAAAGTGACAGAACATATTAAAAGAGTATTTACATAGCATAATCGATTTTGGCTTCAGAAATAGAAATATTAAGGACAAAAGAAGGGAAATTATACTGAACCATTATAAAGCTAAGGAGCAGTCACAATGAGAATATTGCATCCAATTCAACAATGTTCTTTACGAAGAATGTAAGGATCCTTAACAGGATGCAAAGGAGATTTACCAGAATTGTTTCAGACATGAGGGATTTAGGTGCAAGATTATATTAGAGAAGCTGATGTTATTCTCCATGGAACAAAGGACATTGAGGGGAGATTTAAGAGTAGTGTAAAAGATTAAGACTGGTTTAGGATCATAGAATCATATAGAACGGAAGAGGCCCGTTGGCCCATTCAGTCTGCTATATTAAAAACAGAACTTGCTGGACAATCTCAGCAGATCTGGCAGTATCTATGGAGAGAAAACAGAGTTAACGTCACTGGACCTGAGATGTTGACTCTGCTTTCTTTCCACAAATGCTGCCAGACCTGCTGAGTTTCTCCAGCAGTTTCTGTTTTTTGTTTCAGATTTCCATCATCCGCTGTTCTTTCATTTTTGTTCTAAATCTACACTAGTCTCACTTTCCAGTATTTGGCATGTAGCCTTGAGTGTTACAATACTTTGAATGTTCATCCAAGTACTTTTTAAAGGTTGTAAAGTTTTCTTTTTCCAGGCCGTGCATTCCAGATTCCCTCCACCCTGTGGGTGAAAAGTTATTTCCACAAATCCCCTCTAAACCTCTGGCCTTTCATCCTATAATTATGCCCCTTTGTTATTAACCCTTCAACTAAGGGAAACAACTGTTTTCTATCCACCCTGTGCATGTCTCTCAGAATCTTATAAACCTCAAACAGGTCCCCTCTTGTCCTCTGTTGCTGTAGAGAAACCTGAGTTTATCCAGCATCTCTTCTTAGTTAAACTGCTCCATCCTGGCCAACATCCTGGTGAATCTCCTCTGCACCCTCTCCAGTACAATCACATCCTTTCTATAGTGCAGTGACCAGAACTGCACACAGTATTCCAGCCGTGGCCGAACCATAGTTTTGTACAGCTCCAACGTAACCTCTCTGTCCTTATAATCTAGGCCATGTCTGATAAAGGCAAGTGTTCATGTGCCTTCTTAATTGCCCTATTAAACTGACATTCCATCTTCAGGGATCTGTGGACAAGAACCCCAAAATCCTTCTGTTCTTCTGAGCTTCCTAGTGTCCTGCCGTTCAGTAAATAGTCTCTTATTTAATTACTTCTTCCGAAGTGTATCACCTCACACTTATCAGGGTTAAATTCCATCCACTACTAATCTGTCCATAAGACCATAAGACATAGGATTAGGCCAGTCAGCCCATTAAATTTGATCCACCATTCGATCATGGCTGATACATTTCTCAACACCATTCTCCTACCTTCTCCCGTAACCTTTGATCCCCTTATTAATCAAGAATCTATCTATCTCTGTCTTACCACCCTCTGGCTGAAGAAATTCCCCCCTGTCTCAGTTTCAAAGGGTTGTCCCTCACTCTGAGGCTTTGCCTTCAGATCCTAGTTTCTCCTACTAGTGGAAACATCTTCTCCACATCCACTGTATCCAGGTCTCTCAATATTCTGTAAGTTTCAATCTGACTCCTTCTCATCATTCTAAACTCCATCGAGTAGAGACCCAGAGTTCTCAACTGTTCCTCATATGACTAGCACTTCATTCCTGGGATCATTTGTGTAAACTTTCTCTGGACCTCTTCCAATGCCAGCATTGGGCTTGGTGATGTGATGCAATGATAACAACCTCTTTCTCAATGTCGACAAAACTAAAGAACTGATCATTGACTTCAGAAAGAAAGGAGGAGAACACACCCCCATCTACATCAACAGAGCAGAGGTTGAGAGAGTTGAGAATGTCAAGTTCCCAGTAGTGACGATAACCGATGACCTGTCCTGGACTTCCCACATAGATGCGACAGTCAAGAAGGCACAACAATGCCTCTTCTTCCTCAGGCGGCTCAGGAAGTTTGGCATGTCCATAAGGACCCTCACCAACTTTTACAGATGCACGTAGCAAGCACATTGACCAGGTGCATAACAGCCTGGTATGGCAACTGCTCTGCCCAAGACTGTAGGAAACTACAGAAGGTTGTGTGCACAGCCCAGACAATCACGGAAGCCAACCTCCCATCCATGGACTCCATTTACACGTCTCATTGCCCAAAACATCCCGGTAATGCTCTCCTACAACCTCTTCAGTCAAGCAGAGATACAGAAGCTTGAACACACACACACCAGCAGGTTCAAAAACAGCTTCTTCCCTGCCATTGTTAGACTGATGAATGGACCCTCTAATTTCAAATAATAATGATCGTGTTAATGTAGATCTTTCCTAGTGCACGTCCTAGACAGTGTAACCTCTATGCCTTACTCCGTCCAAGTTTCTTTTTCACTCTATGATCTGTATTCCTTGCTTACTCTGGTCTGCCTGTACTGCTGGCAAACAAAGCTTTTCACTCTATGGAGGTACATATGACAATAAATCAAACTAATCAAATCAATCAATCAGATTCTTCCTTAGATACGGGTCCCAAAACTGCTCACAGTGTTACAAATGCAGTCTGACTAGAGCCTTATACAGCCTCAGCAGTACATCCTATTCTTGTATTCTAGCCCTCTTGAAATGAACGTGAACATTGCATTTGTCATCCTAACTGCCAACTGAACCTGCATGTTAACCTTAAGAGAATCCTGAACTAAGTCTCCCAAATCCTTTTATGCTTCAGATTTCTGAAGCCTTTCCACATTTAGAAAATAGACTGTGCCGCTAGTCTTCCTAACAAAATGTGTAACCTCACACTTTCCCACATTCTATCTGCCACTTCTTTGCCCACTATCCTAGCCTATCCAAGTCTGCCTGCCCATTTACTCAACACCGCCTGTCCCGCATCTATATTTGTGTCATCCACAAGCTTAGCAACAATGCCTTCAGTTCCTTTGTCCAAATCATGAATATATAACATGAATAGTTGTGGTCCCACCATGAACCCCTGCAGAACTCCACTAGTCACTAGCTGACATCTTGAAAAAGACCACTTTATCCCTACTCTGCCAGTCAGCCAGTCCTCTGTCCTTGCATTCTTATCTTATTTAACAGCCTTCTGCGCAGCACCTTCTCAAAGGCCTTCTGGAAATTTAAATAGATCACGTCCACTGGCTTTTCTAATTCTAACTTGTCCTTTATTTCTTCAAAGAATTCTGACAGATTTGTCAGGAATGACCTCCCTTGATGAAACCATGCTGATTCAGCCCTATTTTACCATGCACTTCCAAGTACTCCGCAATCTCATTCTTAATAATGGAATCTAAAGTTGTACCAATGACCAAGATCAGGCTAACAAGCTTATAGTTTCCTGTCTTCTGCCTCCCTCTCTTAAACAGGGGTGTAATCCAGTCCTCTGGGACCCTCCCTGACTCGAGTGATTACTGAAAAATCACCACCAATGCTTCCACAATATCCTCAGCTATCTCTTTCAGAACTCTGGGGTATAGTCCATCTAGGTGATTTTTCCACCTTCAGAGCTTTCAACTTCCCCTGCACCTTGTCCTTGGCGATGGCCACTAACACTCACCTCTGCCCCTTGACTCTCTTGAATTTCTGGTGTGCGCTGGTGTCTTCCACTGTGAAAACTGATGCAAAGTAACTGTTCAGTTGCCCTGCCATTTTTTTGTTTTCCGTTACTACTTCTGCAGCTTCATTTTCTAGTCGTCCAATGTCCATTCTTGCCTCTCTCTTACCTTTTAGACATCTAAACAAAACCTCTTGCAATCTTCTTTTATATTACTAGCTAGCTTACTTTCATATTACTTCTTCTGGCCCCTAATTGCTTTCTGAGTTATCCTTTGCTAATTTTTAAAGCCTTCTCAATCTTCAGGCTTCCCACTAATCTTCACCACATTGTATGTTTTTTCTTTTGCTTGTATGCTGTCCCTGACTTTCCTTGTCAGACATATTTGCTTCCCCTTAATATGTTTCTTCTTCCTTGGGATGTATTTCTGCTGTGCCTCCTGAATTATGCCCAGAAATTCCTGCCATTGCTGCTCCACTGTCTTCCCTGCGAAGCTCCCCTTGCAATCATCTCTGGCCAGTTCCTCCCTCATGTTATGTATTTACGCAATTCTAATACCATAACATTTGATTTCAGCTTCTCCCTCTCAAACTGCAGGTGAATTCTATCATATTATAGTCACTGCCCCTCGGGATTCTTTCACCTTAAGCTCCCTAGTCAAGCCTGTCTCATCTCATGACACCAAATGCAGAATTGTCTGTTCCTTAGTGGGCTCTACCACAAGCTGTTCCAAAAATCCATCTTGTAGACATTCCACGAATTCCTTACCTTGAGATCCGCTACCAACCTGATTGTCCCAGTCTTCTTGCTTATTGCAATTGTGCCTTTCTTACATGTCTTTTCTGAATCCTGAGTTATTTTCTTCCCCACAACCTGATTACCGTTAGCAGTAATCAACTCGCATCAGGATCTTTTTTCCTTTGCGGTTCCTGAACTCTAGCCACACAGATTCTATGCCTTCTGATTATATATCAGTTCTTGCTTTAATTTAATTTTCTTTCTTACTAACAAGGCAACCCAGCCCCCTCTGCCCATCTCCCTGTCCTTTCAATAGGACATGTATCCTTGGATATTTAGTTCCAAGCCCTGGTCCCCTTGCAGCCGCATTTCTGTGATACTCACAACATTGTACCTGCCAATTTCAAAATGTGCTACAAGCTCATTTACTTTGTTTGGTATACTGCATGTATTTTTGATGTGGAGGTCTGAAGCCTGAAGAAGGAGTGAGGTTCCGAAAGCTTGTGTTTTCAAATAAACCTGTTGGACTATAACCTGGTGTCGTGTGATTTCTGACCTTGCATGCATTGAAGTACACCACCCACAGTCCTGCATTGACTACCCTCCTTGTCATAATTGTCCCCCTACCTGCTGTTCCTAAAGTCAGATCCCTAACCCTTTCCATACTCTCTGTCCTATTACACACTCTGGAAACATTAATAACCTCTGCTGAGCCCTCCTCCCCTTTAGCTTTTTCCATAATTTTGCATGCATCGGAACCCCTTGCCTTAGTTTGAAGCCCTATCCGCAGCCTTAGTTATGTGATTCGCCAGGACTGTAGTTTCTGCATGTTTCAGGTACAGCCTGTCCCATCTGAACATCTCTCCCCTTTCCCAGTACTGGTACCAATGTCCCATGACTTCAAACCTGTTTCCCCCACACCAGTCTTTGAGCCACACGTTTATCTCTGTGTTGACCCTGTGCCAATTTGCTCGCGGCTCAGGTAGTAATCCAGAGATTATTATCTTTTTGGTTCTGCTTTTTAATTTAGCTTCTAACTGCTCATCTGCCTCAGCAGAACGCCTTTCCTCTTTTTACCTATATCATTGGTACCTACATGGACCATTATGACTAGATCATTCCCCTCCCACTCCAAGTTCCTCTGCAGTCCAGATGAGAGATTCTGAACTTGGGCATCAGGCTGGCAACACAGTCTTTGGGATTTTTGATTCTGGCCACAGAGAATAGAATC
The DNA here is from genome assembly GCF_021869965.1 of Rhincodon typus. NCBI lineage: Eukaryota > Metazoa > Chordata > Chondrichthyes > Orectolobiformes > Rhincodontidae > Rhincodon > Rhincodon typus. Next base: position 25,136,742 of record NC_063348.1, on the reverse strand, counting down.
TACTCCCCTGACTATACTATCCTTGATTAGAACTACATTTCTCTTTTCTCGCCGTATTGAATGACTCCCTGTACCATAGTGCTATGGTCACTTTGCTCATCCTCCCTACAACTCCCACTCTCATCCACACAGGGAACAAGAATCTCTAACATGTTAGACAAGCTCAAAGGCTGAAGCTCCTTCAGCATTAGAGTCATAGAGTCGTAGGATTATAGAGCACAGAAACAGACCCTTCAGTCCAACTCGTCCATGCCAACCATATATCCTAAATTAATCCAGTCCCATTTGCCAGCATTTGGCCCATATCCCTCTCAACCGTTCGTATTCATGTACCCATCCAGATGTTCTTTAAATGCTGTAATTGTATCCACCTCCACCACCACCTCTGACAACTCATTCCATACACGCACCCGGCTATGTGTGAAAAAGTTGCCCTTAGGTCCCTTTTAAATATTTCCCTTGTCATCTTAAACCTGTGCCCTCTAGTTTTGGACTCCCCTGCCTTGGGAAAAAGACCTCGGCTATTCACCCTATCCATGCCCCTCATGATTTTATAAACCTCTATAAGGTCGCCTCTCAGTCTTCAACAGTCCAGGGAAAACAGCCCCAGCCTATTCAGCCTCTCCTTATAGCTCAAACCCTCCAACCCTGCAACATCTTTGTAAATCCTTTCTCAACTCTTTCAAGTTTATCAACATCTTTCCTCTAACATGGAGGCCAGAACTGAATGCAGAATTCCAAAAGTGGCCTAACCAATATCCTGTACTGTCACAACACGATATCCTAACTCCTACACTCAATGCAAACGCCTTCTTCATACCCTGTCTACCTGCAACTCCACCTTCAAGGATCTATGAATCTACTTTCCAAGATCTCTTTGTTCGGCAACACTTCCCAGGACCCTACCATTAAGTGCATTAGTCCTGCCCTGATTTGCCTAACCAAAATGCGACAACTTGCATGTATCCAAATTAAACTCCATCTGTCATGCCTCCAAACATTGGCCCATCTGATCAAGGTCCTGTTGTACTCTGAGATAACCTTCTCAACCTCTACCTGCCATGCTCGCAGTCACACCCTCCTGTCCCTGACCCGTGACTGAATTTGAGATAGTTAATCTAAGGAGTGTGACTGGCTCCTGAAACACAACGATCAGGTAACTCTCCCCCTCCTTGATGCATTGCAATGTTTAAAACTCAGATTCTAAGCTGGATTTCCTCAAGCAACCAATACTTGCAACAAATATGATCATTATGAACTACAGTGGGGTCCACCAGCAAGCACACCATGCAATTACAACACATGGCCTGGCCCAGCATCTCTATTTTAATTACTTAGTTCTTAATTTGATATTTAAAAATTTTGTATTGGTCTTTTAGTTTGTAGCATGTAAATATTTTGCCTATTTACCTTCAATCTGAAATTATCTTTAATAGATAGTCAAATTGGTAGTTAACTTCTACCAAAAACACCTATGGTTTACCTGTGATAACAAGGTGTAGAGCTGGATGAACACAGCAGGCCAAGCAGCATCAGAGGAGCAGGAATGCTGACGTTTCGGGTCGAGACCCATTTCTGAAGAAGGGTCTCGACCCGAAACGTCAGCTTTCCTGCTCCTCTGATGCTGCTTGGCCTGC
>NC_063348.1:25055381-25134705 GCF_021869965.1 Rhincodon typus | reverse complement strand
TTCCTGCTCCTCTGATGCTGCTTGGCCTGCTGTGTTCATCCAGCTCTACACCTTGTTATCTCAGCTTCTCCAGCATCGGCAGTTCCTACTATCTCTATGGTTTACCTGTGATGTCACACTTCTGTGCTGGGCCTGTGATCCTGGGCTTCAATTTATCCAGTTCTATTCCGACATTATTCCAAATTCCCCGAACTATATACTCACTTGGGCTGTCTCACTCTGGATGTGATCTCTCCTTTCTGAACGTGTGAAGCTTATTGACCAATCTGTCTATATCCTCCTTCTTCTTCATTGTCAACTGCCCAGCCTATCATCATATCATCTCCTAACTTACCTATCCCCCCATGTTTTCTTCTATGTCGTTTATAGATTTCTTTGGAGAGGCCAGACAAAAAAAAAGCTGTTTGATTAGCTGATGGTACAAGTCAACACAAATTTAAGTTTTAGGCAACAGATGCATAGGAGATGTGAGAAAGAACTTTTTTATGCAATGTGTGATAATGATCTGGAATTTGTTATATACTAGGCTGGTGGAAGTAAGGATGATGAATGATTACAAAAGAAATTTGATGGGCACTTGAGTGAAATAAACTTACAGGTCTACGGGGATAAAACAGTGTAATGGGACTGATTGATTTCTCAGGAACATGGATTCCATGGGCTGAATGGTCTCTTTCTGTGCCCTAATAACTCTATGACTTCATGATTTCCCTTCTGTAAAACCATGCTGACTTTGTAAAACCATACCATGATTTTCTGAGTACATTATTAAGTTCTACTTATTCATAAGTTCCAGGATTTTCCCAATAATTGGTGTCAGGCTAAGTCGCCTGCATTTCCGTATTTTTATTTCCTTACTTTTTTGGTGTATAGTGGTGTTACATTTTCTAACTTTGAATCCAGAGATTTTTGAAAAATAATAACTATTATATCCATCCTGTGCAGCTGTCACTTTTACAACCCTCGGTGCAGGCCATCAGAATTGGGGGTTTATAATTCTCATACTTTTTCCTATTCTGATACTAATTATTTGAAACTCCACACTATTGTTCACCCCTTGATAACACTTTATTTTTCATATGTAAGTCATTTTGTCTAATGTGTCACACTTATTAACTGTGTTTGTATAGCATTTGGCCTCTGTTATCTCTTCATTCCCAGTGATTATTTCTCCTGTGTTTTAGGGAGAAATGTTTAGCTACTTTCCTCTTTATATTCTTATAAAGGTTTTACATATCTGGCCAGTTTAGTTTCACTCTATGTTTTCTGTTTTTATTAATATTTTTATCCTTTTACTCGTTTCTAAAACTCTCAATCCATGGTTTTACTTCTGTTCTTCACAACATTATAAATCCCTTCATCACCTGTGTACCTAATCCAGATAAATATTGATTTAAAACAAGTATTGAATTATTTATTTGGATCAACCTTTTTATTGATTGATTTCCCTTAACTTTTAATATGGTTTCCAGTACAGGAGAGAAAGGATAGGGATAATTCATTTGTCCTAAACCTAACATCAGTTTAAGTCATGACTCATTATGGAAAAAATGAATGAAATATAATTTTGGAAAGTGCCAGCAACTCTGTAATGAAACCACAGAGAAGTGCCAGTTACATTTAAGGTGTCAATACCATATTGTCAAAATTAGACTCTAACCCTTTGCGAACCTCTAAGTTGAGAAAATACTTCAACGTCACTTCAAAATTTACAATGGTGTCCATTCCATAAGATTTAACTGTACTACTGTCAACTAAGTGTGAGAGTTTCCTTAATCACAGTAATTTTGTGTTACTGTGAAACAGCTTAACAATTTTCGTTCTGTGATGATAATGTGAGGACAAAGCCTCTAGTTTCTTACATAGACTTCAACTCCTGTGATAATTGAATTCTCTCTCCCTCCAAACCATGGGGATGCTCATGGGATTACTGCTTAATTTACTTTGCAATTGCAATACAGACCAACAGCTTTATGTGCACGACTGGGTGGGGAAGCAGGGAGAAAATAATGCCCTAGAAAAACACATTAAAAACAGAGCATAATCAAGTTCTACGGACTCATAAGTTCCCAATGTAGCCAAGGGAAGCGTTCTGCTATGATACTTTAAAACTGCCCTGGCTCTCCCTTTCTCAAAAAAAACGAAATAAAAAGTAACTATTCAGAAAGTGTGCATTAATGGAAAGTGGAGAGGAGCTGGAGCATGAAGATGAGCTATCTTGTCATCATCGTGTGATGTTAAAGGGAAATGAATTGCTTGAGAAGAGAGAGAGAGGGAGGGAGGGACTTTTTATTGTATACATCCGCGTTTTGGATGAGAGGGGATTTAAATTGATAATTAAAATAAAAGGCAGCCGCACCCTGGCTCGGAACCTCAAGCAGTCAAGAGAAAGCCTTCGCTGGTCGATCGGTGTTTGTCGCCGGGTGGCTGTAGGTTGGAGATAGTGTGTGTTCCCACCCCCCACCGTGGTTTTGTTTTGTTGAGGGAGGTGGAGAAGTGAGGGAGTAGTGGGGGGGGGGGGGGGGTGGAGGTGGAAGAAGCTGCGGGATTATTTTGCCAGTCGCTGCGGGAGCCGCTGACAGCCCGCCGGCCGACGCCAGCCGCCATGTTGGATTATAATGTTAATTTTGTAGAAATTGCCCCTCAAATTTGGACGGCGATCCCTGGCTCGACCTGAGGAGAGAAGCGAAGCGAGGGTGGGTTTCTGTTTTAAAAAAACAACGACGGAAGTTTACCTATTTTTATATTTTTTTTAAAAAAAAGGACGACTCGCTCGGATGTTTCTGTATTGATGTTGGCCCCCGTCTGATCGCAGAAAGCAGCTAAATTGGGGTAAGGAAAGGGGGTGAGAAATCATGGCCGGGGTTCTCTGTGTATGTCTGTTTTAAACAATGAAATTTGTAGGATTTTTTTAAAACTTTGGGTTTTTGTTCTGCTCCCTTTCCTCGAACAAGTGGCGATTGTTTTCGACGCCGATGCTGAAGGGATGGAGCTGCCATCCTGTTTTTCGGAGAGTTTATGCCGAGGCTTTGCTTTCGGCCTGAACGGTTTTCCTTTTTTTTCTCCTCCTGAAGCCAGTCGTACAAAATGGAACCGGCTTTAACTTCACGTTCCATCATCGGCTTTTAGCCGTAATTTGTTTGCACAGTAACTTTTTTATACCGGTTTATTTTGTCCTTGCTGTGCTATTTTGTGACATTGACGGGTGTAAGTTTTTAAATTTCTACAATCTCATGTAGATATAGTCATTATCTTTTGGCGATTTAAAGAGACTAACCAATTTTAAAGAAATACGCCGCCAGGTGGAGAAAAATGGAAAGGTCCTTTTGGAAAATAGGATTAAATGCTGCTCATCTCTTAAATTCCATTTTTTTTTCTTCGATTTGGCATTTTGTTTTACTCTTGAACCTAGCTTTTTCTCTTTCCACCCCCACCCCCCAAATAAAGCAAGCGATGCGTTTTCCCCTGTGAGTTTTCATGCCCTTCCTGTGTTTCTTTCGTCTTGTGGCCAAGTGGCCAAGTGTCCAGAAACTGGATTTTAAGGTTCCCTTTCTACTTTAGTCGGAAGGGGGCGGTGAGATATCGTTCATCGAGAGAGAGAGAGGTGCAAACTCTTACTGCTTTGCTTCGTGTTGAGGTCAAGTGTAAAGCAAACCTGCTGTCGTATCAGAACCGGCATGGTATCGTGTCGTCAGTAATCTTGTCTGACCTCTTTGTATATATACAACGAGGCAATTGATGCCCATTAAGAAGTATTTTGCCTTCAGTATTTGGTAACTTTGAACGTTGGAGGCAATTCCCGTGACCTTCGTTCACTTATTTTTATCGGAGCAATTGTTATGAAAGGAATATATGTGGCTTCCTACTCCTAACAAAGAAATATGATAGAACTGACCAACTGTTGAAAACATATGTCCATACCATGTATACATCTAATTCCTTTCTAAATTTACGAAAGAAAAGCATAAACTTTTTTTTGTAGTCTTCCTGATTATTCTCAGGGAAGTACTTTTTTTTGTAAAAATAGAACGAAACAGGTTTATGTATTTTACACCAGTTTGGGTTAACATTAGATTTTGTAATGATATATCCACAGATATGTAATCTGTAATTTTATAATTGGAGAGTTTAACAGGTCAAAGTAGTGAGAAAATCATGCTTAAACTTAATTTTTGTCAGACCACCTTTTGTTTTTTGATGTTGTGGCCTGTAATTGAAATTAAAACGAGACACTTGAGTGCTGAACTCTAAGCAAGGAAAGCTACAGGACTGTTTGTGACAGGGCTTCGTTGTCAACACCAGACTACTTGTTCAATTCAGTTTAAGTTTTTTCACCCATAAGAGTTTTCAGCTTTTTATGCAAACTGTCGAATGTGTAAATCTGAACACAACTGAAACCTAAACATTTATAGTAACTGTAGTAGATGCACAGCTTTAACAGGTACACTTAGGACTTAACTGACATGCTTCTAGAGATTTTACTTGAATTTACTTGAACCATTTAAAGAATAGCTGAATATTTGTTTGTGATGAGCAAATAATATTTCAATCTTTATATGTTGTCTAGTGGTGATGGACTAAATAGTCACCTTCATCTAGACACATTATGAAAACTGGAATCGGTTATCAGCTTTGGTTCAGTGATAGCTTTCTGTCCCAGGAGAATGCTGTACAAGACTCCCTTCAGACACTTGATTATATTGTTCAAACTGACACTCTAGTGCGATGCTAGGGGAATGCTGCAGTCAAATAGTATGGGAACAGACTGTTTGGTCCAACCAGACCGTGCTGAACATAATCCCAAACAAAACTAGTCCCACCTGCCTGCTGCTGGTCCATATCCCTCAACCTTACCTATCCATATATCCATCTGAAATGTTGTAATTGTACCCCCATCCATCACTTCATCAGGAAGCTCATTGTACACATGTACCACCCTCACTGCTTTTTTTAAAAAAAAAAAAAAAAAAATTCTCATGCCTCTTTTAAATCTCTCTCCTCTCACCTTTAAAGGTGTGCCCCAGTCTTGTCTTCCCCCTGTGATGGGGAATTTCAACTGCCATCGGCTGTATCTATACCTCTCATTATTTTATAAACTTGTTTCAGGTCACCTGTCAGCTTCCTACACTCCAGTGAAAAAAGTCCCAGCCTTTCCTTCAACTCAGACCTTCCATAGCTGGCAACATCCTGGTAAATTTCTTCTGAACCCTCTCCAGCTTGATAGTATTCCTCCTTTTACTAGGCAATAAGAACTGGAAACAGTATTCCAGAAGAGGCCTCACCAATGTCCCATACAACCTCAACATATCAACATAATGTCCCCACACCTATACTCAAAGGAGTGAGCAATGAAGGTAAGCATGCCAAATGCCTTCTAACCATCTTATCTATATGTGACGCAAGCTTTGAAGAATTATGTACCTGCACCCCTAGGTGTCTCTTCTACGACAGTACCCAAGGCTCTACCATTTTTTTAAACATGAGATGTTCAAGCAAATGTGCCCTCTCAGTTGGAAGTAAGTGATCAAAGGCAGCACTTGGAGAACGTTGGGAATTCTGGCTTCCAGAGCAATATGTATATCTCAACCAACATCACCAAAACAATTATGATCACTATCTTATTACTTCAGTTCTTGTTGATCACGAATGGACTACATGACAAAAGTGACCATATTTCAAAAACTCTTTATTGGTTGTAATGCTTACAGATGCTTTGAAGTTGTGAAAGACACCTTCTTTTTAAATGTGAGTCTCTTACTCCTCCTTGAAATAGGTGATGTCATTTTCATGAGCTACATCTTGATTGATAGTTGGGTTTTAATTAAATAGGTATCATTGTGTAAAATTTGATCTGTAATGTGTTACTATTTGCCATTTTGTGTTGTTTGGCATTTCCTTATGTTGACTTGGTTAGTCTTTTGAACAGATATAACACTTGCTTCATGCATTAATTGGGTATGAATGTAGGTTTGGATACTAATTGAACAGATTGGAAAACACAAGCTCCCAAGACTTGAGTTTCATAATAAAAGGCTCAATCAGAAGCACTTGTATCTGAATTAAAAGATTGTGTTCAAACCCCACTTTTGACTTTATCTTATAATACAGGATGACCTTACAATAACAGTCTTGAGTCAAGCCTGTATTATTATGGGTGCTGATTTGCAGATGAGATCTAACTTGGATGGAAGTGGAAGATTCCATCATCTTATTCAAAGAAGAACGAAAACCAGTGTCTTGGCAAACTTTTAGCCTTCAACGAACGCCATCAAAAATAGCAAATAATTGAAAACCAGCTTTTATTTGAGTGTGCAAATTCAGTGCAGTGTCTGCCATCCTTTATTTATACACTTAAAAAGCCATGAATTCTTGCTCAAATAATTTAAAATTGGAAGATTAATCATTTTTATTGAATAAAGATTACAATAAGATAAGGAACCAAGAGAGATAAATGGAGCTTAGATGCAGATCAGCCATGATCTCACTGGCAAAGAGGGGCTGAATGGTCCTACTTGTGTTTCTGTATTTTTAACTTATGTAAAAAGTAGTTTACAGTAACGAACACATGGTTATTCAGTATTATTCATAATGTCCTTTAATTTTTCTTAAGCATCAATGTCAACTGCAGTAACTTCAACAGCTATGTGCTTTAGAAGCGCATGTAAGGTGATAGTTCGTGATGATTGTCACCTGGGATTTAAGTTTTTTTTTATGCGAGTACTAGAATAAAAATCTTTAATAAATGATTTTAGAATCAAATGACTTGTTATATGAAACTTGTATTCTTGTAATGTATTTCTGTTTATAATTGTTTTTTGAAGTGGTTTCTTTGCATGTTCAGTTTAAATAGTCAATAACTTGCTTGTTCTCAACTGTAAACATTATAAAGAAAAATATAGTGACAATATTGATGTTAGAAACAGTTAAGATTTTTTAAATTGGAATATGAATTGTGGAGTTTGTACCACAATGGCCCTGAATTTATGCATAAATTAAACTGTTGTGTTTCTTCTGGTGTTTGTAGTTAGAACATACTCTAACCAATCCCTCTAAGAACATCCCTTTCATGCATTTTCAGTTGTCATTCCTTCGAGATACACAAAATGTGACCCAAGGAAAAACCCCTCCTTTCACCTGGTTTTTCTTTATCAATTAACTACCCTCATAACAACATGATTTTGTAGCAATACAACCATGAGAAGCTTGATTAGTGTTGAAAGTAGAAGTGAGAGATATCCGTACCTTGACACAACAACTGTATATCATGATAATTTCAGAAAAGCAAAAATGTATTTAGTTCAATGATGGGAGTTTAGTTGTGTATTCAATAAAACATCTTTGTCAATAATCTGGGAAGGTTGTATTACCGGTGGAGGATGCTGATTTCTGCTTCATCTACCGTATGGTTGATTGTCCCATCAGTTATATAATCTTTCATATCACACTACAGCTTCTTGCATTACTTTGGCTCCTTGCATATTATTACAAAAGTATACTTTCTAAGTGGATGAATTCGGAGCAGGCCACTTGGCTTTTCGAGCCTGCTTGGCCGTTCAGTAAGATAACAACTGACCTAGTTACTTCATGTTCTTGCCTATCAATGATCACCTTTCACCTGCTTGCTTATCAACAATGTATCCATCTTTGCCAGTAAAATTTTCAAGAATTCTGCTCTGGTGGTGTTTGAGGAAGGAAACTCTAAATACTCATGACTGAGTGAGTGAGATTTTCTCCTCACATCTGAACTGGGTGACTCAATTTTGAAAGTGACTCTAGACATTCTAGATTCTCCCATGAGGAAATATCCTTTCTGTATTTACCCTGCTAAGACAAATACCAACCCTGATCTTCCCTGCTTCCCCCGCCACTGCGCGCCCCCCCAGACCGCGCATGCGCAAACACATACCTTCTTTTTCCACTGGCTTCGAGCCTAAGTTGTCTGGCCTTCCCTCATCAGACAACCCACCCATTCCAGTATTAGTCTGGTAAACTTCGTGAAGTGTTTCTGATATAGAGGGATTGTCTGAATAACAGGCATAATCCCTTACGGGGGATGTAACTTACAACACCTGACATACAAGCATTTACTTTACATTGATGTGGGTGGTGTTCTGACTTGCAAACAGACTCCAAAATGGATTCGGAGGTAGTAGGTACTGCAGATGCTGGAGAATCTGAGATAACAAGGTGTAGAGCTGGATGAACACAGCAGGCCAAGCAGCATCAGAGGAGCAGGATGCTGCTTTGCCTGCCGTGTTCATCCAGCTCTACACCTTGTTATATCAGACTCCAAAATGGAACCTGTTTGTGATCTGGGAACTGTTTGTACATCCAATCTTTAATAAGGAAACCAAATCTGTACTTGGTACTCTGGATGTGGTCCCATTAACTCCCTATATAACTGAAGCATAACCACCTACTGCTGTTTTTGATTCTCCTCAGAATAAATAATAACGTTATTAGTTCATTTCCAAGTAGTTGCTACATTTACATGCTCAAGTGTTTATTTCACTTTTTTACTGAAATAAATTATTCCCACAGTTTTTTTTTAAGGTGAAAAAATTATTGTTTCAGGTAATTTTGGTTCTGTTGTACTTGCCAGTTAAAAGTCTGTTTAACTCTAAGACACTTGACTCAAGTAATCTGCTGTAAACTACAAACTCTTTCCTTGCATTATGTTACTTAATATAAATTACGGACTATAACATTGTTTCAGATCTTTGAATTATCAGGAGTGGGTTGACTTATTAAATTTATTAGCAGTATTGAAAGAGGCATGCTGTAATAACTGAAACAAATATCATCTTTGCAAATGAGAGGGAACAATCTATCAAGGCTGTTAAAGTTGAAACTTCAAGAACGTGGGTTATGATGCAGATTGTAGGTTGTGGAATAAAGCACTAATCAATGGTACCCTACTAGTTGTTGTTTTCACCTCCTTACACTTACGAGTTGTGTGCTTTAGAGGGAGTCCGATAATGGTTCTCTGGACTGATTTCTGGAATGAGTGAGTTATTCTCTAGAGTTTAGAATGATGAGAGATGAAGTAAAACAAAATTCTTCATACTTGAGACAGGGAACTAAGTTGGTGACAAAGGTGTAAGTTTTTGATTTGGTCAAGAATTATTGGCTGCGACTTGTTTTAATTTTTGCTTGTAGGAAGGTCTGATTAATTTACAATTTGACATCAAATTCTAAAGTCGTGGCAGTCTACATCAATGTCAGCAGTGTACGTCAATGTCTTCAGTGTGCATGTGAACCTGGTTCTAAATTGTGATTAGCATGGAATAAATGTGGAAGAGGAGAGGTCCGTGAAGTTTTAACTTGTATTTCAAGAAAGGTTCATGTTCTGTGGTTGCAGTCTTGAGTGTAATTGATTTTTTTTTTTGTTTTGTAAACAATACCAATGGAAAGAGTAGGATGTAAGCTGGATTGAAAGTTTGAATCAGCCATTGTGGGAGAGACCAAAAGTACCTTAGTTCAAGGTAAGAGTTTGGAGCTGAAAAAGTGATTTGGAGTGTGAGGTGGGTTTAGAGATAAAAATGAACTTCTTGGAAGAGGTAAGGTTTTGTTTTTAAAGGAAAAGAGTAAATAGAGCAAACGATTCAGTAGCTTGCAACTAATGGGAGAGGCCATGGTGGTGGGAGTTGCTACAACAGCTTCATTTTAGTGAAGTACTTTGACTGTAAGTTGGTTTGGGATATCCCCAAGTCATGAAATATGCCTACATTATAGGCAAATTCCTTGATATGAGAGGACTGAGAAAATGGGGAAAGACAAACGATGGGTTGAGAATTGAGTTTGCCAGATGTGGAGGGGAATAGGGTGTCTGGGGCAGCTACGAGCTGTTATTTTTCTTTTGTATGCCCCTCCCTCTAGTTGTGCTGTAGTCTTTTTTTTAAAAAGTCTTGCATAGTCATACAGCACAGACCCAGACTCTTCTGCGCTGACCAGACATTCCAATCTGACCTCGTCCCATTTGGTAGCATTTGGCCCATATCCTTTCTATTTGTATACCCATCCAGATGCCTTTTTAAATGTTGTAATTGTACCCACCTCCTCCAATTCCTCTGCAGCTCGTTCCATAAACGCATCGCCCTCTGCGTGGGACAGAGTTACCCCTCAGGTCCTTTTTTTTAAAAAAAAACCTTTCCCCTCTCACCTTAAACCTATGACCTCTAATTTTGGACCACCCCCACCCCAGGCCAATCCTAGGGTAAAGACCTTGGCTGTTAATCCTATGGATGCCCTTCATGATTTTATAAATCCCAAATAGGTCACCCCTCAGCCTCCAAGGTTCCAGGGAAGAAAGCCCCAGCCTATTTCAGCCTCTTACCTACAGCTCAAAGACTTCAGCCCCAGCAACGTTCTTAAAACTTCTGTCCACCCTCTCAAGTTTAACGACCACTTTGCTACGGAAAGGTGACTAGAATTCTACCAGTGTTGTAGAAGTGGTTTCGCCAATGCTCTGTACAACCTCACCATGATATCTCAACTCCTCCACTCTGTTCTGACGGATGAAGGCAAACGTACCAAATGCTGCCTTCACCATCCTGCCGACCTTTGGTATAAGGTTTTTACTTCTACAGCTTGAAGTTGAGGACATACTATATGACTGTTTAGTTTCAAAGGTCCTTTGTAATTAAAAGCAAGATTCTTTCTTACTGCCACAGACCATGTTGGTGTTTTTCACAAGAGTTGTGGTGATTGACTTGTGTCTCTGAACAGATCAAGCTGGTAAGAAGATATTATGAATAGCAAGAGGATGAACTCAGGTTTCCTGGTTGATGTTTACTTCTTAATCAGCATCAGTTTGATAAGAGAAATGACCTGTTCAGGATCACGGTACTCTTTGTCGGAGCTTGTTGTGTGGAATCCTCCATGCATTACTGCACTGACTCTGCTCCAAAAATACTACGTTGGCTGTTAAGCCCTTTGTGATGTTCAGAAGTCGTGAAAGGTGTTATGTGAATGCAAGTATTTTGATTTGTTTGTCAGTTGCATTTTTGGCCCCCCTTCAGGCACTGTTACCGTTACATAATTCTGCTTTTGCATCTTTTGACTCTGAATCAGCCTAAAGATGTTGTCTTTGAGTTTGCCCAGCAGTGAGCTTCAGAGTTGCTTGGTTTATTATAAATATGCCAGAAAAATCTGGTCCGATGAAATGGAGTATTTATCAGCTGCCTGTTGTGAGATTGATCTGAAGCGAGCTAATGTCATCGGATAATGCTGTCATGTTGGGTTTGAGTTTTATCTCAAAATTTCCAAGGATTTCCCTTTAATACTATTTTTGGAGAGAACATGCCTAGTACTGTGATTTACAAGAATGCAGCTGTCTGCTAAATGAGACTAGGATGAGTTATGAAATGTGATGTATAAAGTCTCCAGTTATATTGCCAGTAGATTCGGGTGCTAGTCCATTAAATAGAAATCCAGCAGAACACCTTTTGGACCCCTCCAATGTAATCCTTTTCATACAAAATCTCTTGTGTTCAAAATGACCACGTACTTTAGGACTTTGAGTTTTGGTGTTCCCGCCTTGACAGCATCTCCTGTTGCTGAAGTACATTGTTGAGGCGAAGTGTGACATGATAGCATTTTTCAGGAGCTGGCCACCCTACCGCTTAAAATTGCCAACAGATGGCAAACGGTAACGATCAAACAGATTAGGAGAGGCAGGCAGGTAGTGCAGGATTTCTGACTGCACTTTGCACTTTGGTTTTTAACAGGTATTTTATTCTGAATACTGGTGAAGATTATGGTTGTTCTGTGAGATTAAGGATAATAAGGGATGGGTCTCAGGAATGACTTGAAAATGAACTTGTGAAATTGGAAAAAGTTGAGGGATTGTTTGAATAATAATCTGTGTATGTCTTTGGACATGTGGATGATGAACAAGACTTGCTTTGTTAAAGACCATTGTTGGTACAATTTTAACTGACATCAGGTTTTTGAAGAATAGAATGTAGGAAGCTAGCCAATACTGACTTGAAATAGTCAAGCCTGAAGGTAAGAAAGACATGGATGAAGATTTCAGCAGGAGATGAGCTGAACAAAGCACCCGTTCCAAAGGTGGAAATGAGCAGCCTTGGTGATTGCAGTTCTGTGGTTGGAATCTCGACTTGGGTTTTAATACATACCTAAGAGCGCAAACAATCTAATTCAGCTTCAGGCAGTAGTCAGGGAGAATGATCGATTCGCTAGGGAATGGAATTCTGTACCAAAAGCGATACTTCAGTTTTCCTGATGTTTAATTGGAGGATATTCATGATCATTCAGCTCTAGAAGTTGGATCAGTAGGCTGAATTTGAGAATGGTGGAGAGATGCAAGGTGAGTCGTGTGTGTGTTGCTAGCATACATGTGAAAACCAACACTGGGCTTTCGGTTAAGGTCTGTAAGGCGTAGTGTGAAGATGAGAAACCTGAGAGGCTGAGGGTGGATCACCGGCGTTAATGGTGAAGGAGCTGCAAGAGAAATTTATTATTGGTTTTTTTGGCTATGATCAGATAGATAAATAAGAATGGAATTGGGTAGGTGCAGTCTCACCCAGCTGGATGTCCATGGAGTGGCATAAGAGGAAAATAGTGATGTTAAAGGTTGCAGACAGATTGTGAGGACAAAGAGAAATAGTTTATCTTTAGCAGTCTCTCACTGGCTACCATTTGTGATTGAGCGCATTTTAGTACCTTTTGGAAACTTGATGGAGTTCCTGTTTGGAGTTTTAAAAATAGTATGGATTTGGGAGATGCAAATTGATATCTGGAATCCCATACAGAGTGGAAGCAGGCCATTTAGCCCATCAAGACCACACCAACCCTCCAAAGAGCATCGCACCTGGACCCACTCCTATGTTATCCCTACAACCCTGCATTCCCCATGACCAGTCCACCAAGCCTGCACATCTTTGGACTGTGGAAAGAAATCGGAGCACCCAGCAGAAAGAGATCAAAAATGGCCTTCTCTGTAATTCTCACAATAGGTGTTCAAATTCAGATCATCAAATTACAATAAGGATATTTTTGATTATTCAAAAACCAGAATGATTGAAAGTTAGAAGGATTAGATCATGAAAAGAATTTTCATGGCAGGTTCTTGCAGGAAAGGCAAAATATGCAATCAGTATGCTCACTGCAGGATTGGTTGATGGATAAATGTTGGGCACGTTAATGGAGAGAATTCCCCATCTCTTCAAAATAGTGCATGGGATATTTTCAAATCACCCAAGGGTAGAAAAAACATCATTTTTATGTTCAATGCTGTGGCTTCTCTACAAACACTTCCTGTGTAGAGCTAGAAGCAATGCTGAATGTCACCAAGCATTATCCCATCTACAGAGTAAGTGATGGGCTAATCACCTTTTAAACTCAGCAAATGATGCCATAGTTTGGCTCTGGGTATGTACTTTTGCTGAATAAAATATTTGATCTAAAATACTCAATCTCCAACAGTGCTGTAGTTCCTCAGTACTGCACAAGCACATCAATCAAGATTTTGTTATTTAATTCAAAAAGTTATTTGCTTATGAGTGACATATATTTTCCAAGAATATTATGTTACTCCATTGCTTATGTTCATTTCAAATCTGCTTGGCAGACATAACGGTTCAAATATAATATATGTAACATTACTGTATTTGCTGTCATAGAGACTTGTTAGTTTGGGACAGAGTTGTCACTTGTTGCTTGACCTCAACTATGGCTTTGGGCTGTCCATGACTGGTGCGTGTTTGCTCCATTAAAGAGTTATATTGGCAACAGACTCACTGGAAACCTTTTTTCCATTTTTTGAAAAAAAGAGATGGGGGTGGGTGAGGGAAAAGGATACTGCAAGATTTCATGTCTACATTTAATCTTGAACCTTAAAAGTAATATGAGAGATACAGGAGCTGACCGCCACCTGAGGAATCCAAAGCATTTTAGGCATGAGAAATAAGATCAATGTTACACTCAGTGTACTATTTTTATGCAAGAAAGTACTATTTTTATGCAAGAAAGTAATCACCTTGGACGAGGTTGTTTTAGTTTTATGCTGGCATCTTGAACAGTAAGGTTTTGGTCATTGCTGAAGATGGCAATTTTAATAAGTTATAACATTTCGAGACTTGCATGCTGAATCTCCAAGTCATCCTTTTTACTACTTGCTTTTCCTTTAAATCTGCTCTTTTTTGATATATGCAATGTACAATCATGTGAATTAGAATCAGACCTAGGCCCCTCAAGTCTGTTCTTTCAATCACTAACATGTCTGATCTGTTTGTTCCATATTTCTACCTGCCCCTGCTAACCTTTCACTACCTTGCCTATCAGGGCTCTATCTGACTTAGCTTCACAAAGATTCTGACTCTGCTTCTTGTATTTTTGAGGAAGTCTGTTCCAAAGACTCAAGACCCTCCCGAGAAGAAAATTTCTCTTTTCTCATCTGTCTCAAAGGGGTGACTTATTTTAAGCTGTTACCCCAAGTTCGAGATTCTACCATGAAGCAACGTTCTATCCACATCCACCCTGTCAAGATCTTGTTTGCTTCAATCAATTTGCCCCTTGCTTTTCTAAATTCCAGTGGCTACAAGTCTGGCCTGTCCAATAGTTAGCACTTTGCTTTCCTTTCCATTCTGCCAGTTCCCAATTTTACTTTCTTTCACTGTTAGAAAAAGCAAGTATCAGTAGGCACTTGATAAGTTCATTGTCAGTTACATTGCTTTGAATCAATTTCATACAGCAATGTTCAATCCTTAGTAAACGTTAGAGTTGTAAATGCATAGTGTTGAGGCAGTTTGATGTACTGCTTTTTGACAGAAGAAAAATAAAGTCCCACATGGACATTAAAACTGGACATGGCTGCTTTTAACAAAGCTACTTTAGTCATGAAAAGCACTGCATGTCTTTGAGACAATTCATAACTAGTACAATAATTTGTGCAACTTTTAATAGTCTTTAACAGATTGTAAAACTGGAATAGCAGAACATCAGGCTATTCTGTCTGTAGTAATATTAGTACAATTTATTTGTTTTAACAGAGAGAAGATCAGAATTTATTCAGAAGAAGAGCTGCCTTGTTCTGATGTAGACTAAATGCAACAGTTTCAAGACATCTGTGGGCATGAAGTGGTTGGGAGAAACCAGGAATATGTTTGTAAATGGCAGCAGGAAAAATGCAGGAAAGTTGTCCAATGAACATCAGAGTCAAACCAAACTACAGCACTCTGGAAAGGGAAATTCAAGGGCCAACACAAGAGTCGCACTTGGAAAACGTAGCACTCGTAAGTGACTTAATTTTTTGTGTCTAGTTTAGGAATTTAACAGAACCAAAGCAGTCAATTGTAATAATGTGTTCATACTTCGACTGCAATTTAAAATTTGAATTAATGATAAAAGACTTCCAAGTTCTTCGGAGCTGTGATTTTAAGGCAGTTGACAATACAAATTTTAGCTTCCCTCCTAATATAAAGTGGTTTTTACAAGCATAACTTGCACCTACTAGACTGTCATCACCCATCTATACATTGCATCTAGCTTGACCACTGTCCATGACAATTGAGCTAGGAGTCATGTCTGCAGTCTTTTTTTGAGGAAAAAATCCCATCTTCTCGCAGAGCATACCCTCCAATGTATGCCATTACCAACATGGTAAATGGAATGGATTCAGAACACATCCAACGGCTCAAAACTGAGCATGCATGAGGTGCTGTGGACCATCAGAAGCAGGAGAATTATTCGACTGCAAACTGTAACCTTATTGCCTGGCTCTGCATCCCATGCTTTACTTTTGCCATCAAACCTATGGACAACTGTGCTTGAATGAACAGTGCAGTAAGTGATTGCCAGGAGCAGCGTAAGGCATAACGTTAATGGAGGTATCAACTGGTGAAGCAACAACAAAGGACTGTTTGTATAACAAACATCAGCAACATGTGACAGACAGCTAAGTAATGTCACAGCCAATGGATCGGATCAAAACTGTAGAGTTCTTTCACATCCAGTTGTGACTAGTGGACAGTGAAAACATGACTGGAGGAGGTGACCCACAGACTTTGTTCCCACTGATGGGAAACATAACACAAGACTATGCTGAAGCATTTTCAGTCATTATTGAGGCTGGAATGCAGAATGGATGATCTACTTTGGGGTCTTCCTGAGTTTCCCATCATCACCAATAATTTGATTTGCTCTGATATCAAGAATCAGCAGGAGGCCCTGAATATTTGAAAGACCACGGCTGGCATCCTGGCAATTAGATTAAAGACTCATCTTTCAGATCTCTTGCCAAGCTGTCCCAGTACATCTGCAACATTTAGTATCTACCCAACAATATGAAAGTTGCCCAAGTATTACCTTCAACAAATTCTGTCAGCTACTACCCCATGAGTCGTGCACATGATGTCAGAAAAGTGATGGATGATGTCAGCAACAGAACTATCAAGCAGTACTTGATCAACAGAAACCTCACTTTGAGATCCACCAAAGCTACTCTGCTCCTGATGTCATTACAGCCCTGGTCCAAACATGGACACACAAGATGATTGACTGCCTGTTTAACAGTGTGGAATTAGGGATCCTGTGGAAAATTGGGGTCAGCAGCATTGAGTGAAAACTTGCATTATCGTTGTTGGGGGTTACTATTAGAAGGTAAAGTAAACTGGACTGCCCAGTAAATACTGTGGCTACATGAACTGGTCAGTGAAAACTTAGAGATGAGTAATGTGCCTCCTGATTTTCCCCAAAGCCTGTTCACCGTGGCAAAGGTACAGTGTGATGGAATTCTCTCCACTTGTTCAGATCAGTGATTTCAACTTGACAGTATCAAGGACATAGGATGTGGTCAAATGTACTATCTGTCAACTTAAACCTTCAGTTCCTCCATAACCGACTCTCCATGGCAGCAGTGTGTGCTGTATATACAAAATACATAGTAACAATTTTCCAAAGCAGCTTCAAAATTGTCTTCTAAATTCAGAACTTCGACCACTGAGGTGGCCAAAAGTGGCAAACGTGGACTATCGCTTGTTGCATATTGCCTTCCAAGACACAACGTCCTGATTTTAAACAATATTGCCGCTGCTTAACGTGTTGCTCCAAAGTTCTGGAGCTCAATTCCTAACAATAGCAAAATAGAATGACCAGCAGCAGTTCAACCACAACCACCTTTTTAAGGGCAATTTTGGTTGAGCAGCATATACTGGCTTAGCCAGTGACAGTGGTTGCAATCTGTGATTTTTAATCTAATGTTTTTTGGCCAGTACTGTTTTGAACTTGGAAGCATGGTTTTTTTTAAATTTTGAAGCAGTGAATTTTGAGGTGCAATCTGTATGATAGTTGACCTTTGTAGATGTAACGTATTCATTTTATGAGACTACTTGTCCTTTCTATAACTTTGGGTGAGTCCATGTTAACAATGTAATCATGTTTAGAAGATTGCTGAAATTATGTGGGACTAAATAATTTAAGGCTGAGATGAATGGCAATTATTATTTAAATACGTGTGATTTGATTCTTGACTTGATAGTCAAATGGAAACTTTTGTTTTCCTAATCAGCCTGATCAGGCTGATATTCCACACTTCTGGAGCAGGTGGGGTCTGAATCCAGGCCTCCTGGTCCATTTGACTTTAATGGACCATTGTATCATTTGGAACACTTTTTTTTTATAGTCCAATTTATATACATGTCATCTACTTGAAAGCTGATTCAAGGAATGGTATTGAAGATGGAAGTGTTGAATGTGAACATAAAGAAATATATTTACTTGGTGTATAAGGATTTTTGTTGCAACACGTTTCAATGGCAAATTGAATAGGATAGTTAAGATTTGAGATGATTCCAAGTGTTTTCCATTCAAAAATACTTCTGTGAAGCTCTTTGGAACATCTGGAGGTCACCAAAGTGCTATACAAATGCAGGTTCCTTTTTGATCTAAATGCCAATTAAGGCACAACCAACATAAAATGTGTCTCTTTTTAGGCATGATGGGTTTTGAGGGTCATGGCTCTCGATACGTACCTTCCACTGGAATGACAGCCAAAGAGCTGTGTGAAAATGATGATCTAGCAACAAGCTTAGTCCTTGATCCCTACCTGGGTTTCCAGACACACAAAATGAACACCAGGTATGTCAGGCAAGTATCATCCACTCCAGTTTTCAAATCTAAATAGCTTGCCAATGCATTAGCGGTAAATTGTAATCTATTTGTGGATGCGACACAAATTATTTTTTTTTTTTCTCCCATTTTTCTCCTGTTGTAGGTTGCTCACCACCTCACATCCTCCTCCAACCAGGAGGGTGGGATGGTTTGGGCCGCGGACCTCTCGATGACCGCCATCAATAACGCTCCGTGTTTGGCAGGCAGGTGTGACTGAAATGGGGTGAGCCTGACGATGTCAGTTCCTCCTACCTCCCCCGAGATGGAACGCCTCGCTTCTGCGCGACGCTCTTGCAGCCTTGCCAAGAACTGACCAAACTGACCCGATTTGAGGTAGGGGGATTCAAGTAGCAGGCAGTCCTGGGACTCGAACCTGTGACCTCCTAATTGGGAGGCGAGTGCTGTATAGGGCTGTATGACTTAAAATGTATGTAGGTTCAGTCCTCTTCCAAAATCAAAGTCATTTTCCCCCTCCTCTTTATTGTTTTAAAAGCCAAGCTTTTTTACAAATTTAAACAATTGAAAGGTACCTGTTAAGTACCTGGCCCACTTTTTTGTTTGTTTTTTTTTGTTCTGGTAATTTTTCTTTATGTCAATTGTTGAAAATGATGGGTAGCAAAATATTCCATCTATACTATACAGTGAAACAGATTTGACTATTTTCTTCCCAGTGTTTTTGAAAAAATAAGTTTAGGCTCGTATTCATCAAACATTCCACACCAAACATGTCAGCGAATATTCAACAGGATTGAACAGGTAGAAAACTTATATCATTTGGGGTAAAAGATGATGAGATCAGAAATTTAATTCTTAAAAACTTGGTGAAGAAAATATTCAAATTAAAATGTGCCTGATTTTGCTTGAATTGGGACAAATTTAATATGCAGTGTCCCACAACAATGAAGGTTCGCTGGTGATAATTTACGAAAAGAATACCTGGGGTCATCAGATAAGTAAAACAAACGGTAAGTCAAAGCTGTTATTGCAATGTATATCATCGTAACAGAACGAAAGCACTATGCTGTTTTCTTGCGTGGTGAGTTCTTCATTTTCAGTGTGCTGATTGTGTTGCCATTAGAGATTAAACAACTGAATGAGAATCCATGTTAACTCTTGTATGTGGCATTGCGACTCCTGTATTGAGATGAATATAGGAAAAACTGATGGTATATGAAAATGCAGCCAGTTCACTTGAGTGCTTGGCTGAATGTTTTGCTTCTCTTCATGCAGTGCCAACCTGATCATTTTGCCTCTGTGTTCAGTGGAGCAGTCTGTTTATTTAAAAATAACATTAATGGAATTAAGCATGAAAGCTGGTTTTATTTATTAGTTCTTCCAGAAAGTAGAAAGCATTTCAAATGAGCAAGCAAGGAGGTAGCATTGCCTTGCTATCAAAAAATAATTCTTTCTCAGCTGTCGGTAGAATCTGCAAATGTTTAAATGGCAATCTTGAACAGAAAACATTATGGAATCCCTACAGTAGGGAAGCAGACCATTTGGCCCATCAAGTCCACGCCATCCCTCTGAAGAGCATCCCACCCAGCCGCACACCCCTGCCGTACCATATCCCTATATCCGTGCACTTCCTATGGCAGATTCACCCAAGCTGCATGTACATGTAAAGGTAATTTAGCATGGCCAGTCCATCTAACCTACATGCCTTTGGACCGTGGAGGGACACTGAAGTACCCAGAGGAAACCCGTGCGGTCACAGTGAGAATGTGCACACTCTGCACAGACAGTCACTTGAGGATGGAATTGAACCCAGATCCCTGATGCTGTGAGGCAGCAATGTTAACGACTGAGCCACTGTGCCGCCCAATGCAAAGCCTTTTAATAGTTGTTTAGACTCAGTGTTCGGCTTAGTGTAAGATAACTGTATATGTGTACCTCACTAGGGATTATTTAAATCTGCTGTGGTACAGCTAATGAAATGTTTTTGTCCATGGCTTTCAGTGACTTTATAATTCTAATTGGAATGGGATATGGGAGCGGATAAATTTTGCATGATACAACTTCTTTTGATCTGATGTTTGGAGGAAACTGAGCTATGCAGAATGTACGGTCCCAATTTCTAGAAAATTGCTTTGAAGCCCCATGTGGAGAAGAGAATTAACTGATGTTGGTCCTCTTGTTAAAAGTAAAATCTGCTTGACTGAAGTTATTTATCAATGTTGAGAATGGCCACTTAGGGATGGTACTGAGGACAGTCACTAGTGGCACTGCCACCTACCATGAACTAATCCTATTAGTGAAGAAGAGAAGGAAATTTCACACACACAAAACAGTAAATAGTTAATTATCACCCTGGCAAAACAACGTTTAGTTAGTCTTTCCAAAACTACAGTCACAATGGTAGATCCTGACATATCTTGACTAGTTCCTTTTGAGGGTATTAGTGGAATTAAGCGTGAAAGCTGGTGATGACCCTGCCTCAACTAGTTTCTTGTGCCATTTCTCACCTTTCGATTGAAGATTTTGCAACCAGTTATTTCTTAATGCTTACTCGGTTTTTTTTTAGTTTGCAGAAACCTTTTTTTTAAGTTAATGCCAAGATCAGTTCTGAGTGTATCAGGTCATTTGGACCACTTTTTGCATCCCAGCCAATTTATTGCAGGGGAAGTTCAGAAGCAGAATTCTTGATGGGCTGTGCACTGGATGCTTATGATCAGGCACCTGTTTTGTCTCCTTTTTGTACTGAATGCCACCTAACAACAGTTTTGCATTTTGGTGACTGTGTGGCTATTTGTAATACAGAGGCTGGCTATTATGGTTTAGTTAGGTAAATCTCTAGTTAGATTCCAGAGTGCTCAATTCAGTCTGGGTACTGCAATTCAAGAATGATCTGTTGGCTTGGAGGGGTTGTATAATTCTGATGAATCAGCAGTATACCTGGCTTAAAGGGCTAAATTATGATTGGTTGCATGGTTTTGTATTTATTTGAATATGGAAGATTTTAAACAACAAGCTAATTGAGGTCACTGAGATTTCTAGCTACACCTGATCAGAAGACACTAAGTTTTGTAAATTTCAGACCCTTTTAAACTTTTAGCATGGCCCTGTGTGCACATTTGAATAGCAGGGCCTGTTCAGGAACAACTTGTGTGGCAACTTTCAGGTTGTGGCCGAGCAGCTTAGAGGATTATTGCATTAATTTTAAAATTTAATTATCAAGTTTCACATTGTTATGAATGCTGGAACAGATTTCATAAAATCTTTATTTCAAATTTTATGTGCCATCTTTTTAATTAGATTATTTTAACTTCAGCCCTTGACCATTGTTTCACTTGAATCATACTAGAACAATGATTATAGTACAGAAGAAGGCCATTTGATCTGTGATGTCCCTTTTTCAAGTTGACTTATTCTGGCTCATTCCCCCACATTTTTCCACATAAGCCTTCAGGTAATTATCCAATTCTTTTTTGAAGCCCTCAATCAAATCTGCTCTCATCACCACCTGAGCAATCCATATCCTAACCACTTACTGTGTGAAAACTGTTTTCCTCGTCACTGCTGACAGTCACTTGTGTTTTTAGGCATATTTTGCCAATGGTATCTTTTCACTCCGTCTACTCTGTTTAGGTCCTTGCTGACCTTGAACGCTGTCACGCTTGCTCCTTTTCTATACAGAGAATGACCCCACTGGATGTCCGTCCGAGGAACCATTTAAAGTTTTCATATCCAACCTAAATTTGGTGCTCCAACTTAGTTATTTTCAATTTTTGTACTCTCTGTCCCTACTAAACTGCTTTCCCAGCATGTCCTGCTGCCTTATGTGCTTTATGCACGTTTCCTTGAGAATTGCGTTTTATTTGTTTCATGTTGCTGCCTAATTCTTTCTACCAAAATGAAGCACTTGCATCAAGTTTAGTTAGTCTCATCTCTGTCAGTTCCACTAGCCTGTCTTATTTCCTTGCGTAGTTTATTGCTATTCACCTCTCAGTCCACAATATTTCCAGATGTCATCTGTAAATTTTGAAATTACGCCTTGCACATCTGTTAGTCTCTATATATCAAAAGAAACAGTGGTCCTGACATAAACTCTCCAGCAAACTCCACTAAATATTTTTTCTCTCCAGACCATTTGCTGTCACGGTTTCCTGTCACTTTGACAGTGGGAGTCTGGATATGAAATTGGCTCATTTATTCCATGGGTTTTAACTTGGCTGACAAATGTGGCACTTCATCAATTTTTTTTTGTTTTGGAAGTCCATGTCCACAGCATCAACTGCATTCCCCTCTTTTTGTTAATTCAAAAATCTCAATCAAGTCAGTTAAATATGATTCACCTTTTAACAAATCCATGCTGTCATTCCTTTAATCTGGATTTTTCCAAGTGAAGATTGTTTTCCAGAGTTTTCATTTTGGCACTTTTTTTTGGTCGTCTAAATTGCCTGGCCAGCAGTTTTTCAACTTGGGCAATTCTCTTTAATGGAAGTATAAAATTTTAGAATTCTTTATTCCTCTGACACTCTGCCCTTCTAAGGAAATTGGAATGTTGTGGCCGGTGCCTTCTCAATTCCCTTCCGTTCTTCTGCCCTTATCCTCAAATGAATGTTTGTTTTTATTTTGAAGTCTATCTTGAACTAAATTTTTAAGATTGTATACAGTACGAAGTGATACAGCACATTTGTGTATCTGTTCTCTAATCTACTTGTTCACTGATGTTATTACACATCTCTGGAGCAGGTGGGACTTGAACCTGAGCCCCTGGCTCAGAGGTAGGGACACTATCACTACACCACAAGATCAATTCACAGCACATTTGAACCATTTGATCTTAATATTTTTCAAGAGGTTTTTAGTCAGTATATTATCGCTGTTGTGTACAACATTATGTTGGGCATAGAATTTATTGTGCAACATTTTTTTTGTTTTTAAGATTTCGACCCATAAAAGGAAGACAGGAAGACCTCAAAGAAGTAATAGAAGATTTCAAGAAGAAGGAGAATTTGGAAAAAGCCTTCAAAGCATTAACAACAGGAGAATGGGCGCGACACTATTTCCTCAACAAAAACAAAATTCAGGAAAAGTTGTTTAAGGAGCATGTACGTGGCGCTTTCTTTTAGTTTTTTTCTGTGAAACATTTTCTAGGAGAGCTCAGTGTATGCTTAAGGGTCTAAATGATTCAAACCAAGTGCTCCAACCCTCCAAAACATTATTTTGATCAAATTTAACAAACATCTGAAGTATGAAAGCCTTCCAAACCTTTCAAGCTTTTCTGCATCTTGAGTATAAACCTCCTGTTCAATTCCACAAGGACAGTTTTGGAAATCCTGTGTAAAATTTGTGTGCTTTCTTGTTTTGCTATTGGAATAATAAAATGTTCTATGATTGTGTAGCCTGCTGTTCTGCATTTTCCATCTGACCCTATTTACTCTCTAGCTCCTTCTGGTAGATGGAGCCTATATTTCTATATTTTAGGACAGGATTACGTTGAATATGAGTGTATGTTGACAGAGAATTTAAGGCACACAGGAACTTTTGATGTTTACAAATTAAGGCGTAGTGTACAAAAGCAAACTGTGGTAAATCTTTGTGAAACACTGATTTATCCCCAGTATTGTATCCAGTTATGTGCATCATACATTACCAAAGAACGTGAAAATATTGGAGGGAATTGTTTGAAAAACAGTTTACAGTAGTAGTTCTGGAGATACGATATTTCAGTTGTGTGGATAGATTAGTTTATCCGGATCTGCCATCCTTGGAAAAGAGAAGGCTGAGAGGAAATTTGTTACAGGTGTTAAAAGTAATGAGGTGTCTGGACAGAACATAAACTTTTCCCATTAGTCAAAAAATTGAGAATTGAATATTTAGGATCTGTGTGTAGTCGTGGCAGATTCACTTGTGACTTTGAACAGGGAAATGGTTAATAACTGGAGGAGAATAAAACTGCAGGTCACTGGGGAAATAAGACAGGGGTGTGGGATAAGCTAAGTTGCTCTTGCAAGAGCTGGCTTGGAAGTGATAGGTGGATTGGCTTCCTTCTGTGTTGTAATCATTGTGATTCTATTGAAAAGGAAAATATTTGTGCAAGCTGAGCTGACTTAAAGCTTTGTTTTGCATTAGCTATATTGACCAACTGCCATGAACGTTTGTATACATGCAGTCAAAAGAGTCAAAACTTTAAGGGATGGATTGCCTATATGTGGGATCTTTCAACAGTACACTTGCAGTTGCAAATAATCTTGCTTGTAGGTCAAATAATTTTGTCACATATTCAAGCTCTGCACATGGTTTTCCAAGACTACTTTAAAGAAGGTGCAGTCTTAAATTCAGTCTTAAAATTGTGTGCTTATACCCTTACAAAATAGTTTTTATAACTCCAGTGGAATCCTATCTTGTCCCTTAATGACACAGAAGGATTTGTTGTGTTTCCTGACATAGTTTTCTGCAATTTTTACCATTTGCAATTAATTTTATGTGCGACTGTCTCTCCCAATGTAAATGTTGCTGGACTAGTAATCCTGGGCCCTAGGCTATTGCACTGGGGACAGAGCTTTAAATCTCACCATGGCAGCTAGAAATTTAAATTCAGTGAATAGTTCTGGAATATATGAGCTAATCTTAATGATGACCAGGTCACCTATCATGTATTTTGAAACTCTGGTTCGCTACCATTTTTTATTTTTGGGCAAGAAATCTGCATCCATACCTGGTGCACATGTGACTGCAGACCCATGGTCATGTGGTTGACCAAACTGCCCAATGAAATGGCTGAAAACTATTTGGTTCAAGGATTACAAGTCTTAAATAACAAATGTTGGCTAAGCCATAGGTTCCACAACCCACTGAATATTTTGGGTGGAGGCTTGCGAGAGATAAGTGCCTGTAAATTCCCTCTATAGTCCAATCAATGAAGAGCTCTATATTGCGTTATTTAACCATGAGCGTGATGTTCTAAAAGAGTCTTAATTGGTTATTTACTCTAGGTATCTAAATGTAAGCACCCGCACAATGAAAATAACTACAGGGTGGGATTAGTTACCCGTAATTCACATGTTTACTGTTCCACTGCATGACACACCACATCTTAAGAAAATTAGACCAGTTTTTTTTTTGATGCAGCTAGAGAAAATAATGATGTGGCCAATTCCCTGTGGAGAAATAAATTATTGAACCAAATTAAAAGCCAACAAGTTCGCTCAAGTAACAAGGTGCTTAGCCTGCTGTGTTCATCCAGCTCTACACCTTGTTATCTCAGATTCTCCAGCATCGGCAGTTCCTACTATCTCTAACAAGTTCACTGAAGTGCTAGGTTATGGTTCAGTAATCAATTAAACAAACATTCCAATCTATTTTATAGGAAATTTATTTAATACAACTTTATTCCTCAAGCTCAACTGTTTAAGATTACAATATACATGTTAAAAAATTATACCTACAAAGTATTTTAATATATTTTGGGCAGGTTTTCATTTATCTGAGAATGTTTGCAGCGGAAAGTGGATTTGAACTCTTGCCTTGTAATCGTTATTCATCGGAGAAAAATGGAGCCAAGATAGTTGCAACCAGGGAATGGTAAGAATTGGACCAATTGTAGGTAATAGATTTGTGGTGAAATTTGTGGTCAAATGGTATAGCAAATCTATGTTTGTGGGGAAAAAAAATTAGAAGGTAATGGGAATCTAGAACTCACTTCTTCTAAGACTGGTAGATGCAGAAACCCTGCGACATTCAAGTGTTCAGATGTTCACTCATGATGCTAATTTGTCCGAGGCTGCAGGTCAAATGATGTGAAATGGAATTGCGTCAGTTGGTTGGTGTTTGGGTCAGACTCAATGGGCCGAAGAGTCTACAGCACAAAAAAAGGCCTATGATTCTATAAAGACAGATATTAGGAACCATAACCAATGTAGATAGTGTTTTTTTTTTGGGGGGGCGGGGAAGAATGTTTCAATTCATAAGAACTAGATTGTTGTACTTTGCAGGATGGAAACAATAGCTTTCACAGAGTTGGGAATGTGTGTAAATACACTTTCTGCTTTTAACAGAACAAGCTGATTCCTTTCTAACAGATTGATAACCATATAAAACAGGTAAAGACTGAACAGGTGAGGTAGTTAACTGTCTGGCTGATGTGTCATCAGAACTGAAATCAGACAAATAGTTTTTAAGCGTAGAGCCAGTAGCAAGGGATTGGTGTGGGAGGAGTGGTGTACAGGTAAAGAGTAATAAGGAATTTTGTGATGAGATGGATGGCAGAAGTGAATTAAGTATAAAACCTACTTTAGTGCAAGACAGAAGGAAATGATTGTCTCACAATGAAAAATTTTAAAAGATTGTGGCAGAGTGCAAGGGGAAGAAGGGAGTGTGGAAAATCTGCCACAATAAGCTCCCATTGAACAAATGTCACTGAAGCAAGGTTGTGTGAGCTTAAGATCTCGGCTTATAAATTGATTTTTGTCATTGCGATCACGAATGTGCATTAATTAATAAATATGGAGAAATGGTTAAGTAAAAGTTGAAACTTAAAATAAGCTTAAATAAACAATAGCAACTAGCTTTAACATAATGTTGTCAGCAAGACTTCTAACAGCAGTGT
This sequence comes from Rhincodon typus, assembly GCF_021869965.1. Lineage (NCBI taxonomy): Eukaryota > Metazoa > Chordata > Chondrichthyes > Orectolobiformes > Rhincodontidae > Rhincodon > Rhincodon typus. The sequence goes on along the minus strand of NC_063348.1, from coordinate 25,108,022 downwards.
AGCCAAAGAATGAGACGCTTGGAGGGGTGACCAAAATCTGCTTCAGAGAGGTTGGATTTTAAGGAATGTCCTAAAAGAGAAACAATTGTTGGACAGCTTTAGGAATTTGGAAGGCAGTGCCTGTGCCAAATCTTAGGAGAGGCAAATGCAGTTAAAGCTAGATTGTAGGTTGTAAGGACAGAGCAATTAAACTGTACTTTTTGTTTCCAAATGAGGAGATGACTGATTTTTGGGAAAGAAAGGGGGATAGTACTGGAGCAGTTGGAGTAATTTACGATATCGGCTAGCATGAGGACCTGGAAGAACAGTGGACGATTAATTTTTTTAGTTTTTTTCTTACTGCTACACAGACTTCTGAAATCAATGTACAGTAGCAGCTTTTGGACATGGCAAAAATGAGTTGGCATGCTGATCGACAGGTGCGCAACTTCTGGCAACTTAAAGGGAACGTTGATAGTGAAGCCTATAATTTAGTGGAAGTGGAGTTAAGGGCACAGGTTCTGTCTCTTAAAAGTAATCTTAAGGATAATGTGAGTAGTGATTTACAAAGGTGTACTGATTTGGGTCTTTAATGGGTAGGATGCCACAAGATGTTTGAGAGGTACGTAAGATGGAGGAGAACCATCAGAGATGACAACTGAACAAACGGTCTCAATCAATTAACTCATCACAGTTATTGATGAAGGGTCAGGGCAAATATTTAATGAGTCAGTGGAGATGTTGAGTCTGGAGAGTTGTATACGTATGATCCATTTCTTAGATGTTAGAAATAATGTCTGACCTTTCAATCACTCATAATAGTTGAGAGATAGATAAACGTTTTTCAGTAAAATGATGGTAACTAACATCATGACTCCTATGAGGTCCCTAGGTCCTATATGATATTTAGATTTGTATCCTTCAGTTACTAGCTATTTTCTTTTGGATATAATTAGACTATTTACTTTCCATGTGAAGTGATTCCAGTTTGTTAAATTTGTGAAATCCAAGTACAAAGCCAATAATACTTGATTACAGGACAAAGTGGGGTGAGATACCCCTATTTCAAGAGTGGTATTCCCCAGTATTCAGGTACTAAACTCGGACTAAATACCATTGTGTACCTTTTCATATTTATGCCACTTTGAATTGCCTGATCAGATGTACAGACAAAATCTAAATTATCTTTTTGCTTGTTAGGCTTTGACTGCAAAGGGAAATGAAACTAGATGAGTTGGTCCTTTGCAGTGAATGGGAATTTGGCAACTTATTGATAAATTTCCCCAGAAAGAGTTACTTAAGTGAATGATATTGTCATTGCGTACCTTTTGAAGGCTAAAAGTCTTAATTTTGTATGATATTTGACTCGTATGTAGGAAGAAGAATGACAAGATTGAGTTGTTGGTTGGCTGCATTGCAGAACTGTCAGAGATGGAAGAAAATCTGCTTCTTCGACATGGAGAAAATGATTTTAGTGTTATGTTTTCTACAAGGAAGAACTGTGCTCAGCTTTGGCTTGGACCTGCTGCATTTATTAACCATGGTATGAGCTTTTCATAAGAACTAATTACAATGAATACAGTTGTAGGGATAGTTACCACATTGCTATAATTCATACACAGTTCCTTCCTGGTAATTTAGTTATTTAGTTTGCTTGAAAGAAATTTATTTCAAATTATGAATGTATGTGAATCAATGCAGCAAAACACTAAGGACAGGTAAAACCTAAACACAGCAAAGCAAATTTACATAATTGAAACAGTGGGGCTGCACTGCACAAATTCCAGTCATTTTGGAAAATATGGCTGTGGTTTGTTTTCTGCTGACTTTACAATGATTGCATTTATATAGTATCTTTAACATCATCAATGTTTCATAGAGCTTCACAAAAGAGATTATCAAATAAAATTTGATACTGAGCTACATAAAGACACAGATGACCAAAAGCTTGGTTAAAGATGTAAGCTTTCAAGATCATCTTAAAAGAGGCACATGGAGTTTAGGGAGGGAATTCTAGATCTTGAGGGTCTGGGCAGCCATGGTGGAATGAAGAAATTTGGGAACGGATAAGTGATGAGAATTGGAAGAATGTTTTGATTGTAGAACCAAAGAATGTTGAAGAGATAGGGAGGGATGAGGTCTTGAATGAATCTGAAAACAAAAGTGAGAATTAATCAGAGTTTATAGGTCTAGGAACCAGTATAGGTCAGTAAGCACAGTTGAATGGGACTTGATGTAAATCTGGCAGCAGAGCTTTGGATGAGACCATGTTTAAAGAGTGCAAGATGGTAGAACAACCAGGATTTAAATGGTTCAATCTAAAAGCACCAAAGACGTGGATGACAATTAATCTGCTGCCAAAAACTATCTCTGAAATAAAGTCTGATAATGTTATATCATGGGTGACTTTATTCTGCATATAGATTGGGCGCATCATATTAGTAACAGTATCATAGAGGAGGAATTCCTGGGATGTATACAGGATGTTTTTTTCTGGACCAGTATGTTGAAGAATCAACTAGAAAACTGGCCATCCTAGGCTGGGTGTTGTATAATGAGAGAAATAATTTGCAGTCGATTTGTACAAGTCTCTTTGGGGATGGTTGACCATATATGATGGAATCTCTGTTATCAAAATGGTGAGTGAGATAGTTGATTCTGAGACTAAGATCCTCAATCTAAGTAGAGGAAACTATGCTGGTATAAGGTGTGAGTTGGCTATGATAGATTGGAGAGCATGACTTAAAGGGATGACAGTGGAAAGGCAGTGGCAAATGTTCAAAGAGCGCATGGGTGAACTGTAACAATTGTTCATTCCTGTCTTGTGCAGACGTAGGACAGTAAAGGTGGCCAAACTATGGTTTAACAAGGGAAGTTAAAGAGTTTTAGCTTTAGAGCTAAGGAAGAGGCATACAATTTGGCCAGAAAAAAGAAACCTGAGGAGTTTCAGCAGTTAGAATTCAGCAAAGGAATTGGTAGACAGGAAGCAGAGTGTAGGAATAAATGGGTCTTTTTCTGAATGGCAGGCAGTGACTAATAAGGTACCACAGGGCTTAGTGCTAGGACCCCAGGTATTCACATCATATTAATGAGTTGGATGAGGGAACTAAATTTGATATCTCTAAACTTGTGGATAACACAAAGCTGGGTAGAAACGTGAGCTGTGAGCTGGATGCAGAAATGCTTCAATGAGATTTGGACAAGATGAGTGAGTGGGCAAATGTATGGCAGGTGTAGTATATTGTGGGTAAATGTAAGGTTATCCACTTTGATAGGGGAAAAAAAATAACAAGAATGCAGATTACTAGCTGGTTATAATTTTGAGAGGTGCAACAAGACCTGGGTGTATACCAGTCGCTGAAGGGGAGCAGGCAGTGAAGAAGGCAAATGGTATGTTGGCGTTCATAGTGAGAAGATTAGAGTACAAGAGCGGTGATGTCTTGCTGCAATTATACAGGCCTTGGTGAGACTGCACACAACATTACAGGTGCAGTTTTGGTCACCTTTATGAGAAAGGACGCTCTTGCTATGGAGGGAGGACAGCAAAAATTTACCAGACTGATTCCTGGGATGGTGGGACTGACATATGAAGTGAGGTTGAATTGTTTGTTTGTTTATGTTCACTGGAGTTCAGAAGAATGGGGCTTGGAAGGGAGAGATCTTGGAGAAACATATAAAATTCTAACAGGATTAGACAGTGTAGATGCTGGAAGGATGTTCCTGATGACTGGGGAATCCATACCAGGGGTCAGACTCTAATATGGAGTCAACCATTTAGGACAAAGGTGAGGAGAAATTTCTGCATCCGAGCATGGTGAGCCTCTGGAATTGGTTAGCACCGAACACAGTCAAGGCCTAGACATTGTATGATTTCAAGAAGGTGTTAGATATAGCCCTTAGCTAAAAGGATCAAAGAATATGTGGGGAATGGCAGAAACAGGCTGTTGCGTTTGGATAATCAGCCATGATCATAATGGATGGCAGAGCACGTTTGAAGGGCCAAATGGCCTACCCCTTCTATTTTCTGTTTCTCTATGAATGAATATATAACACAGCAACATTTGATTTTGCTGTCACCCACTTCCAAGAATTGGGTAAAATGACTGTGGGGAAGGCTAGTTCCTTTCATGTCATCTGCTCACTGGATCCATTTATTTGGGCTTTCTCCCACTCATGCAAAATTAACCTCCTGTAGCATATCAGGTTTGGGCTATAGGACTTGTTCCTCATGTCACCTGCTGTTCTGGATGAAGGGTCTAGGCCCGAAACGTCAGCCTTCCTGCTCCTATGATGCTGCTTGGCCTGCTGTGTTCATCCAGCTCTACACCTTGTTATCTCATCCATTCACAAGTTTTGTTTCAGATTTGACCATCAACACTTGTATAAGATTCCTGATTGGCAGAAGCTACAATCTCCTTTTTACTGGTGACAAATCTTGAGGTCAAATGCAGCCAGGAGGGATTTCAACTTGTAGATTCTGACAATCCGTCACCTGTTCTGAATCAGTAATGCCATCGCATCTTTACATCCACCTGAGCAGGCAATTGGTCCTTTTTTTTGTTGTGTGAAAGATGATAACACCTCTGATAGTATTTAAGTACAGCACTGAAATGTCATTCTCAATTGTGTGCTTAAGCCCCCAGTTTTTAGTCTCTGGTAAGAAGATGGTCAACCACAGCCACAACTGAGAATACTTACCTAAACGAATCATTTATTTGGAGCAGGCAAGAAATGTCAGCTCTTGTACCGTATTCCCTGGACGACTGTCATTGCTGTGTTAATTGCATACAGCCACAGTCTAAGCCCATGCGTTTATGACAGGTTGATTGTTGGCAGGCATCACTGGTGAATCTGTTTCCGAGCCTACCTTTCTGCAAGGAATTTTCTGCCAGAGTTGGCTGACTGATTTGCAGTTTGCTGACCCTGGCTGATTTTAATTTTGCTATTTCTGGCCTAAATAGCTCAATCCCAAAATAGGAAATATGGTTTTCCATTGAACGTACAAATTAGGGGCAGGAAGAGGGAATTTGGGTTTTTTGGATCCTTCTCCACCATTCGCTTGGATCCTGTGTGATTTGATTGTGGTCTCAACTTTAAGTTCCAATTATTCCTGGTAACTGCTGATTCTTGTTTGTCTCTCTATATCTGCTTTAAAAATATTTAATGCCTCTGCCTTCACGTTTTGGTGAATTGAGTTGCAAAAACTCATGACCTTTTCAAACTGGCTGTATTAGTTCTAGTCTTTCCCTTGGAGCATCCTTCTGCATCCATGCTATCAAGTCCTTTCAGGATCTTTTATGACTCCATAAGATCACCTATTATTACATCCAATGGTTGTAGGTCCAGTTTGTCAACTTCTATGTATGGTTACCATATCTCACCCCAAGCCCAAAAAGCAGTAACATGAATCTTCTGTAATTTAAAACATTTAAACTTCAGAAACCCATTGTAAATAAATTCTAACTGAAGTTAAGACATTTAGGTCAACAGTGGGAGCGTCATTCTGGGTCACCTACTAACCACCTGAAATACTCACAGGTCAGGCATAACATAGCCACCTGGTAATGAGTAGTATTCAGATGATTTCAAAAGCTGACTAATGATGCCTGCAGATTGTATTCTGAAGAGATTGTTGGTTTTTAAATGTCTTTTTTTAAAATCACTGGCAAAATATTAACGATTTTATTTTTTCTTTCCAATTTGATATTTTAAGACTGCAGGCCGAACTGTAAGGTAAGCTAAGCTTTTGCTTTCTTGGTTTTTGCATCTTGGTTTCTTCTATGCAACACAACCAGATCTGTATTGAATGGATATATATTTCTTATTTATAATTTTAGTTCGTGTCAACTGGTCGGGATACAGCTTGTGTGAAAGCATTGAGAGATATTGAACCAGGGGAAGAAATTTCCTGTTACTATGGGGATGGTTTCTTTGGGGAAAATAATGAATTCTGTGAATGTTATACTTGTGAAAGGTAAGAAATACTGTGCCTCTGAATTTGGTTGCCTAATATAGAGTTTTACCTTTGAATGGGAGCTCTGCCCTAATATGTAACATAACAAATTTCATTTTCTTTGTTCACGCAAGTCCATGTGTTCTGAACTACAGCTGTGCTGCAAATAAATTTGGCTTTGTAACTTGCCCTTTTTTAAATTCCAGAGGTTGACACTGCTTTTGCCTGCTTAAAAGGCATTCTAGGTATAATAACATTGGAGCTTATGGTCGTATAAAGCAAGAAAAATGCTGTTTCAATATGTAATGGGTGTATTGTCAAACTTTGGATAACTGATAATCAGGCTTGGTATTAAAAATGGGTGGAGTTCCTTTTAAGAACTTATCTAAAAATTTTTTGATTAACTTTATGACATTTTATTGCTCATGCTCTGTGTCTTCAATAAAAGCAAATAGTACCTTGATAGTTTTGTAACATGGCAATTTAGGCCAATCGTGGAAATTTTCCTGTGTATCAGGAGAGGACTTAAAAAGGCTTGTTTTCTTTCTTTAGGCGTGGACAGGGTGCATTTCGATCAAAACCTGGACTTCCTGATCCTGTGCCAGTCATAAATAGCAAGTATGGACTTCGAGAAACAGACAAGCGTTTAAACAGATTAAAAAAGTTGGGTGATAATGGAAAGAATTCTGATAACCAGTCTGTGAGCTCAAACACTGATGCAGAGATTACTCAGGAAAAAGGTATCTTGTTTGACTTCAACTTTGTCAATTTCATCTGGGCGTTGATTCTCTGCATGAGTATATTTCTGCTTACTTGTCCTACTCCTGTAATAACTGTTTGATCCCCCCCTTCCAAAATCTGCAGAAATTCATTTGTAGCATTTGAATTGTTGCATCAACTAAGATCTTGCGTAGACGAGATCGAACCTGGTTCCTAGAAGTGGAGAGCTTTATGGAACGGAAAGGAGCCATTCAACCCTTGGGCATATTGGTTTTCCTTCTAGTGTAGTCAAAAGTCAAACGGATTTCTCTGCTATACTTATTTCTTTCTCCACTTTAAAAACACTGAATAAGTACACATTTTAAGTTCAAATAACCCTTATGGCAGAGTATTCCATGCTGTAACAATTCTGCACTTTAAATGCTGCTAAAATACACTCCTCCTTCTGTCTATTTCAAATTGATTACCCCATCTAACTCAGCAAGAGAGAAAATTTATTTCCCATTAATTTTACTTGTTCTTGACATCTTGACAATATTGATAAAATATGGTATAATTTAGAATCTTGCTGTGCCCATTCAGCTCCCATTTACCATGCTTCTAACCACTTCATTCTTTCATCGTCTGGAAGTCTATAACTATGGCAATCACTGTCTATTTGCCAAGTTTTATCATCTGTAGTAACTATTGTTTGTTCATGTTTAGTTTGAGGGCATCGTTAGTGGACTAAATATAGTAGCTTATGTAGTTATTTCTTAGTGCTAATGTAGAATTTGCTGATTTTCAATTTAACATCGTAGTGAGATTTAAACACGCATACAGCTAACGTTTGACTTTTCTGTTCTGGGATAAAATTCTCCCACTACCTTAAATTCTCACTAGAAACATTAGTTTCTAGTTCCTGATGAATACTGACCAAATACGTTCAAAGAAATATTCCCTGTTTTCACCATGTACTTTGTCTTTATCCAGTGTACTGTTTCATAGCAGAATTCATTCAGTATTACAGTTGTGTTGTTCTTGCAAATCCTTCCTAACTTCTCTATCCCTTTAGTAATGACCATTATCCATGACATACAAACTAGGAACCCACTCCCAAATGTAATGTAGCATCCTTAACTGCCCTCAAATTTAGAAACCTTGAGCTCATCTACAAACAGAGAGGTTCCCTGTGATCATCCAGGAACTTCCACACTGCGTGATTCCAACACTTGTCATGTGTTTCAGCTATTCACTGTAAATTGTCAAAATTTAACACAAAACAAATGCTTTTTGAAAGAAGTGAAATACTGCAAATACTGGAGATATGAAATAAAAACAAATTGCTGCAGCAGTTCAGGTTTGGCAGCATCTTTGGAGACCCAGGCAGAGTTAATGAATTGTGCCAGTGACGTGAAGAGTTTCTATTCATCCATGAAGTGCTCTGACCTGTTGAATGAATTTCTCAAGCACATTCAAGTTGTAGTTTGATAATCTAAATCTTCAACTAAACTTTTCTCAGGTCAACTGTATTTCAAGGATGAAATATTTCTAAGGCCAAATGTCTCCTACGGCTAACCCCTACATGTTCCTAGATGTTTGTACTCCACTGGTCTGCTCTACTTTACTTTTACTCCACCATCTATCACTTTGACTACCTATGGTGTTAGGAATGGTCACAGCACAGAAGGAGGCAGTTCATCCACCAAGTCCATGCTAGCTCCCTGTGTGCAACTCACCTGGACCCCCTTACCTGCCTTTCTCCAAAGACCCTGAATTTCTTTTAATTTCATTTCTTTTAACTCATTTCTCTCTCAAAGGCTTCAGAGTCCTAGTTATTCTGCACAAAAACAGACCCATTGGTCCAACATGTGGACTGACCAGATATTCTAAAGCTGAATCTGACTTTGCTACACTGTTTTGTGCAGTGCATTCCTGATCCAAAGTACTCACTGCAGAAAAGATTTTCCTCTTAGTCCTGTTACTATTTTTCCCAGTAACTGTCCTCTGGCGCTCAGTGCTCCTGACAATGGAAACAGTTTCTCTCTGTCAATCCTGTCCAGAATCTTAATGATTTTGAACAATTCTTATCAAGTCTGCTTTCAGTCTTTTCTCTAAGGCAAACAGCTCAGCTTTTCCAAGCTGTCCAACTAACTGGAACGGAAAACCCTAGAACCTTGTGAATCTATTCTGCACTCTTTTTAATACTTCATACTTTCCTTAGATTGCGGTGCCCAGAGCTGGAGATGCTGTTCCAGTTGAGGCCAAACCACTGTTTAATACAAGTTGATCAAAACCTCCCAAGTTTTTGTTTGTTTTTAATACATCCGTATTGCTTCCCATACTACTTTGTCACTTCTGTGTTTTGATTCTGCAAAATTATCAAGCCTAATTTGACTACACTAACTATAGAGGCAGGAATGTATGCATTCACTCATCTTGAAGTACAACACATTATAATTGGGCTTCACTCTTTATTTATGAATCTATTAAACAAATCCTTGCTCATTTGATTTGAAATAGTTTTATTTGAAAAAATAACTTGCATTACAGCTCCTAAATTACATAAGATGTGGTTTCCTGGGCTATTGGGTAAATAAGATAAAGTTGAACTCTGATACATCTAATAGTAATGCATTTTTTTAATTAGGTTAGAAGTCTTTACAACATTCTGGACTCAAGTTCAATAACGTTCAATCATAACCACCGTTCCCATTTTTCTCAGACAATACATGCTCATAATTTTTCTGTTGCCACTTACAGCTCCTTTTTAGATCCATCTTTTATTCTTGGCCTATTACTATGGTTTTTGTCTTGCACCAGAAACCCTTTTGTTATTTACAGCTGCAACATTCTGTCTTGTCACTTTTGTTCATTTATCCATTCACTGATTTGGGCATTGGTGGCAAATTCCATATTTATTGCCCTTCAGATTGTGGTGACTACAGCCAATTTTGTTATGATCCTCTTTGAAAATTTTCTTTAATGTTCACAAAGAACCAAAGGTAAGATTTCACATTTAAACAAAATTTGTTTTTGTTTAAATTTCTCTCTTTTTTTATATATTGTACAACAAAGTATACACCACTAACTTCACACGGCTAATGAAAACCTATGCTATCAACACTGTTTTACTTGTTACTTGCGCTTCATTACAAAATCTTGAAGGTTCATTGGGACCAAATCAAATGTATGCCAAGCCCCTGTGGAGTTTATTTTATTCTCTTTAGTATTCCCATTCTTCCTCAAGGTACATATTTCATGGGAATCCTTCCATTTTGGCTAAGCAATCCACCAGTTTTCTTTATAGACCTCTTGGCTATGGGATATTCAAGTATGAGTTTCAATGCCTTCTTTCTTAAGGATTTAAACATCAGGAACTTCTCCAGTTCCTGTTGTTTCTATATGTTCCCACAGTTTCTGTGCAACTGCTGACCCTTGTTATGGACCAGAACAAACCCCCTGAAATATAATAAGAAATAGCCTCAACCCTAACTTTTTGTTCTCTTTAGAGCTAAGTGTAAGGCATTGTGTTCCAGATGCAATTTGATTAGTCAAATTACTTGACTAAGCAAAACTCAAATTATATTTATATTACAATTAAAACACAGACAAAAATAAGAGAATTGGCTTAACTGTAGCTCTATTGAAATGCATAAAATAATACAAAACTAGTAATTAACTGTTACAATGTAGTAACGTACCATTTAAAAACACCTTTGGCAGAGGCAAATTCAATATAATAAATTGTCTCACATGCAATTCTAGCAGCAGGAAAAGAACCCCAGCTTTTTAGTTGTAACAGAAGAATAAGACCCCAGCAACTGCAGAAAGCTAAAACTAAAAATCTTGGTTCTATGGGAGCTTGACCCCACCCATTCAACCTGCTTTTATTGTTCCAACTGTTTTTTTTAAAAAGGCCCAAGGCCTCAAGCTGTTCCCTCTATTCCACTTGGCTTCTCTCTTTCAACCTTACTTCATGGAAAAAAAGGACAAAATATACCTCCTTAAAGTCATGATATCATCACACTCTACAGCTTATAACCAACTCCTGACCAGTGAGGGCCACAGTAGATTTCGTCTCTTAGCTCCAAACTAGGCAAATCTTTCAGTTACATTTTCTCACGAATCTATACTTTGAACCCAGTTCTGCACCATGCGATGAGCAATAAAAGTTAGTAGAATTAGAAGTAGCCTTTATTGCCACAAATACTCAATGAGTACAGTGAAAAGTTTATACGTTATCACTTACAGCGCCGACATAGGTACAAGGTACCTAAGTACAGCTTTAGTTACAAGATTCTCGACAATAGAGAAATAAAATGTCCGGCATTGCAGAGATAAAAGTTCACAACAACAGACCACACTGGCACCTAACTTCCAGTTTGCACTGGGCCCTGGCTCCACACCACGCCAACCTTCACCTTGATCATGAAGCTGTGAGATTACTTCAGACTGCCAGGCTAGTAGGTCGCCACGCGAGGAGGCTGGTACGAGAGGAGGCCAGTGCACCAGGCCAGGAAGCTGCTCCAGGAGGTCACCACATCATGCCGGAAGCTGCTGCGCCAAGTTGGGAGTTGTTGCTGGAGGCCAGGGGTTGTCACTCACTGGAGTCTGAGGGAAAATAAAGCACTAAGAGGAAGAAAAGAGGAGGAGGAACGGGCAGAGCGGATGAGCTCTGGCTGGAGCGACCTACTGCACTGCCATATTTTCTGTCTTTGAAGCACAGGCCGAAATAATTCATTTTTGTTTGGCTGTCCCCACTTGGTTAGTTGAACCCTATGCAAGACATAAATTGCAGCTGTCAGTTAGTTCCCAAACTGAGTGTGTCAATTCAGTCAGCAGACACACATGGATAAATTAAAAGAACCGTCTACCCCCACATCCCATCTCTGTGGTGGACTTACTTGTCTTGCTTTCAAATGCAAATTTAAATAAATTATTTTGCCCTCCGTGCTACTCATCTGTAACCCACATAAATAATATATACCTGGTAAAAGACTTTTACAACCTTTCCAAAATTGCCAGCTTTTGTCTCCACAAACTAAGCTAACAAATAAGCATATTGACTCTATCAAGGTCTTTAAAAATGTCTCACTTAAGTTTTTGTTCCACTATCAACTTTGGCCTTCAAAATAAACATGGGTTACCTTTTAAGAAACCGAGGCTTGTTTGAATTGTAATTACACCAGAATTAACATCAGTTTCTCAATTATGTATCCTCATTTTGCACACGAACTTGTAACTCCTAAAACTAAATATATGTTCTAAAACACATTAATTATGAACTTGATATTTCAACATTAGGGTGAGGTTAGTCCCACAGTGCTGTCATGGTGCTACAAATAGTGTTCCAGAATTTTAACCCAGTCCCACTGAAGGAATGAAGCTATATTTCCAAGTTAGGTTGGTGCACCACTTCGTGGTGGTATTCCCATGCTTCTGTTGCGCTTGTCCGAGGTGGTAGTGCTCAGCCTTGAGAAGTGCCATTGAAGAAATCTTGGCAAATAACAGTCGTACATCTTGTGGATGGAGGAGGCATACAATATAGACATGGTACACCAGTGGGGGTGCAGGTATTGAATTTTAATAATAGTGGATGGGTTGATCCAGCACTCTGTTTCACTTTTCCGGCATCCACAGTTCTTTAAAATTGTTCCCAGCTCCCAAGCTGTTCAGTTACCTGAGAACAGATCACACAGCTGTTGGCAGGCAAAAAGGTCCTCTGTCATTGGTTAGTGGACTGATGGCAGTTATCAATTAACCTCTGTTACCCCAAAAGCTGCATCAGTAAACCTTACTTGGCTCCGAACTGTCTGTTTGCTCTACTTTCAATTACTGTCTGTTCAAACAATTGTTTACATGCTCCCTGGCATTGGTGTCAGGGTATTTGTTTTTCAAAACAGCAGCACCCTGGTCAAAATGCTTCTTTTAAAATGGATCTTTCTCATTTCAGTTCACTTGTTATAGATAGCTAGCAAATCGAAATGGTTTCTGATTGTACTGTGTTCATTTCCAGTCCTATCTTTATAGGATAGAATATCCTTGACTGTCATGTGTACTACAATACAGGAGTACAGTGAAAAATTTTTATAATGGCTGCCTTTTAATTTTGCCATCTTAGGTACAAGTACCTAGGTACAGATCTTAGAGTTTAAAAGAAAGGTTCTTATACAAAAGAGGATTAAAATGTAAGGATTAACATTACAGTTTGGAAAGAGTACCAAACTGCAGCAGTTCAGCATGTGGCGCCAGGTCCAAGGAAGAAATATCATTGAAGCAGCTGAAGATATTTGATCATAGGGCATTGCCTGGAGGAACTGAAATGGTTTGGCTGCAAACAGTTTTGCTTATCTTTTTGTTTTGGGTACAAGTTCCAGCCAAGAAGAGTTACCCCCTAATTCTCATTGACTTCAATTTTGCGAGAGTTCCACACTAGGTTAAATGTTGCCTTGGTGTCAAGGAGAGTCACTCTTGCTGTCCCCTGTTAGTTCAGGTTTTGTTTTATCTTAGGTTTAGGTCAAGGTAATACTGAGCGTCTGGTAACAGATTACTGCTGAGTAAGTATCCTTGATGGTTTTGCCAACATCACCTTCCACAAAAGTCAAAGTAGTTGATATTTCCTCACTTCTGCACTGCATTGAGATCTGGGCTGTGTAACAACTACACACCATGAAAGAGAAGTTCAATCAACCATGTCTCTACCATGTTGGAGAACTGTCAAACACTAATGTCCTTGAAGTCAGTTCCACAATCATTTGGGCAAAACCCCACAAAATCAATTTTGATGGACTGGACACAATTTGCAACAGATGAAAAGTTGTCTCCTGGGCGATGTCCTGCTTTTCCCAACTGAGATAGCCAAAGTTCAGGGGGAGCAAAGAAAATGGTTTACAGACACTTAGGCTCTCTTGATGTATTAATTTGTTACTGATACAAGGTTGCTGTCGGCCATTCAAAATAGCAGAAACGTATTCATCAAGCTGTCACGTTGATGAATAGCAATGTCTTAGTGACACACCGTGTCAACAGAGAAGGAAAGAAGAAGCATATTCTGCGTGCTGCAACTCACTACCTTGTTCAATGTTCTGTCTTATTTAAAGTTATGCAGGTGGCAAATCAGCCTGTTCAGTTACCTTAAAACCTGTGGCAAAAACTTAAGACCATGAGCTACATCATTATCTGAATTGAGGTGGAGCCAATGATAACATTTCCATCACTTTCCTATACAAGTAAACTGATCAAAGGGCAATTAACTTAATTTGATTTCTGCAGCATTTCAAGTACAGAACATGACCAGGCAATTTTCCACATTTTTTGGATAGATGCTAGTATCGTAGAGGAAAAGGGGCACAGGTTTTAATACTGCTACCAGTATTTTATCAGCCCTTTTGTAGCCTTTGCCATATCAAGTACCTTCTGGTTTTGCTATCGTGGATTGAATTGAATCAAATTGAGTGAAGACTCGTCTGCAAAGGTTGGGATCTCTCCATTGGGCTAAGATGGATCATTTCACTTAGCTCTTAGGGCCAAAGGTAATTCCAGATCCTTCAGTCTTGTCTTTTGTACAAATGTTTCATCTTTTGAGGATTGGAATATTTGAGCTGTTTCCATTTCCTTAATTGTTCACCACCATTCCATTGGATGTAGCAGGTGATTAAACTTCGATCCTGTCTGTTGGTTGTGGTGTCACTTAGTTCTGACTACAGCATACAAATTTCACTGTCTTAAAAAGCATGAAGCCCTCCATTATAGCTTTGCCAGATTGTCGCATCATTTTCTGTAATGCCTGATACTACTGCGATGATGGTCATCTGCACGCTTCATTGTTTCCTTAGCTCAACTGTAATGATAGTGAGGAAAGTACTGGATTGTGAGGTTACACATTGTGACGAACACACTCCTGCTGCTACTGGTTCTTAATGCAACATGGATGCTGAGTTTAGAGCTACTATGTTTTATATCTGATATAAATATGATGGTGCCAAATAACTCTGTGGAGAGTGAAAATGAGACATAATCTCTGCAAGTGGCCATTCTGGTCATGTCACAGGTCATAATGAGGTCAGGTAGATTTGTTTTCTCCAGATCTGTTAATTTGTTTGATGTAATTGATTTAGGATGTCTAACTTGTATTTGAGAGATTTGTGGTTTTTCAATGAAATGAAACAAATTTTGGTAGACAGCACCTCAATATGTAAATCAGTAAATACGATCATTTTGTAAATTGTTTGTATGGAGATTTATATTAATACATTCCATTTGATGCCTGTAGGTGGTGCAGTAGTGAGAATTTCCTATTTGAAGCATTCTCCATTTGCCACGTTTTTCAGTATTAACAGATTATCATTTAACAATTCTCTATTTAAAAAGCTTGACTTGAGTCTGTGGTTTCATAATTTGGTCACCAGCGACTGCTGTGAAACAAATCAATTCTCTCTCCATCTCTGCCATAGTGTTGTTTTTGTTTCCTTGCATCGTTCCAAAAATTAAGTCCAACTTAATTAAATGTTAATGTTTTGGAAGGGTTGTATCTTTTCTTCACTCCACATGCTTTTGAAGACTACCCAAGTTCTATTCAAGACATTGTTCTACTTCTCCCATTTTCTTACTGAACTCTGCTCCTAATTTCCTCTTCACCCATTTTCCACTTCTTCTTTTGCCTTAATTTTTTCCTTTCTGCTCTTCCTTCTAATAAGTGGTGACTGGTTCTTAGATGTCCCAAGAAGTGGTAAGTATGCTTAGTGCTGGGTTTGTATCCATGTTTATCCATTATGTATACATCCTTTTTTATTTTAATCAGCTAAACAAATAATTTCTGGTAAGTTATCAAGCAAAACTGTGATTGAGTAAGCTACACGTTACTCAACACTGATTAAAGAACTTCTACATTAGAAATTGTACTTTTTAAAATTGTTTTACTTTAATTTTTCACACAGTTAATTTGCGTACATCTCCTGCAACTATATCCTGTAGAGTATTTGAGAGCTGAAATAAGATTGGTGAAGAAGTGGAGGGAAATGCTGCGGGAATCCCTGTTGTTATTGGGCTCAAATATAATATTTATGGTAATCTAGGGTGAAATTTTTTTTGCTTGTATTTTTATGTAGAAAATATACACTGCAAATTAACTGCAGTTTACTAATCAATGTGTTTCAGCTGCAACTAGAAAATCAATGAATTTGAAAAAGGATAGCAAAAGCAGGACAAGACAAAATTTACCCAGAACATCAGCTGCCTCTGGCTCTACCTCATCCTCTTCAAAAATATGTTCTGTAGGTAATTCCAAGGTACCAAAGAAACTGAAAACCTCAAGGCCTGTTAGGTCTTTGCCCTCAAAATCGAGGTTAAGAAGTGAATCTAGAAGGTCAGAACAAAAGACCACTTTTAGAAATCTTGAAATGGACAATTTCGTTCTCAAGGAACCTAAAGTAGTTCTTTATAAGAATTTGCCACTTGAAAAGGACAAAGATTTAGAGGGGCCAGCAAAAGTTGCAAGTTCGGGTAAGTGTCTGACCAGGCATTCTGTTCGAGAAAATAAAATGAATTCTGTAAAAGAATTGCATAAACTTTCCCGCATCCGAAATGGAACAGTACCTTGTACTTACATGACCCGGCGGGCAAAAAGAACGAAACTTGCCCTTAAAGAGTCCTTTGATGTTGCTTCTTCATTGGAGCTTGAACCAAATACTACAGACAGTGCAAATCTTTGCAGAGAAGAAAGTGAACGTATGGACTGCATTCAACGTGTCTGTGATGGCACTCATGTAAATACATTGATCCAAGAATCTTTATCTGATAAAGGGACAAATTGTCAAAATAATGGCATATGTTTGAACAGAAGGAGGTTACAACAAGGAAAACGAGAAAAAATTGCTGCACAATTAGATGAATGTGAGCACACGCTATCCTGTTCTGTAAAACAGAATATAAAGGAGGAACCTATACCAGAATTGATAAGTCCTCCTCCAATTCACAATCTTAATGGGAATGATAATGTTAATTTGGTGAATATGACTGGTGTATACCGAGAATATGTTGGTTCATCACATGGTGGCACTTCAGACTCCTTTATGGTTTCTCACAAATCAAAAAGTTCAGAATCTCATAAAATGAAAGATTCCAGGACAACAGGTGAAAGAAACAGAAAAAAACGACGAATCACAAGGTATGATGCACAATTGATACTTGAAAACAGTACTGGGATTCCCAAATTGACTTTGCGCAGAAGGCGTGACAGCAGTAGTAGTAAAACTAATGACCAAGAAATGGATGGAAAGAAATCCAAGATTAGTATCAAACTGAGCAAAGACCATGAAAATGACAAAAGTAACAATTATGTAGCAAAGCTCAGTAATGGGTTTACCACAGGCTCAGGAAATAATTCTACAAAACTCAAAATACAGCTGAAACGGGAGGAACAGATTAAAGGAATTAAGCGATCGCACTCCCTCATGGAAGATCTCTGTGACAGTGGTGTGTGTTGTGATGATTCTGTTTTCGTGAGGGCTAATGGAGAAGTGGATGAACACAGACAACACAGGTATGAGGACGATGATGAGGAAGATGATTCTTCATCTTCATCGTCCTCCTCATCGTCCTCATCGTCCTCGTCATCTGAGGAGGATTATGATGATGAATTTGAAGATGACTTTATTCCACTTCCTCAGGCAAAAAGATTAAGACTGATAGTTGGTAAAGACTCCATAGATATAGATATCTCTTCAAGGAGAAGAGAAGATCAGTCTTTAAGGCTTAATGCGTAAATTTGTTGGTTCTATACTAACCACCGTGTACAGTACTTTCCAATCAATTCCACATTTGAATGAATTACTGTAAATTTTGGCACTTCTGTATTCATTATCAACATAAATATTGTAGAATATTGTACATTATATTGACTCTTGATTTTTTTTTGCAGATTTTTATTGTACTATTAATAGCCTTACCATGTGCAATTCTGAGTTTTGGAGGGTGTTAACTCTCTGTGGTAGAATTAAGGTATAAAACAGAATTGTTGTACATAAAGACCAGGTTTTCTCTTTTTTTCTCCTCTTGAGCCTCAATATTTTGAAACACAATTATGGTGGATATTCTCTAATTTTTTTAAACTGAGCGTTAATTTGCTCTCCTGTATGAATGAAGGTTAAAGAATACAAGAATCGATAGTGGCAGCAAGTACAAACAATAGATTTATACTAGCTGTTCTTATCACCAGCAAGGAATTGCAGCTTTTAGGCTCGTTTGCTAGGTGTTTTCCCCAGGTTATGTCAGTTTTACACTGTATGCTGTCCCAGATGTACTGTTTGTGGCCTTTGTCAGTAGCCAGCTATTGTTTTGGAAGTTTAAATAAATGGAGTTGTTTAAATAAAATAAGTGTGAGCCATTTGCTGACCATGTAAAACAGAATAATGTGTGCAAAGTATAATACTTATACTTTACCGCATAAAAGTGTGAATATAGTTTAATGGCATCTGTATATGTAATATACTCTGGCTGAATGTACTCACCTTTTGACTGTTAATGATACAGAATGATATTTGTAGGTATCCTGGAAAAAACTGGTCATGTGTTTATTTTTTAAAAAAGAAAGCGGCATCTTTTTTGTAATGAATTGGTATTAAAGTCATAAAATCTGAATTTAAATTTGAACTCAAACAAGAATTGTACATGTATTTTGAGACAGTAATTTGTTCATCCAGCATTCCACTTTTCCTCTCCTCTCCCCCAATATACTTTATAAATCTGTTACTCTGACAAGTTTCACTTCATGTTGTGTCTGAGAACAATGTTCAGTCTAAAGTAAGTTTTGGAATCACTTCAGTTCAGTTCAGTTCATTGCCCACTATATGTGTTACCCATAAGTGCTTTGAAACCTGTTTGGAATCGATTGAAAGTTAATCAAAAGAATGTAACTGAAGTTGTTTAAAGCCTTTTTAATATTATAACAAGAAATAAATAGCAGGGACTGGTTACATTACATTAACAAAAATGTGTGCCAAGCTGTTAACCAACTAGGCCTCATGATGCTTAACCATCGTATAATGGTTAGTTCTTATTCTTGCACTATTATTTATGCATAATACTAAGTGTGTATTTTAATAATCCCATTTCTATCATGTAAGATAGATGGTGTGCTCAGAAAATAGTTAACCTTCACTACCACCTTAAAGAATTCTAACAGGCTAACGGGCAAGTTAGTGGAAAGCTAGTGGATGTCATCTGTTTGGATTTCCAGAAGGCCTTGGACAATGTGCCAGACAGGAGGCTCTTAAGTAAGATAAGAACCCATGGTATTAGGAGTAAGGTACTGGCATGCATAGATGATTTGCTGACTGGCAGAAAGGAGTCTTTTTCAGGATCACAGCCAGTGACTAGTGGAGTTCTGTAGGCATCAGTATTTGGCCCACAACTACTCAAGTTATATATTCATGATCCAGACGAAGGGACTGAATTGAGGGCATTGTTGGTAAATTTGCAGATGAGACAAAGATAGATGGAGGAGTAGGTAATATCGGGGAAGCAGGTAGGCTGTGGAAGGACTTGGACAAGCTTGAAGAGTGGGCACAGAAGTGGCACATGGAATATAATGTGGGAAAGCATGAGGTTATACATTTTTGGTAGGAAGAATAGAGGTGTAGACTATTTTCTAAATGGAGCTAGGCTTTGGGAATCTGAATCACAAAGGGACTTGGAAGCCCTAGTTCAGATTTCTCTTAAGGATGACATGCAGGTTCATTTGGCAGTTAGGAAAAGTAATGTTAGCATTCATTTCAAGAGGGCTCAAAAACAAGAGCAGAGATGTACCACTGAGTCTGTATTAGCCTCTAGTCAGACTGTATTTGGAATATTGAGAGTAGTTTTGGGCCCCATATCTGAGGAATGATGTGCTGACTCTGAAAAGGCCCAGAGGAGGTTTACAAGAATGATCCCGGGGATGAATGGCATATGGGGAGAGGTTGAGTACTCTGGGTCTGTACATGGAGTTGAGAAGAATGAAGGGAGATTGTATTGAAACATACATTATTGAGAGGCCTGGATAGAGTATGGAGAATATCTTTCCACTAGTATGAGAGAGTAGGACGTGAGGGCACAGCCTCTGAGTGAAGGGGTAATCATTTAGAATTGAGATGAGGAATTTTTTCCAGCCAGAAGGTGGTGACTGTCTGGAACTCATTGCCTCAGAGGGCTGTGGAGGCCAAGTCATTGAATGTATTTAAAACAGATGGACAGGTTCTTGATCAGTAAAGGGATAAGGGTTATGGGGAGAAGGCAGGAAAATGGGTTTGAGAAACATATCAGCCACACACTGGAGTGTAGGAGGTTGAGAAGAGACTTGATAGAAGTTTATAAGATAATGAGAGGTAGAGGTAGAGTTAATGGTAGTGGTCTTTTCCCAAGGATGGGGGATTTCAAGACTAGAGATTTTAACAAAGACCATGGGGCAAATATTTTTCAGAGGGTAGTTCACATGTGGAATGAACTTCCAGAGGAAGTGGTGGATGTGGGTACAGTTACAACATTTAAAAGACATTTGGCTAGGAACATGAATAGGAAAGGTTTGGAGAAATATGGCTCAAGAGAAGCAGGTGGGACTAGTTTTGTTCGGGATTGTTCGGCATGGATTGATTGGAATGAAGGGTGTTTCCGTGCTGTTTCACAACAGCTTTTCCAGTTTTCCTACTATAAAATTCAATGCAGTATTCCAAAAGTAGCCTAACCAATGTCCTGTAAAGCTTCTGTAGCAGTGATGAAGCGAGTGGATATCTAAAGGAATGAATGATGTGCCAGCAAGTCTGGCTGCAGCATCCTTGATGGTGTTGAGCCTCAAGTGTTGTTGCAGCCGTACTTGTCCAGCCAAGTGGAGAGTATTCCATCACATACCTGATTCTCTCACTTGTTTCCAAAATGAGGCAATGTTGTTGCAGAATTCTGAATCCGTAGTATATGATTGACCTTAAGTTTCTGATCAGTGATGATCTCCAGGAGATGCTGTGGAGTATATTTCTTCTCATGGGCAATCTAGAATGAAGGTTTCAAAATAAAGGATCTCCGAGTTAAGGCTGAGGTAAGGAGGACTTTTGAGGGTTTTTGATGTTTGGAATTCTCTACCCCGGAGAACACTAAAGAACTGGGTTATTGACGGAGTAGGAGTTGGACAGATTTCTGATTGACAGAGGACTCCAGGGTTATTCGGCAGGAGATGGCAAGTGGGGTTAAGGCCACGATCCAGTCAACCGTAATCATTGGAGCTGGGTTGAGAGACTGAATTAACTATTCCTATTTACTGTGTTCTCTAATCTAATATATATATCAATGGAAATTCTCCTATCTCTGGAGTTCTGCACCTTCATCTCTTCCTTAGTGTGATGACCTGAACTGAAAGTAGTACTCCAGTTCTAGCCTAACCAGAGCTTTCTAAAGTTTTAACATTCCTTTTTTATTTCATATTCAATCTGTCTAGTTATGAACCTCAAAATCCCTCTATGTCCTGTCACTTTCAAAGATCTGCGCATGTAAACCCACAGGTTCTTCCATCTCTGCACACTCTTTAGAACTGTTCTGTGAAGTCTCTACTGCTTTTCCCTATCCCATATGCTAAAATACATCATTTCACACTTTATGCATAATGAAGTCCATCTGCTTATTCCACTAACATATTAATGTCCTGATGTAATTGATTAGTATTATTTGTCATTGTTTGCCATGCTTCCAAATTTGGTATGCTTGGTAAACTTTGAAATTTCACTCTATCCCAATGTCCACGTCATTTGTGTACATCATAAAAGTGACACCTGGCATTGATTTTTGGTGGAACAACTTGTCTACCATCCTCCAGTCTGGGAAAAATAGCCATTTAAAATAACTCACTTCAGCCTTTTTATTAAATCAAATTGCTGGCTAACTACATATGCCTTGATTTTGATAACCAGCTCTTTGTTTATCTTTCCAATGTGTTCTTAAAATCCGTCAAATCAACCTACATCATGTTCCCTTTATCAATCTCTCTTGCTTCATATTGCATGATCTTATTCTTGCAAATCTGTGCTGACTCTCCTTCATTAACTCAAACTTTTTCCAAGCACCTGTTTGAAACTAATCCACCATTGATATTCAGTTTACTGAGTTGTGGTTACTAGGACTGTCTGCATACACTTTCCTAACAAACATGTCACAATTACCACTGTTCAGTCCTCTGGTACCTTCCTTGGATCCAGGGATGATCAAAAGATTGTGGATCAGGTGACAGATCTACTCTAAAAACATAGTCAATCTTTCCACTACCTCTTGACTGAGTTTTCACCCCATCAGTCACCTGTCTATCAATATTTTTGGCTAGTACAATTTACATACTGGTACAAGATCTTTTGGCTCTTGTTTTGCATTAACCAACTTTTTATTGGGGATCAGTTGGCTGGCTGGCTGGTTTGCAATGCCGAATAATGCTAGTAATGTGGTTTCAATTCTGCACTCGCTGAGGTTACCATGAAGGACTCTGATCTCCACCTCTCCCCTTGCCTAAGGTGTGGTGACCTTCCGGTTAAACCACCGTCAATCATGTCTCTCTAATGAGAGAGCAGTACTATGATCCAGCATGACTTAGAATGACTTTACCGTCTACTTATTCTGTTCTTCTATTCTTGCATTTTCTCTATTTTCCTGTTCACCATCCCTTTTGAGCTAATGTCTGGTTCTCACTTGAACAATTGATGTTCTACTGTGTTATCTAGTAGATCAGCTGTTATGTACCATGTGAATAATTGGAATCCAGATGTGGCTAGTTGCATTTCTTTACGCAAATTACCATTGATGTTTTAATGTGATTGCTCGTTAATTCTTCTATATGTCACATTGATATAGAACATAGAACGTTACAGCAACGCTGATGTAACCTATGAATATCCTGCTGGCATTCCAATTTGGACATGAATAATACTCCTTTGGCAAAGATACTGAAGGGATGTTGGAATTCTCTTTCTCACACAAATTCGCCATCATAAATGGTGCTGAAAGGAGCTAGTTAGTGAGTGTTCTTGCATAGTTAAACCATTCATGGTGTGCACTGAATTAAAACTGTTTCCAAAGACACACAAAGCAACAAAATCCTACAGTCAGCAATTGAAATGAATGTATATTGTAATTTAAAATGTGAAATGTTTTTGTTGCTTTTATGGCTTGGGCTATATCCCTATATTGTAACCCATCGAAACTTGAACAGGATTGGATAGTATACAGATGTTGGATACAAGGACTCGGGCATTTATATTTCTTTTTCGTAAACTCTCCTGTTTAAAGTTTTTCACTGAATTTTGCATTTCTGCCAAGTATTGGGAGGATTAAGCACCTAATATTGTTGACAAGGTAGCTAGTAAAAAGAGGGAAGTTGTCCACATTGATCAAAGAATCCATTAACACTGGAGGGAGCTAATGTCATTGAGAGAGCTAAGGCAGAGTTTATTTAGCTGATACTTCATTTGTGAACCAATACAGAGGTACGTTATGTGTGTGTGTCTATGTCTGAATGCATAAAAATGTACTTTTAAAATACCAATTATTTAAAATGCTTTTTTTTGATTTTTTAAAATAATGAATTTGGGATTTCTATAAATTGAAAATTCATGCTATACCTGCTCGTGATATCATTATTTCAAGCCTTCAAAGTAAGTAGCATGAATTGCCAGGCAGTATTTTGACATTTTCAATGCTCAACCACAAAGATTAAGCAAAATAATTTTGTCTTGGTTTATATTGTGAGTTTGTGAAAATTCTGTCCTTCATGTCATCTTCATTATCCACTTCTGATTTCACCCTGTCTCAATAGTGATTTCAAATTCATTAATGGGTTATGGATTTGTTGACTAGGCCAGCCCATTTTTAATTGCCCTTGAAGGTGGTGATGAGCTGCTGCAGTTCATGTGATGCAAGGTGTACCGATAAAGATGTTCGGGAGGGAGTTCCAGGATTTTGACCCAGTGACAGTGATGGAATGGCAGTATCGTTCTGATACAGGACGGTGTGTAGCTTTGAGAGGAACTTGCAGGTTATGCTTCCCTGTATCTGCTGCGCTTTTCCTTCTAGGTGATAGAGCTCCTAATTTGG
Source organism: Rhincodon typus (assembly GCF_021869965.1). Taxonomy (NCBI): domain Eukaryota; kingdom Metazoa; phylum Chordata; class Chondrichthyes; order Orectolobiformes; family Rhincodontidae; genus Rhincodon; species Rhincodon typus. Next base: position 25,084,291 of record NC_063348.1, on the reverse strand, counting down.
AAGATGCTGCCTAAGGAGCACTGCTGAGTTGCTGTGCTGCATCTTGCTGATGGTGACCAAGTTTCTATACTTAACAAGAATTACTGTTTACTACAAGTAAGTAGATTCTAGCTACAGATGAACAATTATGACCTTTTGACTTAGAATTCTACTGTAACCAAAAGATTGAGGGCAAAGCAGTCGATGTTGTCTGCATGGACTGTAGTAAAGCCTTTAACAAGGTTGTGCACGGTAGACTGATCTAGTAAACATTGAATTACATGGGATTCAGGGAGAGCTTGTCAATTGGATACAAACTTAGCTTGAAGGTAGAAGACAGAGGTGGTGGAGGGTTGTTTTTCGGACTAGAGGCCTGTGACCAGCTATGTTCCATAGGGATCAATGCTGGGTCTACTGGTTTGTCATTTATATAAAATGATTTGGATGAGAATTTAGGAGGGATGGTTAGTAAGTTTGCAGATGACCTCCAAAAATGGTGGTATAGCCAACAATGAAGAAGGTTGTCTAAGATTACATTGGCCCAATTGCTCACAATGCCTATGAGCTGAGGAGTGACACATGAAGTTTAATTTGGATAAATGCAAGATATCGCATTTTGGTAAAGCAAACAAGGGCAGGGCATATACAGTTAACAGTAGGGCCATGGATAGTGTTATCGAACAAAGAGACCTATGGGCTCAGGTACATAGTTCTTTGAAAGTTGCATCACAGGTACACAAGGTGGTAAAGGCATTTAGCACGCTTGCTTTCATTGCTCAGACCATTTGATTATAGGAGTTGGAGTGTCATGTTGAGGTCGTAGAGGATGTTGGTGAGGCCCCTTTTTGAGTACTGTGTGCAGTTCTGGTCACCCTGCTCTATGAAGGATATTATTAAATTGGAGAGGGTTAAAGAAAAGACTTAACAGGATGTTGCCAGGACTAGAGGGTTTGAGCTATAAGGAGAAGCTGTTTAAACTAAGTGTAGCACAAAGCTTGACACTAAAGACCAACAACCCACTTGATCAGTGTCTCATCCACCATCTTAAACATTCGTTATGTTGTGGTAGTAGTGGGTTCCTGGTACAAGATGCATTGGGGCAACTTATCAAATCTCCTCCAACAGTCCTTTCCAAATCTGCAATCTACCACCAAGCAATAGGGCAGTGGATGTTTGGGAACATGACCACCTCCAAGTTCCCCACCAAGTCTCCTATCATCCTGCTTTGGAACTATGTTGTAATTCCATCACTATTGCTGGGCCCAAATCCTGGTATTCCCTTCCTAGCAGCACTGTGGGATTCCCTACAATTGCAGTAATTCAAAGAGCCACCTCCCAATCACCTTCGCTAAGGTAGTTAAAGATGGGTAATAAATACAGGCTGAGCTAGTGGCACCCGCATCCTGTAAGAACACATTTTAAAAACACCCATTTTGATCAAACAGTGCCTTCATGTCAGGCAGGCAGTCACTCTCTCTCCTCCCCCTTCAGTTCCTGACCTCATTACAACCTTGCTCAAACAGGGACAAAGCAGCTGATGTTCTGGCTCTGGCTGACCATAAACTGTATAGTTGTATGGTAGTGAGAAGGATAAACCAGAAAAACTTTGTCAATCCCTTTTAGTGTCTTTTATATCTCAATTAGATATCTCATTCTTCTAACCCTAGAGAGTATAGGTCTAAACTACTCAATTACAGAAGGAGCTGACTTGCAGCATCTTTTAGTCACTTGTATACACGAGGCAAAAAAATGTACATACATATCTGTTGCAGCCTACAGATCTTTACATGTAATACCATGTAATGCTTGCATCTTTGTTGCTTTTTTTAGAGTTGGTGTTGATTGGTTCAGAGAGTACACCTGGGAAGTGTTGAATTGGGAACAGGAGGGTGGAGTACTTGAAAGAGAAGGTCAGGTGGATTTTCAATACATGGTAGTCATCTCAGGTGATATATTGGGATGATTAATCTTGGACAAGTGAGTCAGGAAAATCAAAAGAAGTGTGCGATCTTCTATTGAAGAAGGTTTGGTATGATTGTTAGAATCAATTATTAAGAATTAATAGCAGCACATTTGGGAAACTGCAATCAAGTAGAGTCAAAATAGCTTCACTAAAGGAATCATTTCTGAATTAATTTGAAGAAGTCTCCACTAGAGTGGATGGGAAACCAGTAGATGTGTTGTATTTGAACTTCCAGAAGATATTTGGCAAAGTATTTTATAAAAGGTTGTCATGTGGTGAGCCTGTGGTGTTGAAGGTAGCATATTGGCATAAACAATTGGCCAGTGGGCAGGAAACAAGTGAGAATAAGGGGATTTTTTTTTCAGGTTGGCAACCTATGGCCAGTAGTGTTCCACAGGGATCAGTGCTGGGACCATAACAGTTTACAAAATATGTTAATGACTTGGAGGGAGGAAGGAAGAGCATGTACTGTTGTCAAATTTGCAAATGACAGTAAAATAGGTGGAAGGGCAAGTTGTCAGATATATAAACACTTTATGGAGAGATATTGATTGGTTAAGTAAGTGGGCAGAAAGTTAGCAAATGGGATATAATTTTGAAAACAACTTTTTTTTGGAAGGAAGAACAAAAGAACACTATTATTTAAACAGAGAAAAATTACTACACTGCAGCACAAAGGGACTTGCGCACAAAACACAAAGCTATCTCACAGGTGCAGCAAGTCACCAGGCAGGCTAATGGAATGTTGGCCCTTATTTCAAGGGAGTTGGAGCTTAGAATAGGAAGACCTGCTATAGCTATACAAAGTGTGAGTGAGATGACATCTGGAGTATAGTGAGCAGTTTTGGTCCCCTTATTTGAGGAAAAGATATTTCATTGGAGGCAGTTCATTTGGATGATTCCCAGTATAGAGGGATTGTCCAATGAGCAAAAGTTAGAGGTTGTGTCTCTACTTAGTGAAATTTAGAAGAATGAGCAGTGAACTAATTGAAACGTATAGGATTCTTAAGGGCTTCGACCAGGCAAGTACTGAGAGGATGTTCCCCATTATGGGAGAGTTGGATCAGAAAGTAAAGACTTAAAGAGGCCCCAATTTAAGACTGAGATTAGGAGGAATTTCTTTGAGTTATGAGACTTTGGAACTCCTTGCCATGCAGAGTTGTGGGCTACTCCTATTCCTTATGATTTTAAGATAGTACATAATTGTGGGGCATGGTGGTATAGGGTAATCAGTTTATTAAAACAAACTGGGAGAACATTTGAGATGTGTTCATCCAAGATAAATGTTGACTTATCATTGGTAAACCTATTTGTGTTTGATCAAGTAGCCAACAGAGAGTTCTCATAGCAACTGCACCACAGATTTGTTTTTACCTAGACAAGGAAGCTATGGCCTAATCCAGGATGACATCAATTAAAGTGATGAAACGGGAGGTTAGCTGAGAAAGTGTCGAGTGGGGAGACAATTGAGGCAGTGAACTGCATTGGGTTGAGATAAAGATGAAAGGACTTGGAGATGGAGTAATTAGTGAACGTAGTTATGGAAGTGGCAGTAAATCCATACACATGGAAAAAGATGTCCAGGTCATGGGAAAAGACATCAACAGCCTAAGAAAATCTTTAACAAGTCTGAGAATGCTTGTTGAAAAATGATCTCTTTTTAGTGATGGAGGAATGCCCCTTGTTAAGTATCATGATGGCAGCTGCCTGTAGGTATTTTCCTTATGTTTTTGAGTAGCGACATGCTGTATATAGGATTATGTATTGTGATTCCTCCTCTATATACCCTCCTCCCAACCTACACATGTTACACCCTCTCTTACAGGCACCTCTGCACAGCACAAACAACAGTGAAGCTTTTCAAAAATTCATGTTGATGAATACTTTTAAGTATTCAATGTCTAAGTATAAATTGGATATATAAACTTGTGCCGAAAATAAAATAAAGGGGAAAAGGAGAGGAGTGAAAGTGTAAGAGAAGGGGTAATAAAAAAAATTGAAATTTGCATTTTTAAGTTTCCAGCATTAATTAATTTGGAAGGAATGAGATTACATGCTAGTAGAATTGACTTTCCAGTGCCAGAGGGGTTGGTTGAGCATAATTCTAAACTTAACATGCTGGCAAAAATACTCTTATACCTGTGTTCACCAGACCAACTTTTATGTCATGTTTGAAAAACAAATTGTGGATAAGAAGAACTTCATTTCCTGTGATGTATTTTAATGCTGAGCCTATTGCCGAGGCACGAGTGTGCAGTCTGTAAAGAGTCCAGGTAATTCCAGCAGCAGCTTCTGGATTTCAGTGTTTTAACTATGTATGCACATATTCTGGAAGTCAGCATGTGATCACTTCATAATAACTGTGAACACTGAAAACCTCACCATTTAATCTGGGCTATTATGATATGAATATTTCAATATGTTTAGAAAGTATTTATTTTGCAGTTGTATGCAGTCATTGCCCCTCCAAAGATATTCTGTATAGAGATGGTAAACTATCCTAATATTTTCTGTTTAAAAGTATATTGCACTAGTATTGACCAGCATTATTTCACATTATTACATATGAGCTGCACTGATCTATAACAATGTTAGCGAGTTTCTTCCCCCTGCCCCCATCCACCCCTCCATCAGCTCTTGATTGATTGATTGACTGATATATTTTTTTCTTTTATTGGAAAGGTGATTTTTATTTTCCTCAAGTCTGAAAGGGTTTGGTTCCAACTTCTGCGTGCAGTGGGTGACGTTGTTTGAACCACTCATAATTCAGCCGCCGTGGTTTTAATTGGAAACTTAGAAAAGATGGATCAGGTTTGGTTAATTGATATTGACCCTTTTAAATGACTTTTATGTCAAAATTACCTCAGGATTGAGGGTAATTTAATGAGATTGATGAAAAACAAGAGGACATAAACTCAGCATTACGACTGGACAAACAAAGGGTTCCTACACCAAAAAATGCTTTCTTACAATGTTCTGAGTGGTTTAACTAAGACTGCACACATTACCACTGACTACATTTTAACAACATTTCATTGATTGTAAAGTGCATTCGGATTCCTGGAGGTCATGAAAGGTGCTATGTAAATGCAGGTTGTGTATTATTTAAAATTAATTTGCATATAGACTTTTAAAAAAGGCATGGGCAAAGGATGTAAATTATAATAGATATTGAGTTGAACATTGCAGTTTCAGTTGAATTAATGCTGTAATTTTCTTATTTCTATTTGATCATACTATTTAAAATTGGAACATCACTAGGAATGGTTAATTTCAGTGGTATGAGGCAAATAAGCAGTTTCAACTCTTCCATGTAATTTGGCTCATTTCTCAAATCTTACTGTTTTGTCAAGTGTTCAATTTTCTGTTTGACTGCAATTTTTATTATCTCCATATACTTAGACAGGAGGTCAAAGCTTTTTCTGTTACAGGCAGCGTGCTCCAAATTTCTTGCCCCTGACCATTCAATTTGCTTGTTTCCTCACCAGTTGATAGTTTTTTTAGAATATAAAAAGTGAGGGAAAAAAATCCTAAACTTGCAAGTGAACTTTCTTATTGCTTCTATTTGCTGTTCTCTTTAGGATTGTTCATTTTTTTTTTAAAAAAAAGGAAATCTTTTCATTTTCTGCCTTTGGTGACTGGATAAATTTAACTGAGATTTCCCAGCAGCCAAGTTGTCTTACCAAACTGGTATGTAAATCTTTCAAACACTAACACAAGACCACAGTGCTCCATAGCACCAGTTTCAGATTCTTTATAAAAACAGGTTTTAAGACTGTTGGAAATTTATGATTTAAAATGTGTCTTTCAATTATAATCTATATCTGTATTGCCAACTGGAAATGAGACAGCTGAAACTGACAGGTGGATGCCACCCTTTTGCTGCTGGTTAATTTCTCTACTGCTTAACAGGAATGAATGGAATGCTCATATTTAACAGCGTAAAAAACTGACGCAGGTCTGGGCAAGTTACTGAATACCATCTCCACTAATATCTGCTGTCAGTTATAAGATGACAAACTGCTTCTGAAGTTGAGTAGAAACCACTGGATTAGCAAAGGCAGCTGTATTTGGCTTCCATTCCAATTTCCATTTTAAAAAGCTGCTATTTACTATTTTGTCAGCTATTTCCTAGTAATTGAGGTATTATTAACATTTAATGGAAGTATGGATAGAATTGATTGCTCCATGTTGTCCTGAAGAATGGTTTAAACAAGGTATAATACAACAATTGCTAGCTGAATGCATTCATTGCATCTTTATTTTTTAGCTATGGCAAGATCTTTTAATTCTACTAGCTGACCGAAGTAGGATCCCTCCACATGACAGAATTGTTTGCATTTGACTTGATCTGTAGAATTTTCTTGATGCTGTGGGTCATTGCCTCATAACTATGAAATTGGTGGAAGCTTTTTGGTAAATTTGCATGATGTCCATTTTTACAGCAACAGAGCAGACCGTAGACCCAGCATTAAAATTCCATCATCATTCCTTAATTGTCACTTGTCATCGGCTTAACAACGGCCACAATCACTTTGTCATGTGAATTTTTTTAGGACTGGTAAACATTTTAATACGTACTAAACACATCTAATTATTTTTATCATTAGTAGGAATAAGTAAGAGGAATAAATAATTTATATGATTGGCCCGGTTCAGTTTGGGTCAATGGTAACTCCCAGGATATTGATAGTCCAGGGTGTTCCTCGATGTTATGCTGTTAAGGGACATGGTTGGATATTTCCTTTTGGAGATCCTGAATTGATTGTGGATTGAAAGAGGTATGTCTCATCAGAAAGAGAGAGTAAGAGGAAGGATGAGAAAACAGCTGGGAAAGGGGAAATCTTTGGAGGTAGATGATTGGGAGATGAAAGGAAAGAAGTGAAGAAGCTGATCTAATGGGCCCAATCTTTGATAAGCTCATAGCATTCTATTTTGCACACTTTTATTGCTGGAGAAAGGGAATAAAGGGCAGGGAAGGGTGATTTCAGCAGGTGGTTAATGGTGAGGGGACAGTCCAGTGTCTCTTTGGCTTTCCTGAATGATGTTTGAATAATTGGCAGTTTTACTGTTGGAGGGCATAGCCCACTAAATCCACACTCCTTGGATTGAAGGACATGAAGATAGAGTGTTTACAAGGGGTGAGTGACATGAGTAATAGCCCTAGTGAGGACAAATGCATCAAACCTGATGGAGGGGATGTGATTTAAGTGAATCAATGGCTGTTGTATCTTAATGAATTGAAGGCCAGTGGCATGAATGTTGGGCGCTTGAGAATGTAGAAGTGTTGTTTTGGAGAGGTTTTCCAGAAAGAAGTGGACTTGGAAATGGAATATTGGTATAGAGCGATACAAGGAAATGATCAGAGGTTGCTTCATCAGGAATATTAATAATAGTGATGGCGATGTAGCATGCGATAACAAGATAAAGGTGACCAAGTACGTTGGTAGCAGACTATGAAGGGAGAAATTTAGAGGACAGGAGGACAATAAACTTGAGAGGATGAGAAGAATTGAGATGGACATTGGCTTCTCAACCATGATGATTTCATTTAGTGCAGCAACAGGGGGAAGATGCAAAGAAAGTATCTCAAAGGGACAAACCTAAAAGAGGTATTTAGGTGGGTGACCTATAGCAAGCTTTTTAAATGACAAGTGAAGGGTGGAACAAAATAACATGCTCAAATGAGAATTTGCCATAGTAATGAGGGGACAGACTAGGGTGCAATTTTAGAAATGAATATTGTTGCTCCCAATAATTTGAGTGGAGCAAGTGATGGGAGGTGTAGCAATGCAGAGAAGCTTCATTAATTGAAGGGTGGTGATGCCTTTTCCCTTGTCACTGTAAAGGCAACAATGTTAATGTGATCTTATACAATGAGCCCATGGATGGCAAGGCCTTTATAGCAAGTGAGCTTACATTTTGGATGGAGGTTTGGAAGACAGTAGTGAGACCCAATCTACAGGCAGTCTAGAGTGTCAAAGCTGGTAGTGATGAGAGGACAGCTAGAAATGAGGCATAATAGTGAGGAGAAATGAGTGAGAAAACAACAGGAGGTGGGGAGTGGCAGCTAAAACTTGCACAACAGGACCTGAGAAACTAAATGTGGCTACTTTTAAGAATATGAAAGTATTCTTAATTCTGCATGGTAATGTCCTGGTCACAACCATTATCAGTTTCTTCATAAATTTATCTTTCCTCTGTCATAAGGTTAGAAGAGGGCATGTTTACTGATGATTGCAGTGTTGAGAACCCTTTTTGCAACTCACCACCTGATACCTGAAGCCTGTCCACCAACTGAGGCACAAGCCATGTGTGATGGAATGCTCCCTACTTCTCTGGATAAGTGCAACTCCAACAACAACACCAAGCTTGACACTGTCAAGGATAAAGCAACCTACTTGACTGGCACCATAAATATAAACACTCACTTCCTCCATCATACAGTAACAGCAATGTTTACCATGCACAAGATTGCAGGGTACAGCATGAGGGCCCAGTGCTTAGCCCTGCTGGGATCCCATCAGGGATCCAGGTTCGATTCCACTCTTGGGCAACTGTCTGTGTGCAGTTTGCACATTCTCCCTGTGTCTGCGTGGGTTTCTGCCAGGTGGTCCAGTTTCCTCCCACAGTCCAACGATATGCAGGTTAGGTCGATTGGCCATGCTAAATTACCCATAATGTTCAGGGACATGCAAGTTAGGTGCATTAGCCATGGGAAATGCAGAGTTACAGGGATAGGCTAGGGGGATAGGTTTGGGTGGGGTGCTCTTTGAAGGGTTGGTGTAGACTCTTTGGCCAAATGGCCTGTTTGCACACTGTAGGGATTCGATGGAAGATTCACTGCAGAAATTATTCAAAGCCTCATTAACAGGACTTTTGAAACCCACTGCCACAGTCATTGAAAAGACAAGGGCAGCAGATACACGATGGGCACCACCACATGTAAGTTCCCTTCCAAGCCACCCACTATCCTGACTCGGAAATATATCATTGCTCCTTCACTGTTGCTGAACAAAATCCTGTAGCTCCCTCCCTAGCAGTATTATGGGTGTCCCTATACCAAATAGACTACAGTGGTTCACGAAGGCAGCTCACCACCTTCACAAGGACAACTAGGGATGACAAATAAATGCCGACTCAGCAAAGCCCATGTACCCTGAAAATTTTTTTAAAAAGTACCCTCATCACCTATGGTTCATATAAACGTATGTAAAATGCATGTTTAAAATGTGTATTCTTAAAAGTTCCGAGGGGTAGGGTCAATGAATTTGATATTTCTGGATTGTTCAGTGTTTCTCGAGAAACAATGCAAGTAAATGTGACAGTTGAAATATCAGGACTCCGTATTGTTCAAGTGATGGTAGATCCTGACTGTTATTCAAATCTTCAGTAGCAGTGACTGTGTGACAGAAAGTCCCAAATGTCAGTCGGTCTTTGGTGCTTAAGAACCCCTGTTGGTTAGGTTTTTTAAAAAATCCAATATTTTCCTTGGAGCAACAGACACTAAACCACGAATTTGAGTTGTTCATTTCCATGAAGTTTTGTATGTTTATTGCCGAGGAACATTTTATATGCAAAATTATTTCTTGTTTTTAAAATCCCTTTTGAAAAATAGTAGGAAATGAATAAATATTGTTTGCTACTCAATAAATTGGTAACAATAGCAATTTCAAGTAAATGCTTATTTTCGGCCGTTCTGCGCTTGCTGAAAGATGAAATCCAAGAAAATTGAATTATAGTAAGTATGATTCACTAATGGTACCTTTATTCTAATTTTACATTTTTGCTATTCGTGACACTTATTTTAATTGTGGAAATGGGTTGAGGTTCTAACTCTTAACTGCTCCATGGAACCATGTCTTGCTGAGCTAATATTAATGTGCTTTTAAAAAAGTGGCCAAAAACATTATCAGTTCTTTGTCCTCCATTGGGTATTACCTTATACTGTATGTTTTGGGGCTCTCCTTGGCACAGTGTAGAGCAAAAAATGTTGATTAATTGTCTGATTTGAGTTCTGTATATTCACATTTTGCTTGGCTCTTCATTGTTTTACAAGAAGTACTGATTTCACAGACTATAGAGTTGATGATGAGGGTGTCCATTTAAAACTGTTTTCAGCATTAAATGCAATGTTTTTTGATTTCATATTTGGTATTTATGGTTTGGTGGGAAAATCTGCAATAAATTTGTTTCTCTAAAAGGAAGCCAAAGCAAACCAACTCTCAAAACAGATTGTTTTATATTTCCCGTGTTGTTTGGGTTATATTTTAATTAACTTTGCAATACATTCAATGTGCAATTTCCAAAACAACACTAATTCTTCATTTCTCGTACTTTGAGATTTTTGCAAATTCAGCCATAAGACGTTGAGCTAGAAGAGGAGAGTTAGGCCATTTGGCCTATCGAGTCTGCTCTGCCATTCAATCATGGCTGATTGTGTTTTCAACTCCATTCTCCTACCTTCTCCCTGTAACTCGTGATCTACTTACTAAATCAAGAACCTATCTATCTCTGCCTGAAATACTCTCAATGACTTGGCCTCCACAGCCATCTACAGTAATGAGTTCTACAGAGTCACCATCTTCTGGCTGAAGAAATTCCTCCTCATCTCAGTTCTAAAAGTCCCATCCCTTCACCCTGAGACTGTGCCCCTTTTTCCCATTCTCTCCTACAAATGGAAACGTCTTTTCTATGTCCACTCTATCCAGGCCTCTCAGTATTCTGTAAGTTTCAATCAGATCCCCTTTCATCCTCCTCAACCCATCAAGTACAGACCCAGAGTCCTCAACTGCTCCTCCTATGACAAACCCTTCATCCCTGGGATCACTCTTTTAAATCACCTCTGGACCCCCTCCAATGCTAGCACAACTTTCCATAGATATAGGGCCCAAAAACTGCTCACTGCGTTTGGAATGTAATCTGACCAGAGCCTTGTACAGCCTCAGCAGTACATCCCTGCTCTTGTATTCTGGTCCTCTTGAAATGAGTGCTAACATTGCATTTGCCTTCTTTACATGCAGGTTCAGTTGGCAGTTAACCTTAAGAGAATCCTGAACTAGAACTCCCAAATACCTTGGTTTCAGATTTCCAAGGTCTTTCCCTTTTTCGAACAGCCATGAGGATCAATGTAAATAGACTATGGTCTATTTCTCTATTTCAGACAGCCCCAACTCCTGCTTCAGCCACATAAGCGTACCATCTCCATTTTAATCCTGGATTTACCTTTAAACTTGCATCTAGTGGAGAAAGCTATTACAGGATCAACAGCAGATGTTTGAGATCAACCTAGAAAGGATCCAAAATATCAGTGTTTTCAAGTCCATCAAGTTAGTTTCTGTTAGGGATTCTGAAAGAACGACGAGCTTTGCTGCACATTGGTGAAAATTCAATAACGGTCAACTTCAAAGCGCCTCCCATATGGTTGGACAATATTGGCTCTGCCAGGTAATTGAGGAAAAAGGTAATTGTGACATAACTCCATAATGTGTGGCTGTTACTCTCTTTGCTAGCTGTATTTTGGCTGAAATATGCAAATCAATTTGAACATTATTGACAATGATTTAAACTTGATAATTTGTAAAATATACCTATTGTAGACTGTGCACAGTGTTCTCTCTAAGCTTCACAACAGTGCAGCTGCTCTGGGGGTCTGCGATCAGTGTGCTGACATTATTCCCATCATTTGACATCCACTCCCTGGAAATCACTGCTGCCCACTGACCTTGGATGTCTGCACAGAAGACAAGAAAATTAGCGGGAGCATTGAGCACAAGGTAATTTGATAGTTACAGAATCTCTAGCATCTTACCTGCTCATGCAGTCACGGTATTTAAAAAGGATGGTTCAATTTCTTGTTAACGGTAATCACTGGGATGTGGATGGTGAGGGGATTCAGCACTGGTATTGCCATTAGATGTCCAGGGGAGATGGTTACTTTTTCTCTTGTTGAAGATGTTCATTGCTTGGCATTTGTGCTGTATGTGTCTGAGTGCCACTTATCAGGTCAACCCTGACATTAGTCCATAATAGAGTGCTTGGCGTCATGGTGAAATGATAACAATCTTTGTGTTGGCAAAAGAAAAGAACTGGTCATTGACTTCAGGAAAAAAAGGAAGAGGTTCTGCCCCTATCTACATCAATAGAGCTGAGGTGGAGAGGGTTGAGAGCATCAAGTTCCTAGGAGTGACAATAACTGACAATCTGTCCTGGACCTCCCACACAGATGTAACAGTCAAGAAGGCACAACAACACCTCTTCTTCGTCAGGCAGCTCAGGAAATTTGGCATGTCCATATGGTGCCTCACCAACTTCTACAGATACACCAGAAAAAGCATTTCATCTGGGTGCATAATGGCTTGGTATGGCAATTGATCTGCCCAGGACCGTAAGAAACTACCAAAAGCTGTGTGCACAGCCCAGTCCATCACGGAAGACAACCTCCTATCCATGGATTCCACTTATACTTCCCTTTGCTGTGGGAAGCCTGCCAACATCTTCAAAGACCCCTCCCACCCTGGTAATGCTCTCTTCCAACCTCTTCCATCAGGCAGAAGATTAAACACCTGTACCAACAAGTTTGAAATCCATTTCTTCCCTGCTATTGTTAGACTGCTGAATGGACCTCTCTAATTTCAAACCTTTGATCTTGCTTTTGTGTATCTCCTGTGCAGTCATAACCTTGTGTGCCTCGCTCTAACTAAGCACCTTATGATCTGTATGTCCTTGTTTGCTTGGATCTACCTGTACTGCTTGCAAAACAAAACTTTTTGCTGTACTTAGGTACATGTGACAACAATAAACCAAATCAAGTACAGTTCAATGGGATTATTGGGGCAAGTTGAGTGAGTAGCCAAATGTGTGGCAGATGAAGTATAATGTGGATAAATGTGAAGTTATCCACTTTGGTAGCAAGAACAGGAAGGCAGATTATCATCAGAATGATGATAGAGCAGAAAAGCTGGAGGTGCATTCAGTCCTTTGGTGTTGCTGAAAGCAAGCATGCAGGTGCAGCAGGCAGTGAAGAAGGCAAATGGTATGTTGGCCTTCAAAGTGAGAGGATACAAGTACAGGAAGAAGGAAGTGTTGCTGTGTTTGTACAGGGCCTTGGTGAGATCACACCTGTACGTCAGACAGTTTTTGGTCTCCTTTATCTGGGGAAGGATGTTCTGGCTAAGGAGGGATGCAGTGAAGCTTTGCTAGACTGATGCTTGGCAGTGGGAGGGAGATAATGTGGTATTGGGTCCCCACATGAGATGGGATTGGGTCTTGATGAGGGGTGTGAGTTGCTGTCTGTTTTGGCAGCAGGATCGTAGAGGTGGATGTTGGGTGATGTGGGAATGTCATGTCTGTGATATGATGTCAATATAATGAGGGCTATGCCAGGCCATGAAGTTTTAAACTGTGCTTGAATACAATTCCACAGCACATCATGGATTCCCAATTTTGATCTCTTATCTATTTGAAATCCATCTCATTTAGCATGCTGGTAGTGTGTCACAACATGATAGTGGGTGTCCTCCATCTGAACATGACACTTAGCCTACACAGGAGTTGTATTATGGTCATTCCAACACACGTTGTTGTAAACAGATATACATACAGATAGATTGAAGGTAAATTCAAGTATTTTTGTTTTCCTCTTGGTTCCGTCCACAACTTCTAGTTTTGCAGCTATGTCCTTTCAGATTCTAGCCAGCTCAGTCAGTAGTAGAGCCACTGAGCTACTTTTGATAGAAGTTGAAGCCCCTTTCCCACCCAGTGTATATTTTGTGCACTTACTGCCATCATTGTTTCTTCCAGTTGGCGTTCAGTACAGGAGGAGAACTAATTCATCAGCTGAAGTGATCAATAGGTGACTGTAGACCAGGATAATGGACATTGTGAGGACACTTGGGCCTGCCTGCACCCCTTCCACCCCACCCCAGGATTTGAATATCATTATGCCTTCATCTCTGGTGGTATCTAAGACACAAGGTATGATTCCATGGGACAGCTTTCTCAACGTTGGCACAAACTTCCATACGTTAAAAAGGAGGAGTTTGCAAGCTGTATGAATTAGAGACTGCTATTGTAATTTCTTGTGCATTGTCAGTGGTAGATGGTACTTAATAGTTTGGTGCTGAGAGGAGGAACATGAGACAAGATGGAGCTAGATTCTTTTAAAGCAGGTTGAGCAATTTTACTTTCTACTTCCTCATCTCCATCTAAAGTACATTGTCTGAAAGTGGGTTTAAGGCATTGCAAGACAGCTTTCTTTTGCAGAATTACCATCCTGTGCCATTTAATGACTTGTAGATTCTTCATGTGGCCTGAACGATCATGTGTAGAAAGCATTTCCAACTGCAACAACATGAGCTCTGGCATTTGGAACTCAAATGGTGGCTGGAGTCAGTTCTCAGCTTCACAAATGAAGCAGAATACATGAATAGCGTGTCAATAATGTGGTGACACCATAGATTAAGACTAGGCAGACAGAGGAAATGTCCGATTGCTAGGCAGGTAATGCAGGAGTGCCATGAGCTTAGGGGAGGCAGTGAGGTTGTGATAATGTTATTGGATTCGTAATCTAGAATACCAGGCTAATGTTCTGAGGACATCTGTTAAGTCACGTCAATATAGATGTATTCAAAAAAACAAAAATGCCCCACAAAAAAATTAAGTCTAATGCTGACTATGTAACAATTGTTGATTTGATTATCATGAAAACCCATCGAGTTTACAAATGTCCTTTTAGGAGGAAATTTCCTGCCCTTACCTGGTCTGCCCTACATGTGACTCCAGACCCATAGCAATGTGGTTGATTTTTAACTGGCCTCTGGGTAATTAGGGATGGGCAATAAATGCTGGCCTGGCCAGTGATGCCCATGTCCCTATGTATGAATTCAAAGGAAACCTCTCTCACTAACCAGTTTTACATTTTGGATACTGCTGAGGTTGATGTTTCAGAGGAACATTGTGAGAGCTGAGCTGGGGAGGGAAGAATAGTGCATGACTCAATAGTTAGGGGAATAAACGGGCATTTCTGAGGCCCCTGACATGACTACAACACGATACATCACCTCTTGTTCCAGGGTCAAGGACATTTTCATTTTTTCATAGATTTCCTACAGAGTGGAAACAGGCTCTTCAGCCCAACAAGCCCACATTGGCCCTCAGAGCATCCCACCCAGACCCATCCCCCTATAACCCACCCTAACCTACATGTCTCTGCATACTATGGCCAATTTAGCATGGCCAATCCATCTAGCATGCAAGTCTTTGGACTGTGAGAGGAAACGGGAGCACCCAGAGGAAACCTACGCAGACACAGGAAGAATATAAAAACTCCACACAGTCAGCCAAGGTTGAAATTGAACCTAGGTCCCTGGCACAATGAGGCAGCAGTGCTAACCACTGAGGCACCGTGTTGCCCTGTCAGACATGTCATGGTAAATGCAGGGCTTTCTTTTGGGGGAAGATGAAGATCCAGAGGCTGCAGTCCACATTGGCACCAGTGCCATAGGTTGAAAGAGAGGAGGTTCTGAAAGCAGAACTTTGGGGAGACTGAGTGAGACAGAAAAGTTGGACCTTTTAAGGCAGTAATCTCAGATTATTCCCTGTACCATGTGTTAGTGAATATAGCAAGAGGAAGATTTGAGTGAACAAATGTGGCTAAAAAAAATGGTGCAGAAGGGAAGGCTTTAGATTTCTAAGGTATTGGAAATAGTTCTGGGCCAGGTTACCTATAAAAACGAAGATGGGCCAAATTTTAGCAGGCCTTAGAAATATCTTTGTGGGGAGATCAGCTAGTGCTTTTGAAGAGGGTTTCAAACTAACTTATCAGGGCGTTCAGAACTTAAGAAGAAATACAGATACCATAGAGAGAAAACTGGTTGTGGGAAAAGCTGTAAATCAAACTGGAAAGCAGCAAAGTAAATCTTCAAAATTAGCCAGGGTCAAATTTCAGCCTTGTACACTTTAAGTAGATCTAGCAAGATCTTATGGTCTGTTATTATAGCAACTTTCCTTTCCTCATTCATAGGATGAGGGTGTCGCTGTCGAGGCAGCATTTATTGTCCATCCCTAATTACCCAGTGGGCAGTAGAGTCAATCACATTGCTGTGAGTCTGGAGTCACATGTAGGCTAGACCAGGTAAGGATGGCAGTTTCCTTCCCTAAAGGACATTAGTGAACCAGATGGGTTTTTCCGACAATCGACAATGGATTCAATGTCATCATTAGATTCTTAATTCCAGATATTTATTGAATCCTGAATCCAAAATCCACAAACAGTCTGTCCGGGCAGACCCATTGTTTCAGCCTGATCCTGCCCCACAGAACTCATCTCTTCCTACCTTGACTCCGTCTTTTCCCCCCTGGTTCAATCCCTACCCACATAGATCCATGATTCATCTGACGCCTTATGCTGGTTTCAAAACTTCCAGTTTACTGGCTTCAGCCACCCCCTCTTTACCATGGATGTGCAATCCCTTTACATGTCCATTCCCCACCAGGAGGGTCTTAGGGCTGTCCGCTTCTTCCTGCAGCAAAGACCTGAACCATCCCCACTCACCACCACCCCCCTCTGTTTGGCCGAGCTCGTCCTTGCCCTCAACAACTTCTCTTTCAACTCCCCTCATTTTCTTCAGGTAAGAGGGGTTGCCACAGGTACCCGCATGGGCCCTAGTTATGCCTGTCTCTTCATGGGATACATGGAACATTCCTTGTTCCAGTTCTATTCCGGTCCCCACTCTTTCTCCAATACATCCATGATATCATTGGTACTGCTTCCCCCTCTCGTCTGGAATTGGAAAACTTCATCAATTTCGCCTCCAATTTCCACCCTGCCCTCACTTTCACCTGGTCTATCTCTGACTTCTCCCTTTCCTTCCTCGACATTTCTGGGGATAGACTGGCCACTAATATCCATTACAAACCTACTGACTCCCACAGCTACCTGGACTATACATCCTCACACCCCACTTCTTGTAAAGGCTCCATCCCATTCTCTCAGTTGGTCCGTCTCTGCCGCATATGTTCAGATGAGGCCGACTTCAACAAGGGAGCCTCCTAAATGTCCACCTTCTTCCTCAACCAAGGATTCCCCAGCTCTGTTGTCGACAGGGCCCTCAACCAGCTCTGACCCATCTCCCGCACATCCACTTCTCTTCCCTCCCGCAACAGAGATAGGGTTCCCCTTCTCCTCATGTACCATCCCACCAGCATCCACGTCCAGAAGATCATCAGTCGCCACTTCCGCCACCTTCAGTAAGATGGCACCACCAGACACACATTCCCCTCCCCTCCCTTGTCCGCCTTCCGCAGGGACTGTTCCCTCTGGGACACCCTGGTCCACACTTCCTTAACCCCCAACATCTTCCCCTGTAAGCAGCGAAGGTGCAACACCTGCCCATTTACTTCCTCCTTCCCCAGTATTCAAGGGCCCAAACATACCTTTCAGGTGAAGCAAAACTTCACTTGCCCTTCCTGGAATCTAGTCTACTGCGTTTGCTGCTCACAATATGGTCTCCTCTACATTGGGGAAACGAAGCGTAGACTTGGCGACCGCTTCGCAGAACGTCTACGTTCTGCTCACAAAAAAGACCCTGAACTACCTGTTGCCTGCCATTTCAATGCACCACCCTGCTCCCTGGCCAACATCTCTGTCTCTGGCTTGCTACAGTGTTCCAGTGAAGCCCAACGCAAGCTGGAGAAACAACACCTCATTTTCCACCTGGGGACGCTACAGCCCTCCGGACTCCATGTTGAGTTCAATAATTTTAGGGCCTAAACTCTCCCATGTCCCAGCCCCCCACCCCACACACCAGGCCTTGTTACCACACAGCCTGCCATTACACACCCCCTGTTGTTAGTCACTAACAGTCCCCATTAACAACTATTCACCCTCCCAGCCTGATCGTTAGCAACTCCTTTGTCTGTCCAACTGTCTTTCTCTTTGGGCTCTATCCTTTCGTTTACTCCCTAGCCCACCCACCTCCCTATTTTCTGCATATAAACTGACATTTTCCCAGCCACCATCAATTCTGAGGAAGGGTCACCGGATCCAAAATGTTAACTCTGTTTTCTCCTTCACAGATGCTGCCAGACCTGCTGAGCTTTTCCAGCAACTTTGTTTTTGTTCCTGATTTACAGCATCCGCAGTTCTTTTGGTTTTAATTGAATCCAACTCCGGTCCCCAGAACATTATCTAGGTCTCTGGATTAACAATCCAGCAATAATATACTAGACCATCACCTCCCTCCTAAACTTTACATCTGTAAAAGCATTGGGGAAGCTTTATGACTCTAATATGACCACCAAACCTTCCTTCTCTTTCTGGGCCTGTTAATGCTTTGTATTAGCCAAAGCCCTGGATGCATGTTGTTGGACATTCCTCTCCATTGGGTCACCTATTAGCTAACGCTATCCCAATGCCGAACAAAGAAGCATCGCATGTTAATACCAGATCTCGCTTGGCATCATAGTGTACCACCGCTTTAGAGGATAATAGCTGTTTCTTCACTTTCCTGAAAGCTATGACTTGGTTACGTGATCACTTCCATGCTGACTATTCTTTAGGAGTTGAAACAAACGTGCCAGGATGGAGGCCAGGTAATGTATAAACTTTCTGTAATAATTCACCAGGAGAAGAGACCTAAGCACAGCTGTGATACCTTTTGATCACCCTCACCTGTGTAACCTGGTCTTGTCGACTCTATATTTGAAATCAGTCACTTGGAGTCCCTGGAGAACACACTTCCCCTTTAAGGCTTATGCTGGACTGGCAGCAATGTCTAAGGACCAGGTCCAAGTTCTTTAAGTGCTCCTTATTGGTCTTCCTTGTTATTGGCACATCATCTAGATAATTAGCAACCTGGGGTAGACCTTGTAAAATGTTCTCCATCTTTGGCTGAAAAATTGCACAGGCTGACAATACCTCAAATGGCAGTCTCGTATATTGGTACAAACCCTTACAGGTACTAATTATAGCATACTTCTAGGAATCCTCATCTAACCGCAATTGCAAGTACGCATGGCTCATGTACAGCTTTGTGAAGGACAGCTCCCCCCTTTTGTGAGATATTGGGTATTTATCCAGCTGTGAAAAGTGTTACCACTTATTTAAAATTCCCACAAAGGTCCCTAGACCTGCCTGAAAAAAGTTCAGGTATTTAATCAGACTTCACTCAGGTAGCTGTTTTCGAATCAAAAAACATTGAAGTAATCTAGGTGAATCTTTCTTAACCAATTTCGTCCCATCAAGCTTGGGCCTAAGCCTTTTACTACAATCAGTGGTACATGAACCAGCTGCTTCTCATAAGAGACTGGAACTGACATTTCACCTTTAATCTGTAAAGGTACCCTGGTATAGGTTCTCAGTCTAGCTAAGGTGTTGCACAAACTTAAGGGTTGGAGCCCAAAACGCATTTTGTTAAAGATTCGTCCTGTGATCATTGAAACAGCCACACCACTATTGACCTCCATTAGAACTGGGTGACCATTTCACCAGACATTGATATTGATTGGTTCTGATTTGGATATTGCTAAGCAATTTAACTGGTCCAAACCAGATGTAGGTGGACTTTACAGGGTATGTCCTCTCCTGGATACCTGCCTATGAGTTGTCATTATTCTGTTTAGGTCCCGTGGGACTCTTTGCCGTCTCGAGTCTGTGTACCGGCAGCATCTGCAATGGCTTGCTGGCCCGGATCCTGACACAAATTTTAACCGTTTTGCCCAAGGCTTAGCTTTGTTTTGGTGTTTTGCTGTGGGCTGACCTAGAGTCCCTCTGTTCAGCATATGTCCTCTGCTAGTCATCTAACCTAGTCGAGAATCCCAGCACACAATTCCTTGGTTCTCAAACTGCTGAGTAAAACTGATAGCATCTCAGAATTAAAGAAGGCTTGGGGCCATAATCTTCCTTAACTAAATCCTTCAACACTTAGTATCTGGTGCCTCAGGAAGTGTTAGGCTCCTAATAACTGAAAAAGCTGCAGGTCTACAAGCTGTCAGGAGCATTACTTGTTGCTTTTCATCCGCTCCAATGTCATTTGCCCAGGAAAGAAAAAAAAAAACACCACCTGGCCACATTCAGGGCCCAGTCTTCGAATCAAGCTTCCCAAATAATGTCACTATGCTGGAAATGCTTACCCCAACTCGAAGACAACTGTTGGGAACAAATTTCTTTAGGAGTGCATCTCCCACTCATCACCATTGAAATAACTCCACAGAGGCCAGTATCCTGTCACTGAGATGCCCTTTATTTACACGTGGAGAGACTTTGACAGCTCAGAGTGAACAGGATGGCTGACATTCCTGCTTTTAACTCAGCCAGGGTGCCCTGATTGAGGCTCTTAATCTGGACCAATCAGGGAACTCAAATTCTAGGAGGTCTTCTTGGCTGATCTTGCTACACCCTCATTTCCCTAAGACTTTAGTTTTAGTTTAAAGAGCAGAAGTACTCACCAATCCTACTCACGAAATAGAAAAAAGGGACTGATCACCACCTCCCTCTTTCACCTGATTTGTTTCATCAAATGTAGCTGCATTCTATTGCAACAAAGCAGCACTGCAGTGCAGGCAATTTGACAGCTTTATAGGCACAGACTTATTTGGCAATCAGACACAGAAGTAGAGGTAGTTGATTAAAATAACATACCCTATCACTTTTTAATTTGGTACTAAACAGAATGCATTTGGGTGGATGTCTGAAGTCCAACACTATCACAACTCTTTCATAAACATGAGTAAAAAGAGATTTGGGTTAGAGTATGTTGCACTTGCTATGATCCAGATTTTCTGCTAAGATATGTTTAGGTGGAAAATTTTTTTATTTTTACAAAAAAAATTGCTTTTAACCACAATCTTCCTTGGATCTACTACAGATGTTAGTTCCCATACCAGCTGCTGTTTCTTTGGAAATCAGCTATAACTGAACAAATGAATACACAAGCTCCCAAATGTGATTGTGTTTTTAAGAATGTCTGTGCCACTCTTTTCTCATCCTTCCTAAAACGATAGGATTGCCACTTGATAGATTTTGAACTGAGATGTCCAGAAAATTTCATGCATTTGAATTTAACATGCAAATTATTGAAGCTCCCACCAATCTCTTAGCTTTACATGACCAAATGACCTGTCCCTGTTGGTCTGTCAATGTGTGTTTGTCCTCCATGTACCCATTAATCCTGCAGATTCTAAAAACCTGCAATTTAAAACAGTGGTGGACAGGTCAGGCAGCATGTGTGGAATAAAAGGATTGATTATCCTTTCATGAGGATGTTCAGTTCTGAACAAAATTGTCTTGCCATGTTACATCAGCATTTCTCTTTACTACTGTAGTGTGACGTAGTGAGTATGTCTGTCACTTTTTAAGATTTCTGTCTATCCACCTAATTAGTTGCTGCATATCTGTGCTCAACCATTAGTAGTGAAGTCTTAGAGCAGCACAATGTTCATGTTTGGGTCAAGGTTTTTCTTGTTTTCAATGATAAAACGCCCAACACCTTTGCAATGCATCTAAAACACCAACAGAAATCAGCAGATGTTGAAATCTCTCTAGGACATCAGTATGAGTTGACTGTGTTAATTTACTCCATTCAGATCTGCTTTCAGAGCCCCAATTAGTGATGTCATACCCTCTTTAATTATCTTCACTTGGGCATTTTTGTAATTATGGATGAAGTTACCATCTTTAGTCTTGACAAATTGTTACTGCAAAGTAAGTCTATTCCTGCAATAGGTCATCTTTCTACTACTCTGACAATTACTTTTCCTGATAATAAATCACATTAAAGTTATATTTTGTATACTGGAACAGGAATATATTCTCGACTAATCCCATTTATTAGTACCTTGGTTTGCCCTCCAGAGAGTTTGATGGAAGCTAAGTCTTTCTCCAGTAAAAGTAGTGGAGTCATACACATACAGAGAAATTAAATCCATCAGAAAAGATACCTGCATTCGATAATATACATCCATTACAAATGATAACACAGGCATTCCTTGGGGAAATGAATGCTTCAAATGAATGTAGCAACATAACCAAATCAAATTTTACTGAACTTATATACATCAGTGGGCATCTTGCTGATTTACATGAATGGATTGTTGCTATCGTGTCAGCTCATACACAATGACTAAAGAAACAAAAATTACTGTGTCCTAAGTTGAAAGTAAATGGCCCAGGTGAAAGAGTTCCTGAAAGATTATAAGGATGCTACAAGTAACACTACAACACAAACAATACCCAAATGTTAAAAAGACAGTTGTGGTTTACTATCAATACTCATGTTTCAGTCTGCACACATTTCTGGTATCAGGTGAGTTTAACCAGTTTTATGAGATCAACTGTTTCAGAAATGAACTGTTGTCAATGAATTAGCCAGGAGCAACCAGTAAGAGACTTTATTGGACTTCCTAGTCTCATAATGCAACCCAATCAAAAGAAAGGTAATTCCAATAAATTTTATAAAAACCTAAGGAACTGTGGATGTTGTAAACCAGCAAAAAAAAGAAATTGCTGGAAAAGTTCAGCACATGTGGCAGCATCTATGGAGAGAAATCAGAGTTAAGGTTTCGGGTCGAGTAACGCTTCCTCAGAACTGATGGAAAGGCTACTTGACCAGAAACGTTAACTCTGATTTCTCTCCAATTCATGTTATGTTGAAATAAGATTCTTTCATATTGTCAATGGGCAGGAAATTACAGATTTTACAGGACTGCTCTTTATTCATGTTCTCAGTGAAGAACACTGCAAACCATTGTCATTGGCAATGACCATTCTGCTTTGAGACACCAAGTTAATTCTGAGGGAGCAGCCAACCTCCAATAACAAGAGTGTAAGGATGTGGAAATGTTTACCAGGAAGGCAACCATGAAGGGAGAATGAAGATGTCCAACCTATTAAAAACTATCTTCAACTTGGATGTATCAGCAAATTAAGAGTGAAGACTGGCTTGAACAAAATGGAGATGAGCTGCTTACGACCCCACATAAGCTGGACAAGTGTCTGCTGATTCATGATATAGTCAAAAGGAAGAAATTGCCTGGTCTGAACATCCAGGATACAGTAAACCAAGTGGCCCTGGTTCAGGTCCCACATGCTTTAGAGATTTCCACAATCTCCAGCCTCGAGTACTTGATCTTGAGAGTAGGGGTGGATGTAGTTTGTGGAGACCTCAGAGTTGTCCTGAGAATGATACAGTTTCAAGAACAACAGACTTGATTAGCTTGGTCAGGATGATCTAAGCATTTACAGCAGCTATTATAAGTAAACTGCTTCCAAGTCAAAAGATCATTCTACGGCTCTTGTGGTGCAGTGGTAGTGTCCCTATTTCGGAGCCAGCTTGCCTGGGTTCAAGTCCCGCCTGCTCTAAGTGTGTACAACAACATTTGTGAACAGGTTAATTGAAAGATATCAAAAAAAAGTCATACAATTTACTCCTGCCTGAGGAGTGAGAAGGCAGGCAGAGGTTCAGACTCTCTTCTACTGGATTCAGGAGGGAGAGGAGCAACCCCAATATCTTTTGGAGGGAGGACAAAAGACTCTAAACAACAAACAAAGAACTTTTTTCGGGAACACGAAAAATGGGTTCCTGTTCTACCTATTAGTTTTTGATGAGTAGCACCTGCAAGTTGGTGGATGAGAGGAAAGTATACACATTCTAATGGATGTTATTATGGGACAAGTCCAATTCAAGATTGAAATCTGGCTTGTTAAGACCTTTTTGTCGATTTTTAGGAGGTGGTCTTTAAACATAAACACACAATGCAACAAATTTGGTTCAAACAAAAACAGAAATTTTATTATAGAAAAAAAAACAGAGAAAATGGAAAGAAACAAGATTATTTACATTTAGCATAAGTTGAAAGATTTAAAAACACCTGGTAAACTGCAATCCCTTTAAATCACCAAGGCATTCTTTTACAGTACTCTTACCAGAGAGAATTCTGTTCTTTTGTATGTATTGGGTTTAATTTAATTATGGGTTCAATTCTACCTCTTGAGAGGCAAGTGGCCTCTTCCTGGATTTTCATACAACTGGACTAAGACTTTCTCAGCTTGAAATAACTCCTCCCAGGTTTGTAACTAAACACTTCAGTTCCAGAACTGCTTACATTGAGGTAATTTTTTTTTTTGTCGCAGTTCTATCCTCATTTTGTCAGGAGCAACAGTTCTACACATCCAGCTTCAGTCAAGACTTCTGCAAAATTGTCAAGCCAAAAGCTTTTTCCAAGCTAAAGGTGTTTTCCCTTAATCAAAAGAAAAAAATACTCTGCCCTTCTAAGCTGAAAACCCAATTCACAAGTGAACAATGAAAGTAGAATCACATCACACACGAGGAACACATTGATACTGTTTTTAAAAGGATTACTATGGCTCAAGAAATAAAAATGTTAATCATTTAACCCCTTCAGATGCAAATCAACCCCTATGTACCACTAGCTCTAATCTAAACTCTAAACTAAATTACATTAAAAAGTGCTGTTTATGCTATATATATTTTAATTTTTCTGCATTTTTGCTATGTGAGCTAAAATATGAATTGAGCTGTTTTAAAAACCAAGAATTGTTGAGGGATTATAGCAGTTTTTAAAAGCCAGTAATCTGGCATTCATTGTTAATGCTGTTTACACATCTGCTCATTCAAGCAACAGTGGAAGAAGGTTTACAAGTTGAAGCCAAGGCCTGTGTGTGAATCGAGTTTCAGTTGTCAACAGTTGGCTATTTGGTGTATGCACTAGTAACCAGTTATCAATGACAAAGGCCTCTTGCCTGTCAACAACCATGTGATTGGTCCCCAGGGAGCTGAACAGCTTGTGGAAGTGAATGTATTGTTTTGAGATTAACCATGAGACCTCTGCATACTCAGCAGCTGTCTCTGTTTTCTTCAGTAAAAGACACGTGAAGCCTGAGGAAACAAAAACCTCATTTTTGCTTTTGATGCTGTAAGCTGTGCTTTTAATCAGTAAGTGTGAACCTGTCACCCTGTGCCTCCGAGAAACAAGTGAAAGCATTTTGACAAGGAAGGTAGAGAACCAGCACTCTGATCAGCACAAGAATTTCTGAGTAAATCCTGTGAACAGACAACTGAACTGCTTTCTCAGTTTTTTCCTCTGTCCACCATACCCATTTTTTAATGTGTGTGTGTGTGTGTGTGTGTGTGTAAGGGTTTAGAGTTTTAACTAGTAAAGTTATATGCCAGTGGTTCATAATTGTTAATCTGTAGCTACAGCCTATTTATTTGCAATAAATGATCACTCTTGTTACGTATAGAAATCCGGTCCTTGCTTTCTTTGTCAACCTGTGTCTAAAAGTCAGGTAAATTGGGGAATTCTGTAGTTTTTGAAACCTTTAGCTTTGTGACCATTTTGGGGATAATGGGGCTTGATTTTCGGTGAGACATGACACCTTACATTGCATGTTGCCCCCAAAGAAGAATGAAAATGTCTCTTTATCTTGCATTACACATTACTCATAAAAAGATTGTCCTAACGCTATTGCAATTTCACATTAACAGCAGTAACATACTGGCATTAAACATGCAATGAGTTAGGCTGCAAGCATATATCACATACATTCATGGATACCAAATCACTCTGCATCCTTCAAATCTGTTCTTGATAAATTATCTGTTATAATATTTTCTTTCCCAGGCATATGAACAGCTCTTGTATTATACAGTTGGAGAATTAAGCTCCACCAAAATAATCATAAGTTCTTGTCCAGAAAGTTTTCTTTGAAAAATCAAAGGATTATGGTCTATATAAATAATAATTTCTTCCTTATTGCTGGTGATGTAAATCTTAAAATGACAGGAACAACACAAGACTCATTAGGTGGAATCTTCTAAAGTCTGAGTGACATGGCCTCTGAGTGGCAGAATTGTGCAACAAGTGCAGTGAGGCCCATTCGACATTGAGATCATTCTGCTCTATCTATTATGCCTTTTACAAACAATGTGTAAGATACCAATCGATCATAATTGATTGTTAAATGCCTTATTAGTGCCACATTATTATTCACCTTATTAATATTCAGCCACCCGTCATGCCAAACTTGCCAAAAACTTGTCAGGAAAACTCGACAAGGGAAATCAGAATGAAAGCCTGGTGGATTCAGCTCACTGCTCACTCTGAACCATCTCCATGTTGGAAATCAGGCACCAACATCTCAGGGTATGCTCCATTGGCACCAGCCACACTCACCCCACATCTGTGGACATGCTATGGTACATGTCTGATTCACTTGTAGGTCGCTTCTGTACATCCATGTTGGTGAAACCTGCAATACAGCATTGATCGTTGCAATGCTTCAGCAAGGACACTGTGATGTATAACCAGCTCATGGACCGGACCAAGCTATATCTCTGAGCTCCTCACTTGCTGTCACAGCAGTCACTCAGCCTGAGCATACCTGGATGCTCACAGCATCTCAGCTCTGCATTGCATTTTTGTGCTTTGTCCCTTCAGCCAGAGATACCAGGGTCTTATTGTTTCTGTCTCAACTTGCTGTTTAGCACAGGCACAAGGGAAGGAGGCTTGTCAGAGGTTCCGGCCTTGCTCCTTTAATATTATGTTGTCCTTCTGTCAGTTCTATAGAACTGGTGCCTCTCCATTTGCAGGAATGCTATTTCTGAATTCTTCAATGATCATAATTTTGCTTGTATTCTTAAAGTTTTTCTCTAGTTAGAGCGATCTAAACCACTGATTCCACAGCATTTCTTTTTCACTTACTTAATCAGACATTTGTAGAATTTGTCTCTTTCTTGTTTTCTTAAATTTCAATTGACAAGATTTAGGCATAAGCTCAAGGGTTAGGGTTAGTCTGCAAATTGTTCTCCTGACAAACTAGCATACATTGACATAGCTGCAGCTATCAAAACACTTTATAACATTATGATCCAAACTTCTTTTGGCTACTTCAAGTTGTAGGATCAAAAATGATATCTTCAAAACAGACCATCAAAGGTTTATCATTAAGGGTTTATTATACATGACAATGAGCAATTGAAATAAAGTGGTAAAATATATGGAAAACAGGCCAAATGCAAAAACAGCCTGTTTTGACTGCGGGGTAACCACGTGACCCTAAACTGAGAACTGTCCTGTTAGAGAACTGGTGCGACCTGGACAACAAGGTGCAGGGCTGGATGAACACAGCAGGCCAAGCAGCATCATAGGAGCAGAGAGGCTGACGTTTCGGGCCTAGACCCTTCATCAGAAAAGGGGGAGGGGAAGGGGGTTTTGAAATAAATAGGGAGAGGGTGGGAGGCGGATAGAAGAGGGATAGAGGAGAGGATAGGTGGAGAGGAAACAAACAGGTCGAAGAGGCGGGGATGGGGCCAGGAAAGGTGAGTGTAGGTAGGGAGTTAGGAAGGGGATAGGTCAGTCCAGGGAGGACGGACAGGTCAAGGGGGCGGGATGAGGTTGGTCGGTAGGAGATGGAGGTGCGGCTTGGGGTGGGAGGAGGGGATAGGTGGGAGGAAGAACAGGTTAGGGAGGCAGGGACGAGTTGGACTGGTTTTGGGATGCGGTGGGGGGAGGGGAGATTTTGAAACTTTTCCCTGCAACCGCAGGAAGTGCTACACCTGCCCCCATACCTCCTCCCTCACCCCCATCCCAGGCCCCAAGAAGACTTTCCACATCAAGCAGATGTTCACCTGCACATCTGCCAATGTGGTATACTGCATCCGCTGTACCCGGTGTGGCTTCCTCTACATCGGGGAAACCAAGCGGAGACTCGGGGACCGCTTTGCAGAACACTTGCGCTCGGTTCGCAACAAACAACTGCACCTCCCAGTCGCGAACCATTTCAACTCCCCCTCCCATTCCTCAGACGACATGTCCATCCTGGGCCTCCTGCAGTGCCACAACGATGCCACCCGAAGGTTGCAGGAACAGCAACTCATATTCCGCTTGGGAACCCTGCAACCCAATGGTATCAATGTGGATTTCACAAGTTTCAAAATCTCCCCTCCCCCCACCGCATCCCAAAACCAGTCCAACTCGTCCCTGCCTCCCTAACCTGTTCTTCCTCCCACCTATCCCCTCCTCCCACCTCAAGCCGCACCTCCATCTCCTACCGACCAACCTCATCCCGCCCCCTTGACCTGTCCGTCCTCCCTGGACTGACCTATCCCCTTCCTAACTCCCTACCTACACTCACCTTTCCTGGCCCCATCCCCGCCTCTTCGACCTGTTTGTTTCCTCTCCACCTATCCTCTCCTCTATCCCTCTTCTATCCGCCTCCCACTCTCTCCCTATTTATTTCAAAACCCCCTTCCCCTCCCCCTTTTCTGATGAAGGGTCTAGGCCCGAAACGTCAGCCTCTCTGCTCCTATGATGCTGCTTGGCCTGCTGTGTTCATCCAGCCCTGCACCTTGTTGTCTCGGATTCTCCAGCATCTGCAGTTCCTACTATCTCTGGTGCGACCTGGAGATGTTTTTCTGTATAATGAATGTCTGGAAAGTATCACAGAATGGTGATACAACATTCAGATCAGTACTAATACCAGGGACTTTGCCTGATTCAGTGAACTTCATCTCGGGCTGGAATTTGCAACTGTGAGAAAATAGTGAGACTTGTTACCAACTTAGTATGTTACTTGCTATTGGACTTCATCTTGGACCAGTAGTGTGAATGGTGCCTGGAACTGAGTTCCCCAGACCAGCTGTTGTAAAGTGGGGTCCCTGACAGGTGGAAGAGCATGAGACTTGTCAATATGCATTTACTGCTTTACATATTTACTGATACCTACTGCTTTATGTATATTTACTGCTTAATATATAAATTTACCACTTAATATATAAATTTACTGCGTAATATATTTAGCACTGCTTTATATATATGTTATTATATCACCGCTAATAAATGTGTTAATTTAGATCACTTAACTTGTCGAGTTTTTCGTTACATTCTACCGACTCCACTATTGATGCTGCTTGGCTTGCTGTGTTCATCCAGCCCTGCACCTTGTTGTCTC
>NC_063348.1:25020082-25055371 GCF_021869965.1 Rhincodon typus | reverse complement strand
CAGCCCTGCACCTTGTTGTCTCGGATTCTCCAGCATCTGCAGTTCCTACTATCTTTGAATAATAACCTGTCTGGTTACATTTTCAAATCAGTTAACATAACTTTTGATTCCATCCTCAGTAAATTTATGCACTTAGCTTTGATTCCTGATTAAATTAAATCAAATTGGAATCAGAATTATCCTCTGAGCTACTGCTTCCTCCTTCATTCTGCCTTTACTTTGGCCAACTCATGAACTCCAAAGAGATGGGGAAATCAGGGAACAATATTTTTTCTTAAAATTTCATTTCTCATTTTCTTTCTCCTCACTTTACGTCTTCCTCTGTTTTTTGTCTTTTCTCAATCTCCATTTCAAGGCTTCTCAATTATATGTTCCTCTCTATTACTGTTTGTAACTATCTTAACTAATTCCAGTTGTGACATTCCAATTTCAGATTTCTTTTCTTCCCATTCTAATTGTTGGATAATCACCTTGAAGTGTCTCATTTTTATGAGATCCTGCTTTTACTTCTGCCTTCAACTTCAACTTTTCTGCTAACTCTCAGTTTAGCTTTACTCAAATATTTTAAATAATCCACCGTTATATTTTTCACTTCCTGAAAATTCTTTACAGTGTTCAAAGCCATCCTCAAATTTCCTGCAACAAATGTCACCACAATGCAGCTGCTTTACGTCCAGAACAATTTCGTACTATTCAGTTTCAAGAGGAACAAACTTAATCCATCTGACCAAGAGTTACAAGTCAGCTAAAAGATGGTACTGAGTTAAACAAAAACAGAAATTGCTGGACAATCTCAGCAGGTCTGGCAGCATCCATGAACAGAAATCAAAGTTAACATTTCAGGTCTGGTGACCCTTCTTCAGAACTGATTGATCCTGTTTCTGAGATTGAGAAGGGAGACAGGAACACCGGCTCTTTTCTTCCCAATTTACGAGCAAGTGGAGCAACCAAACTCCATCTCATCGTCTGCTTGGTGGAAATGCAGAGGGTGGGGGAGATGTTGTGGCACTTCACTTTGTGAATATGTACTTAACTTGCTCTGGGTCGCAGTAGACGAGCTTCTTTGCAGAAGTGCCCACTCTTCTACATTCCATTGATGAGAGTGAGTGCATCTTCCTTCAGGTGGAATTTAAATGAGTCAATGATGCAAGAGGCCATGGTGGTACACAACTCTGCTCAGCATTGGTGGGGAAATTAAGGCATTTGACAGATCACAAGGGCTGGGGTGCATGACCATCCTACAAAATAATATTTTAATTTAAATTTGTAATTTCCCATCATGATTTGTTTTTTATTACATTGTCGCTTAGGAGCTGTCTATCCTAATTATCTTCGATTTGTTTATGTCAACATGGTAGAAATTGACCTTAGAATCAAGCTTGAAGGAGGCCTAACAAGTGGAAAATCCAAGATAAATATTTCAGCACCAGCAATAAGCTGAGGTGGCAAAGATCTGCAGTGAATCTGCTGGAATCCTTAAATACACTTTTGATAGTGTAAGATAGATTTGTCAACTGCATATTTTAACTTAGAATTAACCGACAAGCAAGGGGTTGCAACTATTCATAGACACAAACCATTGTACTCGCTGAAATGGTTGCAGATCACAATGGATCAGGTATTAAGCTGGACAAAAGGAATATGTTGCTTCTTTGACATTCCAGTTACTAATTTGTAAGGTTGAATGAAATCCAGGATCTGCTTTAAATGTATAGCATCGTAGTCCAAAAAGCACAAACATTGTTTCATGGTGTCAAGTGTAATATACTTGGGTCACACAACATTCAGTGAAAGTATCTACCCAAAGCAGGAGAAGCTTGAGTGCGTGTTGAAAGCCAAGGGACCAGGGAGCAAAGAAAAACTTAGAACATTTGTAAGGATTATTGCATACTATTTAAGGACATACCTGACGTAGCTAATATATTTTATTTGTTGCATCAACTGCTCAAAGACAGTATAGTTTTGGATTGGTCTGTGAAGTGCCAGAAGCATGTGGAAATGAGAAGGAAGTATTGATTAGTGAACCTGTTTTGACCCAGTATGATCTCCGAGTAAGAATTATGTTGAGGGTGCCATGTCTCTCCACAAGGGTTGGGTATGGTTATATCATGGAGCTGAAAAAGTCTGGAGATGTTTTTGGCATAGGCTTCACACATACTTTAAATGAGTCAGAGCAAAATTATTTAGAAGTTGAGGAAATAGTGTTACTAATCATGTTGTTCATCTAAGTTCTACAAGTACATGTCTAATAGGAAGTCTGGTTGTTAACTGATTACCAAACACTTACACTCATAATTATTTCAAAGAAAGGAATGCCATTCCTAGGGGCAGCACAGTTTCAGGGACTGGTGTTACTTTAAATATCACAAGTTAGCAGATCAAACAAATGCAGATATTCTTTTGAGATTTCCCATGAGGACTGATTCATTTCTCACCAATGAATTACCTGTGAATTAACTTACATATAGAACATACTTGCCAGTGTCTATCAGAGAAATTAGTGACAAAACATGCAAGGTTGAGATGCTCAAAAAGGTACTCAATTATGTCATGAACGAAAGAGTGATGATGAGAAATTGCAGGAATCTTTCACGTGTAGAAATGAACTGAGTGTAGATCAAGACTGTCTCTTATGAGGTTTCAGAGTCACTATTTTGCCAGAATTTAGACAGCA
Organism: Rhincodon typus; assembly: GCF_021869965.1. Lineage (NCBI taxonomy): Eukaryota > Metazoa > Chordata > Chondrichthyes > Orectolobiformes > Rhincodontidae > Rhincodon > Rhincodon typus. The sequence continues at coordinate 25,052,697 of NC_063348.1, read as the reverse complement.
ATTGTGAAATAAACTCATCAAGAGAAGCCAGGAATAGTCTGTATGAAGGCAACAGCAAGTGGCTATATTTTGGCATCCCAAGATGAAAAGTTGTATAATGTGTCTCAGAATGAAAAATGAGTCAACTAATCTTTCTTCATTCCATGATCAAACATAAGGAAATCTTAGGAATGCATACTTTTCAAATTCTTTGATTTGGAAGGGATGTTTTGGTTGATGACTTTAGCAAGTGGATAAAAGTTGAGTTTATGCCCAATACTATGAGTGTCAAAACTATTGAGATTTTTAAATGTTGGTTTGCAATTTATGGACTGCCAGAGTTGTTAATGTTAGATAACGGTTTTCAGTTTACGTCAGAAATGTTTAAAATGTTTAAAACATTCCTGAGTTAAGAATGGAGTCAAACACATTTTAATAATACCACATCATCTGGCAGTGAATGAATCTGCAGAAAGAAGTGTAGAGATAGTGAAGAGGTCATTGTAGAAATATTTACGAGGTTAGGCAGTAATTCCCATGATATTGCCCTCCCTGTTGAGGAGGTGTAAATAAATTTGCTTCAATTCAGGCTGCCTGTTTTGAGTCAACACATAAAGTTAACTCACTGCAATGTATACCAAGTTTTGCCTATACTGGAAGATTATGCATTGTGCAGTGCTGAACATACATTGCCTTCCATGCTCTACATCACCACCAGGCTTATTTGTGAACAGAAAGGAATTCTAATTCCTCAATTTACAGCTAGTTTTGTAACTGCTGTGTACCCTAGAAAAGAAATCATCCTCACACAGGCACTTTTAGGTTTGCAAAGCCTGGGTGCGTATACATTAAGCAGCTATTCAATTGTGTAGTCAGTGAGGAACTCATTTGATGCTGCATCTGCTGACGGGTAATAGTGGTAATAAAAGGTTTTATGCATCCTTGGTCTATGCCTGCCATCATCCAGATGGTCTGGCAAACTGATGCTTCTAGGTTTCCACATATCCAACTGGTTATTTAGTGCATCTATTTTTATGGTCACAAGGATGGTGCCAATGCATTCATATTAATGATGAACAGTATATTTGCCTTGTCACTCACAATGCCTATTGTTTATCTCGTAGTTCAAGACCCGCCAGTCATGCATTGAAAAATTAAACTCGAGCCCTTGAAGTTGAATATGATGCCTCCCTATGTAGTTGGTGGTGGTGAGGAGGAGGGTGGGGTATGTTGATGGGTGGAAAGAAAGGCTGCAATCAAATTGTGAAAACAGAACTTCTACTTGTGTAGATTTCACAATAGTTTCAATACAGCAATGGATTCCCCTCCATACCTGACATCATTTAATCAAACAAAATTATGAATTGAATATTAATTACGGAAGAAACTTGTCTGTGATACATGCTTTATATACTTTGCTAACTCAATAGCATTTGTTACATTTACTTACTCCTGCTCCAAAATATTGGAACATTTTTAAGTGGTTGTGGTGAGCTGAATATATTTTTAACAGCAAAATGGTGTACTTAAAACTTCACATAGGTGACTCAAAAGACAGTAAATAGAATTCCTGAGCGACCCAGAATAGTGTGATCCCATATATTCATCCCTAAATTACTTATATTGGCCAAAGATAATCTTTTTTTTAGAAATGAAACAGTAAGTTAATGGCTGAATACATAGCTCTGTTCTTCAAAAAGAACCTTGCTGATAAGTTAAATAGGAGGTTTCCATCCGCCCTGGGACTTGTACAACACTTGGCTGAACTCTGAATTCCTTTCATTTAGTACTTCGACCACACAAAGGCTTTGACAAGTAAACTTTCAGTGTCTGCAGTTTTGATACGGAGAAGTTCTGACTCTCCAGAAAGCAGTTTCTCACACTCATTATCTGAGATGGCTTTGTGACATCCTCCTCCCACATTTTCTGAGCTTCACAATGAGCTCTGGATACATGCCAATAGAAATGCCTGAGTTACTAAGCTGCCTTAGTTTCCATGTAATTATTATTTGAAACAAGATCCAGAAGAGTGAGTACAAAGTAAATGGTGACAAAATAGCAGTAGAAATTTTATTTGTCCGGTTATCACAATAAAACCAGAGTCCAAACCCAAGAGAAATAGATGATGTATTAAAGACAAAAGATCTTCAGAGAGATGCCAAAAATATCAGGAACTTCAGCATCAGTCTTCATTGCAGGTTCACGTTTTACTGTAATTGTTCTACTTATGTTTGTTTTATTCATTCATGGGATGAGGTCATTGCTGGCTAGGCAGCATTTGTTGCCCATCTCTAATTGCCTAGAGGGCAGTTAAGAGTCAACAACATTGTTGTGGGTCTGGAATCACATGTAGGCCAGACCAGGTAAGGATGCCAGTTTCCTTCCCTAAAGGACATTAGTAAACCAGATGGGTTTTTCCCGACAATTGGCAATGGATTCACAGTCATCATTAGATTCTTAATTCCAGATATTTCTTTTAACTTAAACTCAAATTCCACAACCAGCCATGGTGGGATTCAAACCCAGGTCCCCTGAGTGTTTCTAGGTCTCTGGATTAACAGTCCAGTGATAAGACCACTAGGCCATCGCCTCCCTGGAAGAAAGCAGAGACATCCCATAACCAAACAGAACCAGTTGGTCAGTATTTCTGTATCTATAATGTGATACAGAATTTGCAATGTTTTCTGTTCAAGCTGGTTTGTACTGGTATTTATGCTCCATACAATTCTCCACCCACTCTATTCTTTTCTTTGTCATGTTTATTTAGTCTTAACTTATAGGAATCTGTGCTATTTACCTTAACTAATTCATGATGAAATGATTTTCACAGTCATACCATTCTGTACGTAATAAGGTTGCTCCTAAATTCCTTATTGTATAAATTAAATATAACATGTTTATCTGGTGTAAAATTATTCTTCCCTGATATAAAGCCCATCACATCATGCAGTTACTCCACAAATAACTGCCATTCTGTCAGCTGACTCTTATGTGTGTTCCAACATTCACAAGAGTCTCATCCTCTGAGGCACCTACCTAAATTTTATTGGTATCTGGCACAAGCTAAGATGCCCAGTCACCATGCCATCTTGCTGCTTTAATATCACAGACATAACTTTACTGTCATTTGTAGAGTGTCCATAAAATGTGTACTTACCCAGTTTTTTGCTTGGGGCTAGAACTTTAACTTCTAGCAGTGCCCTGACAATGCTATGCCAACTGACAGGACCTGAAAACATGCCCATTAAGGTTAGTGTGTAGTTGAAAGGCATGTTTTGCGTTGTTCTCTTAATTTTTAAAAAAGTCTTTTTAAAAACTTGTGAAACCTTGGAAATAATTGCATAGAACTTTTAAAAATGTGGAAGTTAATGAGCAAGTTCATTGCGTTGTCTGGATGTAAGAAAAACCAACTGTTTTCCAAAACCACACATTTACTTGTTTAGAGATGGGAAGGTAGCAGTGAAAAGGTGGGTGAGTGAAAGCAGTAACCTGACTTTACAAAAGGAGACAAAGCTGCAAGAAACTAAATGATTTAACACAATCTACTGCTGTTTGCAGAGTTGTTGGAAAATGTTACTGTTGAGGCTTCTTTTAATATTATAAGATCATGATGCAAAGATTATTTGTGAGTGAGATGTTAGGGGTCAATTGGTCATAAAATTCATGTAAGCAGGATTTTAAAGATCATATCATTTTTTAAAGTCACCTAAATCACATCAGTGTTCTTGATACAAAACATAAACAAACAACCCCAACTGGTCGAAGGAACAAGAACTGATGTGGGGTGATTTGCAAATGAAGCATCATTAACATGGAGCAAAACTTTCTGACACAACAAGTCATCAGGGCGTGCAATGCATTGTCTCTGACTTCCTCAGATTTTACATCTAAATCTCTTTACCCTTCGCCAATGCTCTGAGCTGTTTCACTCCATCTTCATCCCATTGTGTCTTTTGTTATTTTTTCTGATTATGTATTCCAATAATTGTGCTGTATATATTCTCTGAGTAACTTGTTCAGTGACGTTATCACACGCCCCCCCACTTATTGGTGTGGTTTTAGATACATTTCTGAAACAGGACTCAGGCTGACTCACTCTCAGGTTGCTGGAAAAGCTCAGCAGGTCTGGCAGCATCTGTGAAGCTTTTCCAGCAACTTTGTTTTTGTTCCTGATTTACATCATCCGCAGTTCTTTCAGTTTTCACTCTCAGGTGAAGCTGGGTAACTGAATAACTGGGTTGCTCCCGTTCAGAAGCATTGTTTATGAAGTCTCAGTGCTACTTGCTGCACTGTGAGTGCTGCATGGATAAACAAGAGTGCTTTGGAGTAGGTAGAAACAGGGAGTTTGGTGTGACAGGGAGGAGGTGAAGTTGAAAGATTGAATGTGATGCTTAGTCTCAGTTCAGGCAGCTCAGAAAATGACACGGTCCCCAAATGAAACAGTCAATTGGTACATGTTACCTGCAGAGTATTTTCTGACAGTTTTTCAAGCATAATATACGAGCCAAAATAAAGGTAGGGGCTTTCAATATTCTAGAAGTATTTGAAACAAAGGGAGGTCCCTAGGTTAATTAAATTCCCTTAAACAGAGTATCTAGCTTAATCTAGAGAGAAGTCATGACAAGAGACGTCAGAGCCGTAGTGTGCACTGTGCGAAATAAGGGCTGCTTCCAGTGTCCCTGATGACTACGTGTGCAAGAAGTATGTGAAGCTACAACTACTGGCTAAGCACTTTTCAGAGCTGGAGCTGTGCTGGACCCATTATGGAGCATTCACAATGCTGAGAATGTCATGGACAGCACACTTAGCAAGGCTGTCACATTGGAGGGGCGGATTACACAGGCAGAAAGGGAATGGTGACCATCAGACAAAGTAAGACACTTAGGAAGAAAGTGCAGGAGTCCCCTGTGCTCATTCCCCTATCAAACAGATACAGAGCTTTGTTTACCATTAGTTGCGAGGGGGGATCTCAAGGGAAAGCAGCAAGAGCCGAGTTCATGGCACCATGGATGGCTCTGCTGCACAGAGCGGGAGAAAAACAATCACAGGGCTATAGTGATAGAGGATTGATAGTAAGGGGTACAGTCTGGCACTTCTGTGGCCACAGACGTGAATCCAGGATGGTATGTTGCCTTCCTGGTGCCAGGGTCAGGAATGTCATAGAACGGCTGCAGGAAATTCTGGAGTGGGAGGGTGAACAGTCAGCTGTCATGGTATACACAGGTACCAACCATGTAGATAAACAAAGGGACGAGGACCTGAAAGCTGAATATAGAAAGTTAGGAGATAATTTAAAATGAAGGATCTCAAATATAGTATCAGGATTAACCCCAGTGCCACGTGCTAGCAACAGCAGGAATAAGGGGATAGATCAGATGAATGTGTGGTTGGAGAAGTCGTCTACCAGGAAGGGTTTAGATTCTTGAGGCACTGGGATTGTTTCTGAGGAAAATGGGACCTGTACAAGCCTGAAGGATTGTACTTGAGCAAAGTTGGGACAAATATCCTAGTGATGTAGTCGGGACAAGAATTAAAATTCATCCAGCAAAGAAAATTGATTGGGTTGTGCTGTTTATATTTCAAAGCAAGGAGTATTACGATGAAGGCAGCGCAATGTCATTGCTGTAATGGAAACCTGGCTGAAGGAGAGGCAGCATTGGCAGCTCAATATCCCTGGAGATAGAGATTTCAGGCAGGATAGAGTGAATAACAAAAAGGAAGGGGAGTAATAGAATCGGTTAAAGAATCAAATACGTTGTGATAAATGAAACAAGTTAACAAATGAGGCATTACGGGTTGAGCTTAGGAATAAAAAATGGGCAGTCATACTTCTAGGGGTAAACTACAAACCACCAAATAGTGAGAAGGAGAGAGAAGAACATATATGTAAACAAATTTCTGTTGTAGGAATAAGGGGACAATATTGGTAGCAGACTTTAACTATCCCATTATCAACTAGGTTTCAAACAATATAAGCAGCTTGTACTGTGTCCAGGAAAAAATAAATTAAACAATAGATGACAAGCCCAATGAGTGGAGACTCAATTCTGGATTTAATTTTGGGAAATGACAATGGGTAAGTGGGTGAAGTGACAGTGGGTGACCATATCATGAATAATGACCACAATTCAGTTAGATTTAGTCTTATTATGGAGAAGGACAGAGATAAATCAGGAATAAAAGTTTTAAACTGGGAGAAGGCAAATTTTACAAAACTGGAAAGTGATTTAGCTGCTTTTGTCTAGACAAGACTGCAAAAGGATAAATCAGTGGCAAACCAGTGGGAGGCAATAAAATTACAAGATCCTTAGGACACAAACAGTAAATATGGTACTGCCAAATCTAGACCCCCATGGTTCCCTAGAAAAATACAGGGTAAATTAAACAGAAAAAATAAATTCAACACTGCAGATAGCCCTGAGGAGTATAGAAAATACAGGGATCAAGTTAAACAAAAGAAAATCAATAAAAGGGCATAAAAAAAATCAAGCAAGTTAAAGGAAAACCCAAAGATGTTTTAACAGTATATGAAGAGCAAAAGGATAGTTAAAGAAAAAAGGGGGCCTATCAGAAATGAAGAAGGGAATTTATGGGAAAATGCAAAGTATATGGGAAGAATTTTAAATGAATTTTTTTTTCTCCATACTCTTAAAGGAAAGGATTGACGTGGATATTGTAATCCAAGAGAAACAGTGTGAAATATTGGACAAAATAATCATAACTAGAGACGAAATGTCAGAGGAGTTGGAATCCTTGAAGTGGATAAGTTGCCAGGGCCAGGTTGTTGTTGGAGGTCAGGGTGGAACTAGCAGATGTGTTGAAGATTATGTTCCAAATTCACCAGACACTGGTATGGCACTGGAGGACTGCAAATGTGCTCCTGTTGTTTAAAAAAGGGTAAGAAGGAAATGCCAAACAATTGTAGGCCATTAAATCTTAGTTCAGCAAATTGTTAGAATCAATCCTGATTGACTGTCACTTAGAAAGGTATGGGCTAGTCAGGGATCGTCAGCATGGCTTTGATAAGAGAATGTCATGCCTTATAAATTTTTATTGAAACCTTTGAGGAAGTCACAAGGAGAATTGATGAGGGTAGTGCAGTGGATGTTATTTACATGCATTTAGATAAAGCATTTGACAAAGTCCCACATGGCAGACTGGTCAAAAAAGTAAATGCCCATGGGATAGAGGGTAATGTGTTGAATTGGATCCGAAATTCGCTCAGTAACTGGAAACCAAGGGTAATGGTTCATGTTGCCCCTTACAAATGGAAAGCTATTTCAAGTGGTGTTCCACAGGGCTCAGTGTTGGGACCCCTGCTGTTTGTTTTGTATGTTAACAATTTGGATTTGTACGTGGGGTGCTCAATTGGGAAATTTGCAGATGACATAAAAATTGGCTGTGTAGTGATTCATGTGGAGAATAGCTGCAACTTCCAGAAAATTGGAAGTTGGTGGAGTGGGCCAGAAAGTGGCAGTTGGAGTTCAACTCTAATAAGTGTGAGGTAACGTATTTAGGGAGGTCAAACAGTAAAAGGGAATACACAACAAATGGGAATGTACCGAGAGAGGCAGACAAAGTGAGAGATCTTGGCGTGCAAGTGCTCTTGTCCCTGGAGGTAGCAGTACAGGTTGATAGTGTTGTACAAAAGGCATATAGAATGCTCTCCTTCATTGCCAGAGGTATAGATTACAAAAGTAGGTATATAATATTAAAACTGCAAAAGACACTGTTGAGGCCACAACTGAAGTATTGTGTGCAGTTCTGGTCACCACATTGCAGGAAGGATATAATTGCTCTGGAGAGAATGCAGAGATTTACTAGAATGTTTCCAGGTCTGGATAATTGTAGCTATGAAGACAGAATTGAGAGGTTGGGGTTATTTTCCCTGGAACAGAAAAGGCTGAGGGGTGACATGATTGAGGTATAAAAAATTATGATGGGTAGAATGTAGAGTAAACAGAAGGAACCTGTTTCCTTTGGCAGGGAATTCAAAAACTAGGGGTCATAGATTCAAGCTAAGTGGCAGAAGCATTAGAGAGGATGTGAGGAAAATACGTTTTTACGCAGAAGGTTGTGGATGACTGGAATTCTTTGCCTGAGTTGATGGGGGAGGCAAAGACTCTAAACTCTTTTTAAAAGTACCCGGATCTACACCTTAAGTGCTGTAAGGGTAATGGGCAGCGTGTAGGAAGAAAGGGCATCTGGGTGCCTTTAAGTCAGCATGGACAAGATGGACCAAATGGCCCCCTTCTGTGCTGTATCATTTCTACGGTCCTACTGCTGGAGCAGGGCGGGATTTGAATACAGGGGCCAAGGTAAGGATGCTATCACTGCACCACAAGGGTCATTTTGAATTTGACAATCAGCGTCATCAGTTTCTCCTTCAGAAATCTCCTTTGTTTTTGTTCTGAGGTGCTGAGTATGGAAATTGTGTACTGAAAATCTAGGAAAAAGTGCAGATTCCACTCCGTGGTGGTTTTGAGAATCTAGTGAATTGCAGGAATCTGTCAGTCCAAAGCTGCCCTACACGGTCTCTGACATTTTCCCTGGAATGGCAAACAGGGGAAAATCAGCACCTCGTTTTGTTGGCAGGGACCCAGAGCTCCTGCTGGATATGGTGGGAAGTCCTCTTCCCCAGTGCTAGCGAGACCATGGTGCCACACCGTGCGAACCTGGTTTCATTTCCACCTGGGTTAAAGCAATTTTAGCTTTTTGGAGGATTGCCCAGCAATGTAAGACGAAGGTCAATGACTTTCTCCACTCTGCCAGGGTAAGTGCCACCATCTGTTCTCTGATATCTCACACTCCCTGTAATTCTGCTGCTGCACCCGCCTTCATCAGTGGCTGTGCTTCACCACTCTCACTAATGTCTGCAACATCTTCCCTCACCCACTCACTCACTCTCACTCACTACAACCCTTGACACCACTAAATCCACCTGCTGTCTGTGCTGCCTCCTCACTCACTTGGGACAATGCCCCCTGTGCACCGAAAGTTACAGGTGTGCCATCCACTTTCATCTCCCCTAATACTTACCTATTTTTCATTCCAGAAAAGAACCCCAGTAGGGAAGAAGTACTGAAGATGGGTGGTGAGCTACATGACATTCAGCTCCTTACCCTTTGAGCAGAGAGCTCCTGACTCTGATTACCTAGTGTGGCTGACTGACCATTTCTAAGCCCTAGACTGATATCGAAGATTGCCCTTGAGTGACTGTGCCAGGGGCTCCTGACCAAAGACTATCTCACTGGACTTGACTAGGCCTGCTGACAACTATGACAAGTTTCCTCCCTTTACGTTTGCACTTGTCAGCAAAGCGAGAGAGAAATAATATCAGCCTTGTTTTGCTGGTCAAGGGGCCAAAGTACAAAAATGCAAGGCAAGGCAATGAGCATCCAGATAGGGTCAAAGTGAGCGAGCACTATGACAGTGAGTGAAGAGGGACAGCCTGGTCCAGCCCAATAGCTGGATGTGTGTCTCTGAGTGCACAGTGTCCTTGTAACAGCCTTACAATAACAGTGCCCCGAGGTGCTGCATTGAAGTCCAATAAGTGTCCAGTAAGTGGATTGGAAATGTGTCATGAAGGTTCTTAGCGGGTGACATGTGTTGGATGCCAGAGTCCATAGATGTGGGCTACATGTGGCTGGTACCCTGAGATGTTAGTGTCAGGTGTCCAACATAGAGGTTCCTCAGTGCAGGTGGCAAGCTAAATTCACCAGGTACTCACTTCAATTTCCATATTAAGTTTTCTGAATGTCTAGTGTGTTTAGTAACATCAACATTTGGTAAATACCATCAACAAGGCATTTAACAAGCTACAATCCCCCTTAATTGACAGTTCATCACTTTTGCGCAAGAAACTCACCTCGCCAGCTGTGGAAAGCAGAAAAGATAGTGCAAGATGCTCCACAAGTCCGATGGATCTTGCCAGAATTCTCACCTGATTATGGCATAAATCTCATCATAGCTATGTTGACCAGACCCATATAAGGTTCCACCCAATATTTCTTTTGACCATCTAAAACAATATTCAACATCAATGCTATTCTTAACCAACTGCTATTGCACCAAATTTTGGTGTAAAAAGTTGTTTTCATCATATCAATGTTTCCCACATACACTCTCTAGAACGACTGAGAATGTTGAGGAACCAACTCTGAAAAGGGGTGACTTAAATGTATCACTGTGTACTGACACTGGCTCAGTTAATAACCTTTAAGTAGTGGAATCTCTGAGGAAAAATGATTATAATATGCTAGGACTTGTGGTTCAGAATTAAGTGGTTTAAGTTGAACCCAGGGTCTTAAATTTATTTAAGCTAGTTACATATGTCTGAATTACTCAGGTCGATTGGAAAGTTAGATTAAAAGATACGACAGTCAATATGCAATTGCTGACTTTTTTTTAAAAATCATCATTCTTGACAAATATGCCTTCCCTTGATGAATAAAAAGTCCACAGGAAAACTGGTGTGTTCTAATCAAGGCTGACGAAAGATAGTCTTAAATTAAAAGAAGACACAACAATATGGTAATAAATAACCCTGGATTGTGAGGGTTTTAGCAAACAGTAACAGATGACCAAGAAAAAGTGAGGAAGAAAACAGAATAACAATAAACCTAATCTGAAATAAAAAAGAAATCAACAATGAGAACTTTTGCAAGTATCAAAACAGAGATTAGAGAAAGTAAATATGGTTTCATGGGTGACAATGGGAAACAAGATGTTAAATATTTTGTATTTGTCTTTATCTATGATCAAAATGAAGATGCAAGGGTATAATGACAGTAAGGAATTTAAAGTAATTAATATTAGTAAAGAAGAAAAGTACCAGAAAAATTAATGGGACAAAAGCTAACAAATTCTATTGGCTACATGCACATTGCTTTGCAGGCGTCATTTGTCAATTCCTTGCTATACTGCAACTTGACAGGGCTCCCTCAGTGTCAAGTTGCTGTGTAACAATCTTGCAGGTCAATGCCCAGAATCCTGGCACCAGAGAAGCTACTTCTGTTTACATGGCTGGTAATTCCAATATGCAAATCACACATGTGCTTTCTTCAAACAATGAAAGCCAAATTACCAGATGAAATGTGTTAAGGCAGATCATTGACAGGTTGAAGCAACACCTCTGCTGCCCTGATCACTGTGGAGCAGCCTGCAGTGTTTGGCAGAGTGGGTGTCCAGCTACTTGGTGGTCTGCTGTCTGCTGCACCACTTCACTACCATGAAGTGATCAACAATATGGCAACATGCTGATGAACAAGTGGAGGAAGAGACGGGTTAACTTAAACAGCCACTTTCCATGCAATCTTCAAGACTTGTTTGATTATGACACCACTAGCCAATTCCCCATTCACCAACAGCCTTCCCACATTTGAGATTCCGTCCTGTCACTGCCCATAACAACATTTGCTTGTTCACAATGTAAACAATAAATTTCACTACAAAATAAACATTGCAAAACAGTTTATAAATTATATTATTCCCTTATCTATTCCCTGAGTCTTTGTCTGCCCTCCTTCTTTGCCTGTCCTAATACCTCCTGCAAACCACAATCTCAGTAGCTGCAGCATGGCTGGTGGTAGGCAGCTGCATCTCATCATGTGCCAACACGATCACTAAATGATCCACTAAATTACAAACAGTGTTAGTAACGGAGCTGATAGTGTGAATTTGAGAGACAGTGTCTTCATCTTTGCTACCTTCCATACAAGGGTAGGGTTGTGCTGCTGAGAAAAGGGAAGGTAAGGTGTTTGTATTTCCACCATATTCAGCTTGAAATTCAGGAGACATTTTCAAATGAGTGTGATGTAGGATTTGATTTGGAGGGTTCAGTATTGCTTCATAGCGTCATCATTCACTATCACAGGACTGGACTCCACAACCTCTCCTCCTTGGGCACTGGCAGATGTATGCATGCCTGTTCCATGACGCTGAGCTCTCTGACACTTCCACTACATGATAATATTTCCTGAGAGAAGGAAGCAGTTGGTGAGTGTGATGCAATGTATTTGGGCAATATGCCGGTTATAACTGAATAGTTGAATGGACCCTGTGTATGTTGTACATCCTTCTGCCCATCCACCTTCTCCACTATGGTCTGCAATGGAGCTTTAGAAAACCTTGGAACTCATTCCCTCCCATTTGTTCCCAAGTCAGAATCAAACTTCTAACACCTGCTCCTCTTAATGAAGTGCAGACCAATAATAATTGGCACTACTCTCTCATGACACCGGGTTTCCTGTTGAGTCATGCAGCACTCAATAGTACAGTCATGCTTGCTGCATGGTACAAGCATGTTGCTCAGTGAGTAACACAAAGTTGTGTGTTGACTACATTATATTGAATAGATACAGGTTAATTGTGCATCATGATGCATGCACCAATTTCCAGGGCTGAGTTTAGTTCCCGTGTCTGCAGACATGTTTGTCTGAATCAATGGATCTTCTTCTCAAAACCTCCATAGCTGACCCAATCTGCTCGTCTGTGTCCCTTGCTGTGTACTATCGTACCTCTTACTATGTACATTAATAATATTAAATATAAGACATAGTTCTACGTATCCACAACCACAAGAGAGAATTTCCTCATCTTATTTGGTAACTTTACTCTTGTATCCTTTCATCTGCAATCCAAATTTGAGTCCAATAGTCCATTTATCACAGTGATACAAAGAAAATTTAATATTGGAAGAAAGATTAAAAGAAAACATTGCATTTGATTCGTGCCTTTCATAACTGTAGAGAATCTAAAAGCATTTTACAGACAATTAAGTATTTCTGAACTGCAATTTCTATTGTGATGTAGGAAATGTGACAACAACTTATACGCAGTAAGCTCTCATGAACAGCAATGTGACGATAACCAGTTTTTGTGAAATTGCCTAAAGGATACTATTTATCTTGGACACCCAAAACAACTCCCTTGCTCATTTTTGAAATAGTACCATGGGAATGTGCTGCAGCTACCCTGAAATGGCATACTGGCCCCTAATTTAATATCTTCCCTGAATGATGACACCACCAATAGCGTCGTAATCCCTCAGTATTGCACTTGATCCTTGAACTTAAATGGGACTTGAACCTATGACTGTTTGGCTGAGAAGCAAGGGATGCTATTAACTGAGCCACAGCTAGACAAATGACATTTCTTTGATCACAATTTCTTTTCGAAAATTCTTCCTAACATTTTCATGGTATCCCTCATCTGGAATCCATGCAACTCTAACTTTGCCTGAATCGAAAATTGATCAAGTTCCCTTTGAATCTTCAACTCCACCAGTACCTGATACTTTGGTAGTTATTTGGAGGTTCAGACTAAATTGAAAAAAGAAATTAGGTTTATCTTTGTTTCCAATGGCTCATGCTCTTGTTCCGAAAACAGAAAGTGTTCGGGAAACTCTGCAAGTCTGACAGGTCACTTCCAAAGAGGATTTATATTTTACTTGCAACATGATCTCTTTTTCTCTTTCCTGTCACACCTCACTGGAGTAGCACACTGCAAACCAAGGCCTGCTATTTTCAGAGTTGTAACAAAAGTTAAACATTTTAAAAAGTGCACAGAGTTCGGCAATTTACCTGACTTTGAGATCCTGCTTGACATAAGCATGGGCCAGGTTTCTAAACTTAACAATTGATTCTAACTACAGACAAACAATTATGAACTGTCAGCATAAAAACTTTAGTTAAAACTTCAAACTACATATAAAATTCCCCTCTACACACATTTACGGACAGACACAAAAACACAGGGGTGTTATGAGTGGAGGAAAAGGCTGGGAAAGCAGCTCTTTGCTGAGATGATCCTTTGGCTGATCAGAATGCTGCTTCTCAATCTTCCTTCCCCAGGTACTTTCACTTGTTTGCGGGAGGTGCAGGGTGACTGGTTCACACTTGTAAAAGTCTATGATTAGTTAACAATAAATTACTTGCAGCTTACAGCTGTTGGGTTGGTGGGGGCGGAAATAAAATGGCTATCTTCAGGCTTGAGATGCTTTTTACTGCAGAAAAATAACAATTCCTTCACTTCCAGAGGTCTGATGGTTTCACTCCCTCAAGCTGTTCAACCATCTGTGAGCCAATCACATAGTTAATGGCAAGGAGCAGGATGTTTTTAATAACCGATCACTAACCAACAGACAAATCATTACTTCTTGCTGGCTGAAGCTCCATTTTTACACAGTGCCCAAGCTTCAGCTCACCTACAACTAGACTTCCACTATTGTTTGAACATGCAGCTTTGTGAATTGCAGTTACGGTGAGTATCAGGTTACTTCCTTTTAAAATGTATCGCAATCCTTCAACAAACATGTCTTTTTTAAAACCGTTCTTTACACATTTCAGTTCATAATCCAAAACATAGAAAAATGAAGAGATAGACTCCAGCATCTTCTATCTTTTATTTCATATCTCCAGCATCTGTAGGACTTTGTTTTTACTACAATCTTGTTATCTGGTTCTGCCCTGACTTTATTTAAAAAAAAAACACTGCTTTCTTATCATAGATAACAAGGTGTAGAGCTGGATGAACACAGCAGGCCAAGAAATCTTCTGAAGAAGGGTCTAGGCCTGAAACGTCAGCCTTCCTGCTCCTCTGATGCTGCTTGGCCTGCTGTGTTCATCCAGCTCTACACCTTGTTATCTCAGATTCTCCAGCATCTGCAGTTCCTACTATCTCTGCTTTCTCATCAATTTACTTTAGTATAGTAAACAAAGAAAATTGTTCTGCTCTTTAATTTCATTTTTTCATTGAAATAACTTCTTTAAGCTTTCTTGAGGTTCAATGATCAGGGACCTGGAAATGCTTTATGCCTTTGTGAGGATGGTTAATTACATCTGCATGCAGTTCTTTTAAATAACTTCAAGAATATTTGCAAGATACAGGGTTTTATTTTCTTTGCAAATAATTTCAACTTGAATGCATAACACAGTAATGACATTTTAACATTAATTCAACTGTTGTACAGAACTATTTCTGAATCTCCACTTCAACACATACTTGTCATTTTGTAATTATTTACATTAATAATCAGTATTTTAACTTACATGTTTCCCAATATTAAAACTGATCTGAGATTGTTCTTACTCATAGATCTTTCATAAATTTTATTCCTGGCAAATATTCTATTTTCCTAAACAATTTGGAATTTCCTGCATTTCAGAAAAACTTTGCAAAAGCTGAATTAAAGTGGAAACTTTCTCTCCAAAGTGTGATGTAATTTCAAAGGTGAATCCTGCTAATGAACAAGTAACTCAGGTATTGAGTGTTTGACCTGCAGCCACTGAACTGTGTAGTTTGCAATATGTTGTGTGAAGGAGTGCAGCTGTGTTTTCCTGTAACATTATCGTCACTGAACCTTTATAATGAATTTGCCAGCTGAGCAATCCTGCAACACATCATCAGTTAAACAGACCTACATTTAGCTTAACCAGTCCTGGTGTGAGATTGGTAAATTTGTGTTAAGCCGACAGAGAACCACAGCATTAAGTAAATTCCAAGATGGAGGACAGATCTCTTTCATTGTTCATCATATATTTGTATCCCACCTCATCACAGAAAAAATTCTCAAAGCTGTTCACACAAATTGCTTTACTAATGCAGTTGCTATCGCTATGTTGGCAGTAGATGGTGTGAACCTTAGATATTAAAGTAAAGCAAATATATTAACTGGAAGGTGGTATTACCTATCGATTGACATTCTATTTCACAAGGTATGATAGTGGCGTTCAAAGGTCTGACTGTAACAAGATCAAAGTTTGCAATGTAAATCATTGCACACGTAGCTCAGGTTGTTAATTTTGGACTAGAGAATTTGACCACTCTAGACTGATGGAACATGACTTTGTCCTTTATGACATTGCATCATACAAAATATTGCTTCATACAAAAGTCTTAACAGCTATATAGTTGTGAAAGGAATTCATTTAAGTATGTACTTTACCCCCAAGTGGATGCATTCTCTCTTTTTTACATATTGTTTTTTAAGTGCCTTTGGTATATTTGTGCTTCTCTATTACACAACCTGAAAATGAATCTGGTAGATGATATAGTACTTTCTGCCTTTGACTTCAAAGGTCAAAAATATATTTGGTTGCTCTGAAAACTACTGTTTATC
The DNA here is from genome assembly GCF_021869965.1 of Rhincodon typus. NCBI lineage: Eukaryota > Metazoa > Chordata > Chondrichthyes > Orectolobiformes > Rhincodontidae > Rhincodon > Rhincodon typus. The sequence goes on along the minus strand of NC_063348.1, from coordinate 25,036,598 downwards.
TCTATTTGCAGGACCAAAATATAGAAAAGAAATTCAATGTCTAACACCAGAATCCATATGCCTGCAATTGTAAGGCTCTGAAATCCTGGCTATCATTTTGTTTTCTCTATTCTTTCAGGAAGTATGGGACTTGGTGTCCATACCAAATTGCTCTTGAACCGTGTGGCTTGCTAAATCATTTCAGGCATACAATTAAGAATCACCCATATTGCTGTAGGTCTGGAGTAACATGTTAGCCAAACCACGTAAGGATGGCAGATTCCCATCCTAAAAAGACATTGGTGAGCCAGATGAGTATTTGCAACAGTTAACGATAACTTCATGGTCACCATCACTGAGAATAGATTTATATTCCAGAATTATTGCTTGAATTTAAATTCCTCCAGCTGCCATAGTGGAACGAAGTTGCGTCCCTGGAGCAATAGCCTGGTCCCCTGCTTTGTGACATTAACATTATGCCACATTTCACCATAAGTTTAAAATATTAATGGAATGAAGTTTATTTCCATATAAATTTTTTTCCCATAGAATCCCTACAGTACAGAAAGAGGCCATTTGGCCCATTAAGTCTGCACCGACCCTCCAAAAAGCATTCCATCCAGACTCAGCTCCCCCCTACGCTATCTCTGTAAGCCTGCATTTACCATGGCTGACCCACCTTACCTGTACACTATGGGGAAATTTATCATGGTCAATCCATTTAACCTGCACATCTTTGGAAGGTGGGAGGAAACCAGAGTACCCGGTGGAAATGCAGAGGATGTGAAAACTCCACAGAGAGAGAGTCACCAAGGCTAGAATCAAACCAGAGTCTCTGGCATGGTCAGGCAGTAGTGTTAACCACTGAGCTGTGCTGCCCTGTTCTTGATGCTCCTCACTAGCAATGGAAATAAACTTAGTTTTTGGTATAATGCTATGGAAAAAAATCAAGTACTTATTATCATTTCAAGAACTCAGCAACATTCAGAAGACCAAAATAAATATTCCCACATGGCAGGAAAATAAATAAAATGTATATCTTCTGACAAGGGGAGAAAAGTACTTGTGCTTCAACTGCTACCACCCCTGCCCCCGCCCCACCCCTCGGTAAAGAAGGATATTTTGTTCCCTGATTGCTCATCAGGTTTATACAGTAATTAGACGTCCACTGAAGATCAGGAATGTCAAATGTTCAATTACCAACCTTGACTGAGCAAGCTGATCAAAGCTGGGTCAAACCAATTGGGATTTAAAACCAGTCTTGTTTTGTCATCTCCCTCATTGTTTCATATCTCTATGCTCTGTGACTATGACAATGCAAATTATACACACCACAGAACTCAAGTCCAGTAAGGAGAGTCTGATCATTCTGGACAGTACTCCTTGGTTGACAGACATCCTGGCTGTCACCAATTTTGATCGGTCTGTTATCATGTCAATCTTTTTGTCTGCACATTTTTGGAAGACTTTGTAGGTACCTCAGGAGCTCCTGGTTTATATTAATCTGCCATTGTGCTACAGCCAGAACAAGCATAAATGTGCTATTAAATCTGCTCTATCTAATCCTGCTTTAATATTTTTAGATAACCTCTCCTTGTTGCAAAATTCCCTGAATTCCTCTGAAATAGTGCGTAAATAAAGCTTTTGTTTTGAAAGCTTTTGAATAACACCGACAGTAGTTTTTGGAAATATTTCGTCAATCCCGGTCAACAATGAAGCTTTTAGCAATTTAATAGTAGGGAGCTGCTATACATTCCACAGGTCCTGTCTATTCAACTAACAGTGCTGGAAATTGATCAGGCAATGAATTCAACAAGAAATTAAATTCACTATTTAGACTCATATCAATTACAATTTTTGATTGCCTGCTTCTCTTCTTTGGATCCATGTATATTTCTAGAATGCTTGAATATTTTCACCCAGACTGAAGCTACAACTGGGCTTTCTAATGTAAGATGATTTTCATGGTACATAACAATTAGACTGCAATACTTGGGCAGTTTATAAATTTGAGGCAAATTAATTTAGTTTTTATCAAAATAACTTCATGAAGCTATGGTGCCACTTTCCTTTAGAGTATTGTTCTGATGCCAAGTGGCTTGTAACTCTCATCACAGAACTGTTACAGTGCAAAAGGAGGCCATTCAACCCACCTTGTCAGTTCCAACTCTCCAAATGAGCAATTCAGTTAGTGCTTTGTGCTAGCCTTTTCCCTGCTCATTCTTTCTTTATAGCCAGCAGTCTAATTTCCATTTCTAACATTTCAGTTGAACCTGCCTTCACATTGCATTCAGGCGGTGCATTCCAGATCTTAACCAATCACTACATTAAAAAGGTTTTCTTCTGGTTTCTTTTGCTTCTTTATCAATTAATTTAAATATGAGCCCTTTCATTCATGATCATTTCACAGGTGGAAACAATTCCTTCCTATCTACTCTGTCCAGCTCTCTTCTAAAGTCTGAATTGCCTCTTCTTTCACCATGGCTTGGATTGCTTCTTCTGGGAAAGAGAGATTTATAGTATTCATTTAATATCTCAGCTATGTCCTCTGCCTCCATGTAGAAATTCATCTTTTAGGCCCTAGTCAGCCCTACTCTTCATTTTACCACCCTTTTACTGTTTACATGCCTCAAGAACGCTTTGAGATTCCTTTTATGTTAGCTACCAGTCTCTTTCATACTCCCATTTTGTTTCTCTTGTTTTTTCATCTTCCCTCTGAACCTTCTGCATTCAATTTGCTTTTCAACTGTACCTTCTACCAGCCATATCTCATGGGCAGAATTTTTCTTCTTCATCTTAATTTATATTCCTTTTGTAATCTTTGTTGGTTCTATCTTTCCTTTGCAAGGACATATGTCTTGACTGTTAAAAAAATTCATTGAAGGTAGACTAATATTCAACAACGATTTTACTGTCACCTTTTGAATCCAACGCAGTACAGATTCATTCGTATCCTTTTAATGTTGGCTTTTGCCCAGTTAAATATTCTTAACTTTAGATTGCTCTTTGACCTTTTTAATGGCCAGCCTAAACCTTATGATATAATGATCGTAAATGTTTTTCAACTGATTCTTGATCCGCTCGGTCCACCTTATTCCCAGGAACTAGGTCTCGTAGTGCCTTCCATCTACATGATACTTATTGTGAATGGAGAACATCTCCTTATGTTGCATTTTTCTCCAACAGTAGAGCTACAATGCTGTGTGCACAGGTTAGAGTGATAGTGTCATACAGCACAGAAACAGACTCTTTGGTCCAACTCACTTATGCCAACCACGTTTCCTAAACTGAACTAGTCCCATTTGCCTGCATTTAGCCTATTTCCCTCTAAACCATTCCTATTCATGTACCTGGCTTGGTTTTTCAATGACAGCAAGAAGTTGTACATTTTAATTCACTTCGGAAGCTGTTAGAATGAAAAGTTATTAAACTCAATAAACTCATAAAACTCAGAGATGGGAGAGGAGAAGAACCAATTTAGCGAATATCATTGCTGTTTCGAGAAACCTAGGATTCTAATGCGCCCACTACCCTATTACGTTTAAAGTCAATTTTGAGTTCAAACAGAAAGAAAGGAACTTTTTATCACATCGAGCACAAGGCCAGCAAGATACATTCATGCTATGGAAGCAGCCTTCAACTTTTCAGATAAATATGTTTGGGAAAATGTTCATTGGAATGGTTAAGGAAAGTCAATGTTAGATTAATTATGCATGGCTATGAACAGGTTTAATACTAAATGACTTTTCTTACTCCAAATTTTATGTGCCAATATCTTTTCTTCCTGATATGCACCATTACCTCTGGAAACCTCAAAAATTCTAGGCACTTACCTTGGCAAACCTCTTCCTCAACAGACCCTTCCTTGGCATGCATTCCCTTGGCATCACCATCTAAAGATCAATTTTCATGTGTTGATGATGCTTAGCTGTACCTCCACAGCCCTCTGTTCAACGTCTCTATTTTAGTTGGCCTGTAATATTGCATGTCCAGCATTCAACCTTGAGGACCTGCAACTTCCTTCAGTTAAATATTGGGAAGACATTAATAGTCATCTTTATCATCACCACAATTGCCCGCACCCTCTGTGTCCTATTTCCCATTTTGAAATTCTGACCCCATATATTTTCATCACTAAGATCACCTATTTTCATTTGGCATAGAATCCCTACAGTGTGGAAACAGGCCATTTGGCCCAACAAGTCAACACCGCCCCTCTGAACAGCATCCCACCCAGACCCATTCTCCTACGCCTGCATTTCCTATATCTAAACCACCTAACCTAAACATCCCTGGGCAATTTAGCATAGCCAATCCACCTACCCTGCACATCTTTGGACTGTGGGAGGAAACTGGAGCACCCAGAGGAAACCCACGCAGTCACGGGGAGAATGTGCAAACTCCACACAGACAGTCATCTGAGGGTGGAATCAAACCCAGGTCGCTGGCGCTGTGAGGCAGCAGTGCTAACCACTGAGCCACAATGCTGCCCCTATCTTTAACCTAATCTATCAGCAAACGTTCCTCTATTCATCTGCTGCTGAATCTCTCACATATGATTTGGCCATTTTGATACTTAACAATTGTATTACACTTCTGGCTGTCCTCACATTATCTGCATTCTGTAAATCTTCGCTGATCCAAACTTTATTGCTGGTATTGCATCCTGGAATAAGTTGCACTCATCTATGTGGACCGACATTGATTCCATTCCATAAATCGTCCAACTTAAAATTTTACTCTGAAGAAATCCATATGTGACACAAATCATTATTTCTGTTTCTCTTTCTACAAATGCTGCTGAGTGTCCACAGCATTATCTGTTTTATTTTGAGATTTCCAGCAGCTGCAGTGTTTTGCTTTTATTGGAATTCTAATATTTGTGTATAAATTATTTAATGACCTTGTCTGGAGTTATTTCTGTGACTATCTAGGGCTTTTTAATCCCCAGGATTCATAACTCCTCTTGTTGGCCTTTATGTATTCCTCCCTTCTGCTCATTAGGGACATGTCTTGACATGTCTCAGCCCCACTTCTCAAATTGATTTCTTAAATTCCTTGCTTCTTCACACACTTCACTTTTAAGGCCTTCCTTAAAACCCACCTCTAAAATCATGTTTTGGTCACCATTTAAAATCTGTTTCTTCAGCTTTATGTCCATTCTCTGTTCGATTCATCCTGTTTGAGCCAACCTGAGTTGTTTTTCTCCATTTGAGGCATTATGTAACTGCACGCTGTCATTGTGAAATATTGTTTACTGCCTATATTTATATAGCTCATATCCTGTGGCAGATAGATAATTTCAGATATATAAATAGAAAATGCTGGAAAAAATGTTTGTGACTAAATCTTAGATAACAAGGTGTAGAGCTGGATGAACACAGCAGGCCAAGCAGCATCAGAGGAGCAGGAAGGCTGACGTTTCGGGCCTAGACCTAAATCTTTCTGTTTTTATATCAGATTTCCAGCATCTGTCATATTTTGTTTTTACTCTAATAGATAATTTCAGATACTAATATGACTACATATTTGATCACATACATCTAGTGATCAAAGAAAACAATCTGGCAATGTAAACACTTGCAAAGGAGGCTACACTAATAGAATTAATGCCTTTCCATAGTTAATGATCTGAAATGAGGTGCCATAATCGAAAGAATAAGCCTAAGAGACGTAAAGCGAAAGTCAAGGGAATTCTTTTCACAGAGTGTTGTGGTTTATGAAATTCATTTTCAGGGTTAGTGCTTCAGCCAGAAATTATGTTTCATGGAAGAAAATTGGTAACAGGACATGGGAAGACAGATGACAACTAGTTTGGAACAACTTACTCATGTAAACCCAATATGGATTAATTGGAGCAATACAAGTTCATGTGTTTCACCCTCTGTGAGGGTAACCAACTCCCCATATTCTAAAGGATACACCTTTGAACAGTCCTTCTTTCATCTGTGCAGTGATTGATCTTGAGTGATTTGAGCAGGACTGATAATGTTGAGAGTCCACAAAGTATGTTTTAAGTTTTGTTTGCTTTAAACACCTACCCCTCCTACCAGCTCCACACCACTCATATGGTCACCCGAGCTCAATTCTCCCCAGCCCATTCTGGTCTCATGCTTATCCAAAACCTAACCTCCATCCTTTCTGACCCCACAAAGTGTCTCTTATATTAAATTATAAGAGGTGGTCACCCTGACTATATATTTCTGTGCAGCAATCTTTTGTTGATGCTGTTGATGTGCATTTCTTTGTGCCATCCCGATGTACTTAGGACAGGATACTAGTGGGCAAATCCCACCAGATTTGCGTATGGTCCTCAGTGCAAGAGGTTGGGTATTTATCCAGCTGCTTAACGTGGTTTACCATTTGTTTAAAATCCCCACAAAGGTGAACTGATTCGTTGGGCTTCACAGTCAGTACAATCGGTGTTGCCCATTCTGCAAACTGTACTGGTTTGATGATTCTGTTGCTTTTCAGCCTCTTGATTTCTGCCTCTACTTTTGCACATAAGACAAACAGCACTGGGCGGGCCTTGCAGAATGGTGGAATTGCTTCCTGGTCGACATGCAAGGTGGTCTTGGCTCCTTTGGTAGTCCCTAGACCTTCCTGGAAAACTTCAGGGTATTTACTTAGGATTTCACTCACGCAGAGCCATTTTCTAATCAAAAAATGTTGAGCTAATCTAGGTGAACCTTTCTCAACCAATTTCATCCCATCAAGCTTGGGCCCAAGCCTTTTACTACAATCAGTGGCAATTGAAGCAGCTGCTTCTCATATGATACCAGAACCAAAATTGTACGCTTAATCAGTAAAGTTTCCTTGGTATAGGTTCTCAGTCTAGCTGCGATCTTATGCAAACTTAAGAGTTGGAGTCCAGAGCAAATTTTGTAAAAGACTGGTTCTGCAATCATTGCAATTCGTGCCGGTATCAACCTCCATTAAAATTGGGTGGCCATTTAACTAGCCGTGTATTTTGATTGGTTCTGCTTTGGATGTTGCTAAGCAATTTAATTGTTCCAAGCCAAATGTAGGTTGGCTTTCCAAGGTGTGCACTTTCCTGGATACTGGCCCATGAGTTTTCTTACTCAATTCAGGCCGAGTGGGACTCTTGTGCTATCTCAAGTCTGCATACCAGCAGCAACTAAAATGGCTTTCCAGCCTGGATCCTGAAGAGAAAATTAACTGTTTGGCCGAGGCTTGGCTTTGTTTTAGTGTTTTGCTATGGGTTAACATAGAGTTTCTTGGTTCAGGATATGCCATGAGTGAGGCTATGCAATTGCCCTCACCCAAGTGGTGTTCCCCAAGCTCAGTTGGCCTGGTGAAAGTGTCCACTTCCACCAGCATACTCTGTAACTCAAATGGACCATTGCCACATTTTCTAATGACAAAACCAGTTGTAGTGCCTGTTCGAAGTCCAGTTGGGCTTCAGCTAGTAGGCACTTTTGCATGGTTACATCATTAATCCCACGTACAAAACATTCTCTCAGCATCTCATTTAGGGTTAAACCAAAGACTCTGATGGTTATCCTAACCTGGTCAAGAATCTCGGTCTGATTCCCCTGGTTCTTCAACTGCCGAGTGAAACTCATAGCGTCTCAGAATTAGAGGAAGCTTGGGTTCATAATATGCCTTAACTAAATCCTTCAACTCTTCAAAGGTTTTAGTATCCGGTGCCTCAAGCAACATTCAGTTCCTAACAACTAAAAAGCTGTGGGTCCACAAGCAGTCAGGAGAATTACTCGAGACAACAAGGTGCAGGGCTGGATGAACACAGCAGGCCAAGCAGCATCATAGGAGCAGAGAGGCTGACGTTTCGGGCCTAGACTCTTCATCAGAAAAGGGGGAGGGGAAGGGGGTTTTGAAATAAATAGGGAGAGAGTGGGAGGCGGATAGAAGAGGGATAGAGGAGAGGATAGGTGGAGAGGAGACAAACAGGTCGAAGAGGCGGGGATGGAGCCAGTAAAGGCAAGTGTAGGTAGGGAGTTAGGAAGGGGATAGGTCAGTCCAGGGAGGACGGACAGGTCAAGGGGGCGGGATGAGGTTGGTCGGTAGGAGATGGAGGTGCGGCTTGAGGTGGGAGGAGGGGATAGGTGAGAGGAAGAACAGGTTAGGGAGGCAGGGACGAGCTGGACTGGTTTTGGGATGCGGTACGGGGAGGGGAGATTTTGAATTACTCGTTGCTCTTCAACTGCCTCTTATGTCATTTGCATTCTTTCTATATACTGAGCCCAGTCTTCAATGACAGGACTGAGCAAGTTCAGGTTCCTAAATTACAGCATGATGCCAGAAATGCTTACTCCAAGTCAAAGACATCTGGTGCAAGTGGATTTCTTTTTTTCTTTCTTGCCACAGAAATAACTCTATAGAGGCCAGTATCCTGTCACCAAGTCACCCTTTATTTACACGTGCATACTTGGCACTGGTCCAGCTTCCTCAGAGCCAGTTCTCAGAGTGAACAAACCTCTGGCACTCCAGTTTTTATCTGTCAGCCAGGGGTCCCCGATCGGACCAGATTAATAGCCCTAATCAGGGAACTCATATTCTAGGAGGTGCACCTGGCTGACCTTGTTACAAACACTACATCCCTCCCCCTCTAAGTCTGGGGACATAGCCCTGCTCTTTAACTTGTAGCATCTCCTGGGACTGGGCATCTCCTTGCCCCAGGTCTGGTTCCTTCGATTCAGCCTCTGTTAAAGGCAGTGTGTACTGGACCGTAGCCTGCCTCTTGTGTCTTGGAAGAAATTTGTCCTCTTCTTCATGTGGTAAAAGCGTCAAGGCTGTGACATCCACTATGTCCATCTCAGACTCCGCGGTTTCTTCAATGCGCGACAAAGGGGGAGAAGCCCTTTTATTCTATGAGGTCCACCTAGCTGACCTTATTACAATCACTACAAGAGCCTTTAAAAATCAATTAGTTTTTTTTGTTTTTTAGAAGGATGACCAAGTGGTATATTTAAGTTAATATGCTAGTTTATGAAAATCTGAAACACTGTTGCCACAATAGATCAGTCCAAGTTATTCTCCAAACCTGGATAATAATTGTCATGCTTTCAAAACACCAATTTTATTAAAAAAAACAATAAAATTTAGAATTTTCTCATTAAGTAAACTTGTATATACACATGCAGATTGCCATAACTAGGTCAATTGTTTTTCTAGTTGCCCTGAAGTCTTGACGAAATTTTCTGAATCATCAACAAGTAGAATCATACCACTTTATGGCATATTGTACTTTGCCCTGTTATACGTGTGGCATAGTAAAAACATCATAAAATCTCCTGTATTATGGGGAGAAATCCTGACCGACTTTTGATTGTCACATTTTATGATGATAAGTAAAAGTATGGGGTAGTGACCTAATTATATAGTTATTTCATTAAAATAAACTTTATTGACCATTATTTATCTGTTTAATGGGTATATGTGAATGTATTCATCAACATGAAGGATGACAATGTTAGATAATTGAACTGAGTTTTCTGATATATTTCAAACAAAATCTATTAAGTACACAATGGTTTCATTTATCTGAGGAAGACTGCCGACTCAGTGCAGATTGTTTCTGTATAAGCAGGACATACAAGGCACTAAATAGGGTTGATATTAGCCATAACAGAGGAAGCTTTGGTTTTGTTTTCTGTCTGCCAAAAATTGGTTTGTTATTGCAGAAGCAAAGCTTTTGAAGATTGCTATGAACAGAACTCTGTCCATTGGACACAGTGACCTCAGTGACTGAGTTTCATCCAATGCTTCCATGTCTTAAATTTAAAACAAATCCCCAGGAAACTGTGCTGTACCAGACATCTGTTTAGTTTAGAATTGATAATGTTGAAGTTGAAGTATTTGCTTTTGTTTTTGGGATAGTTAACTCTACAGTTACAGAGTCATAGAGCTGTACAGCACGCAACAGACCCCTCGGTTCAACTCGTCCATGCTGACCAGATATCCGAAATAAATCTAGTCCCATTTACCAGCATTTGGCCCATATCCCTCCAAACCCTTCCTAATCATATACACATCCAGGTGCCTTTAAATGTTGTAATTGTACCCGCCTCCACCACTTCCTCTGGCAGTTCATTCCATACACGCACCACTACCTGCATGAAAATGCTGCCCCTTAGGATCCCTTTTAAATTTTTCTCCTCTCATCTTAAACCTACGTGCTCTAGTTTTGGACTCTTCTACCCTCGGGAAAAGACCTTGACTATTCTCCCTATCCATGCTCCAACGATTTTATAAACCTCTATTAGGTCATCCCTCAGCCTCCGATGCTCCAGGGAAAATAGCCCCAGCCTATTCAGCCTCTCCCTGTAGCTCAAACTTTTCAACCCTGGCAACATCCTTTTAAATCTTTTCTGAACCTTTCTAATTTAGCAACATCCTTACTATAGCAAGGAGAGCAGAACTGAATGCAGTACTGTACCAGCCTCCACCACTTCCTCTGGCAACCCATTCCATACATGCACAACCCTTTGTGTGAAAAAGTTGCTCCTTAGGTCCATTTTAAATCTTTCCCCTCTCACCTTAATCCTGTGCCCTCTACTTTTGGACTTTCACAAACTGGGGAAAATACCTTGCCAATACGGTGTGGAGCTGCAGGAACACAGCAGGTCAGGCATCATCAGAGGAGCAGGACAGTCGATGTTTCAGGTCGGGACCCTTCCTCAGGACCTGATGTCCCAAGGACTTCTACTTGTTCTTTTCCTATTTCTAGTTCCTATGCTTTCCCTGGACAATGTTATTTAACAAAAGGTTATTACGTTTCACAAACACGCTGATGACCCCCAGCTTTATCTTACTTGACCTCTACTGTCTCTAAATTATCAGGCTGCTTGTGCCATAACTAGCACTGGATGTGCTGTAATTTCTCCCAGCTAACTATTGAGAAGACTGATATTATTTTCTTCAGTTTCGCTTACAAACTCTGTTCCTAGCCATTGATTCCATATTTTATTCCCTGGAAACTGTCTAGGTGAATAAAATATTCACAATATTGGTGTGGGTGGAATGAGCTTTCATCAAAATATTCATACTATTTCTAGGTCACATCAGCTTATCTGCTCACCCATGCCATTGTTACCTCTAGACCTAACTCTACAAATATATTTCTGGCCAACCTCCCATAAACTTGAGGTCATCCAAAACACAGGGCCTGCTTCGTGTCATGAGAAGTGGTGCTTGATGATATTCTCATTATTCGAGACCTCTTCACACAAAATTTTGTAGAGAACTTAAAAACATAAGAACATACAAAATGGGAGCTGGAATAGACTATGTGGCTACATGATATTTTTCTATCATTCAATATGATCGTGGCTAAACTAGTTGTGGTTTTGACTTCAGTCTCCTGCTTGCCTCCAGAACGTTGACAATGGAAGTTTCAGCAATGGTAATGACTTTGAATGTTAAAGGGTAATGGTTAGATTTTCTCTTTTTGGAGATGGTCATTGCCTGGCATTTGTATGCTACAAATGTTATTTGCTGCTTATCAGCTCAAGCCTGAATGTTGCCTAGCCCTCACTGCATTTGGACACGGACTGCTTCAGTATCTGAAGAGTCGCAAATGGTGCTCAAAATTTTGCAAACATCGGATTAACTGCTCACCTCTAATCTTATGAGGAGCAAAGTTAATTGCTTTTGCATTATCTAGTGCCTTCAGTAGTTTCTTGATCTTATGTAATTCAAATTAGCTAAAGGCTGGCATCTGGGATGCTCAGGACCAGAAGAGGAGGCCAAAATGGAAAATCTATTCAGCAGATATAGTAGGAACTGCAGATGCTGGAGAATCGGAGACAGCAAGGTGCAGGGCTGGATGAACACAGCAGGCCACGCAGCAATTCAGCAGTTCTGATTGAAGATGCTAACAAATGTTTCAGTCCTGTCTTTTGCACTGATGTGCTGGACTCTACCGTCATTGTGGTTAGATACATTTGCAAAGCCACCTCCTCTAATACGTTGTTTAATTGTCCACCACCATTCATAACTGGATATGACAGGACTCCAGACGTAAGTTCTGATCCAGTGGTTGTAGGATTGCTTAGTTCTATCTCATTCTGCTTGACATCAAGTCATCCAGAGTTGTAGTTTTACCAGTTTGACACCTCATTTTTATGTTTTGCTGGTGCTGCTCCTGGCATGTCCTCCTGCACATATCATCAAAAAAGGATTGATTCCTAGGCGTGGTGCTAATGGTAGAGTGGGGCTGATGATGGGCCAACAGGTTACAGATTGTAGTTTAATACGTTTCTGCTGCTGTTGATGTTGCTCATGGATGTGCATCATGGATGCCCAGTCTTGAGTTGAAAGATCTTTTTGAAATCTGTCCTATTCAGCAAGATGATAGTGCCACAACTAACAATGGGTATCCACATTGCGATGGTATGAGTTTGTTTCCACAAAACTGCAGTGGTATCTTGCATCGATACTATCATGGACAGATGCAGCTCTTATAGGTAGATTGGTTGGGATGAGATTACGTAAATTAGTCTGTCTCATTGGCTTCCTCACCATCTGCTGTAGATGCAGTCTAACCGCAATGTCTTTTAAGACTCAGGCAGTTTGGTCAGTAGTGATGCTTTCCCATCCAGAGCACAATCCGTACCCTTGCCACCTGCACTGCTTCATCCAATTGGAGAAGAATTGATTTGTCAGCTGAGGAGGAAAGGAGTATGGTAGATTGTAATTAGCAGATGTTTCCTTGACCATGTTTCACATGCCAAGAGTAGCTCTGGTAGGAGCTTTTACTCTCTGTTTTTTTTTTCATGCTAGTTTACTATTGTATCAAATTTCTATCTTTTTATTATATTTTTAGTCACCATTGTTGCTTTCCATAATGTTCCCAATCTTCTGGCCTCCCAATAATTTCTCCAAAAATTGTGCATCCTTTCTTTGAATTTGATATAATCCTTAACTCCTTTAGTTAGACATGTGGTCCATTATTATCAAAGGTCCTTCTTGTAATGGAATATATCTTTGTTCTGAGTTCTGAAATAACCCTCTTTCTGCACTGCTGGACATTCCTCCATATTGTGGACATTGCAATGACCCAGCTGGCAACTTCTGGCCATTTTGGCAGGGTCTGGTGCTGTGGTCTCCTCTGGGGGTCCTGAGGAAAGAGGACAGCTCTTCTATCCACTACTACACCCATTGGTCCTCCGGGACTCTGTGGCAAAGTGGTAGATCAACTTCCCTTTCTCAGCCATCTCTGGAGCAACTCTTTACACAGAGGAACTGTGAAGAGCAGCTCTGCACTGACAGCGCTTGACCTGGTCCACGGCTACAATTTCAATATGGCGACAATGCTACGGATACTGAGAGGGTCTGGCAGCGGCATGTAATTCTGCCTGTATGAGATAGTGCAAGCAGCACCATAAGGGCAAGGTACACAATAATGAGGTGAGCTGCTGAGTACTGTGTGACAAAACAGGCTAGAGCTCAGAGAGAAACAGTGTGTGGAACTCCCTGAGATTGATACCTAACAGTTTTTTTGTAAATTTCAGCCACTTCCCTGCTTATGGAGAACCCTCATAGTACCTGTTGATCAGAACTAATTGGATAATTTAATATCACGATGTGTTAGAAATTGACAAAATTTAAAAGATAGTAAAATTGCCTCAAAAGAAAAAAATGTTTAACAATGCCTTAATCTGGTAGTCTACATAAAGCATGATTGAAATCTGATTATATTCCTCAACTGTTTATTTTCGAAAAGGATTGTTTTATTGGCCAATTATCCTTTTTAACATTGCTGGTACTGTAATGATGCAATTAAGACTCTAAATAATTTAGCTACTCTGTTTAGTGGGACACTAATTTTAGGTTGGAAAATGCAACAAAATGGTCCAAGTCCCTCAGTGTTTGCATTGAGAAACATTTTAAATATAAACTCTTCATCAAAATCCTAATTGGTTTGACATCATGTCACTGTATTTTCTCACACATCTTCCCTCATCCAAGAACAATAATAGAGTTCCCTTGTCCTCACTTTCTAGCAACCAGTGTCCACATTCAAATGACTATCATCTGCTATTTCCATCACTTTCAGCAGGATGCCAGCACAAAACATATCCTCCCCTTCCCCTTCTCTCTATTGTCAGAATTCTGCAGGAACTACTTCTGCTGTGACATCCTGGTCCACTCCTCCATCACTCCTCATACTCCCTTACCCTCCCATAGTGCCTTCCCATGCAATCACAGAAGAGGATTAGCAGGGAAAGAGTCAGACCTTCTAGAGACCAAACGGGCGACCAGTGGATGTGGGTGGGGTTAAATGAATATTTTTCATCTGTATTCACAGAGGAGAAAGACATTGTTGCCAGAGATTTCACTTGGGATGGTGAGGTTCCAGAACACATTGAGAGTAATGAGAAGAAGGTATTAGCTGTTTTAGCAGACATAAATCCCCAAGACATAATGAGATGTATCCCAGGCTGCTGTGGAAGGCTAGGAAGGAGATTGCTGGGTCCTGGCAGAGATATTTATTACTTCCTGGCCACAGGTGAAGTGCCAAATGACTGCAGGATAGCTAATGTGATTCCTTTGTTCAAGAATGGCTACAGGGATAGGCCAAATAATTACAGACCAGTCAGTCTGATGTCAGTGGAAGGGAACTTTTTGGAAAAAGTTTGAAGGACAGGATTAATCAATACTTGGAAAGGCAGGGATTGATCAGTGATAGTCAGCACAGATTTGTTAGATGGAGATCCTGTCTGCTTAATTTAATTGAGTTTTTTTTGGCAAAATATATTGATGAGGTTAATGCAGTTGAAGTGGTTTACATGACTTCACCTAAGACCTTTGATAAGGTCCCACATGGAAGGCTGGTCCAAAAGGTAAAAGTCCATGGGACTGAAGACAAGTTGGCAAACTGGATCCAAAACTGGCTTTCAAATAGGAGGTGAAAGATGATGGTGGAGAATTTTTTTTTAATTGGAAGCTTGTGACCTGCGGTTTACCTCAGGGATCGATACTGGGAGTCTCGATGTTTGTTATTTACATTAATGACTCTGATGTGAAGGTAGAAGGTATAATTAGTACATTTGCACATGACACAAAAATTGGTGTTGTTGATATTGAGGAGGATGATCTCAAGCTACAGTCTGATATTGATCAGCCAGTAAATTGGGCAGAGAAATGGCAGATGGAATTTAATTCTGATAAGTGCGGGGTGATGCATTTTGGGAGGTCTAATAAGGGAAGGATATATACAATGAATGGTTGGTCCCTCGGGAGTACTGAGGAACAAGGGGATCTTGGTGCAAAAGTCCATAGCTCCCTGAAGGTGTCAGCACAGGTACACGGGACAGTGAAGAAGGAAAACGGGATGATTACCTTCATTAGGCAGGAGCAAGGAAGTCTTGTGGCAATTTTATAAAGCACTGGTTAGGCCATACTTGGAACACTGCGTGCAGTTCTGGTCATCGCACTATTGGAAGGGCGTGATTGCATTGGACAGGGTGCAGAGGACATACGGCAGGATGTTGCCTGGGATGAAAAGTCTCAGTTAAGAGGAGAGGCTGGATAGGCTGGGTTTGTTTTCTTTGGAGCAGAGGATTCTGAGGGGGGAATCTGACTGAGTTATACAAAATCATGAAAGACATAGACAGACTAAATTGTGAGAATCTCTTCCCAATGGCAGACATGTCTAAGACCAGAGGCCATAAGTTTAAGGTGAGGAGCAAATGGTTTAGAGGAAATCTGAGGAAACATTTTTCACCTTGAGGGTGGTAGAGGTACCGAATGTGCTGTCTGAGAGGGAGGTGGAGCCAAGTACTCGCACAACATTTAAGAAGCTTCTGGAGGAGTACTTAAAATGCCAGGGCACAGTAGGCTGTGGATCAAGTGCAGGTAAATGGGATTAGTACAGGTTGGTGTTTGTTGGTCAGAATAGACATGGTTGGCCCAAGGCCCTGTTTTTATGCTGTATGGCTCCATGACTCTTGTATCTCCTCCCTCCTCACTGTCCAAGGTTCCAAATGTTCCAGGTGATGCAACAGTTTCCACGTACTTCTTTCCACCTAACCTACTGTAATTCACTGCTCACCATGCAGTGTCTTTTATGTTGGAGAGCCCAAATGCAAAAGGATGAGAGCTCTGCAGAAAACCTCTGTTCTGTCTGTAAGAATGACCTCAACCTTCCAGTGACTTGCCACTTGAATGAAGCAATTTGTTCCCATGCCAACCTTTCTGTCCTTGGCCTGCAGCAGTGTTTCAGCAAAGCTCAACATAAGATGGAGGAACAGTGTGTCAGTTTCCACTTTCGGTTCAACACCTCCAGAGCATAAACACTGTCCTCCATTTTCATACCCTATCCTCACGTCTTGTTGGCTTCACTCTCAGCAGGGCTGAGCAACGTCCTCCTGTTCAAACCTTCCATTCACATCTATGCTACAGCTCCACCTATTCCATTACCAGTCCCTTTGTCTTTGCCCTGGGCACCCTCAACACCTGTTCCACTTGAGACAACAAGGTGCAGGGGTGGATGAACACAGCAGGCCAAGCAGCATCATAGGAGCAGAGAGGCTGACGTTTCGGGCCTCGA
>NC_063348.1:25011356-25019682 GCF_021869965.1 Rhincodon typus | reverse complement strand
TTTTCTGATGAAGGGTCGAGGCCCGAAACGTCAGCCTCTCTGCTCCTCTGATGCTGCTTGGCCTGCTGTGTTCATCCAGCTCTACACCTTGTTGTCTCGGATTCTCCAGCATCTGCAGTTCCTACTATCTCTGATTCAACTACACCTGTTCCACTTGCTCGTCTTTCCCCAGCATTAAAAAGAAACGCATTATTTTCCATTTCTGAAGAAGATTCGTTGGTCACGAAACATCAACTCTGCCTCTCTCTCTGGGTAAATCCAGTCAGGCCTGTGGAATTTCTCCAGCTCTTTTTTTTTTGCTGAAGGATCTTTGCACTAGGGCAAAGGGCATTGAATCATTTTAAAGAAACGACTCGAGAAAGAAGGCAACTGTAAAACAACTAAACAATTCCTACTATCTCTGAATGGTAATTGTGGCAGCGTTCGAGCTGAGGGTGGCACCAAACCGAAGGCTCTATGGCCATTGGATGACAGGGGGGCGAGGCAGGCTGCGTTTCCAATCAAATTCTTTCTGTTTATTGGGTTTAAAAAAAACGTCAGGAAAGTATTAAATAGGGAGCACATCCGCTGGTTGCGCATAGTGAGGTTTGCTTTTGGGGTGTGAGGTTGTGCTTGTTAGATTAGCAAGAGAGGAAAAAAACGTTCGTGCTGTTGTTTGCAGCCATTAAGTTTAATAAATCATCCTTTCAAGATCTGACGATTCATTTTATCAGCAGACGTTTACGTTAATTTTATATATTAAAATTGTATTTTTCGGCAGAAATCAATTAAAAAATATTGATTTTATTGTTCTCCCGCAGAGATTTTAGGTGGGGTTCATTTAAGAGGCTTTGTTTTTTCTCCCTCTCTTTCCATCCCTTTGTCTCCCAATTTTTGTGAACTCCTTGCTGCTGGAGTAGGAGTAAGGGTGAGTTTGGTTCCAACCACTGGGAGGTTTTTATTTTCCGCCTGAAGTGATCATTGTAATTGTATTCTTTTCCGTCAATATAAATGAAAACCAAATTCTCCAGCGCAGTGGACAGTCTCGGGATGGGGTTGCTAATTGCACAGAATGGGATCCGCGTTCAGCATGAAGAGGACATCGAGTATAAAGCTGGAAGACAAGACGCACCCGACCCTCAAACCAAACATAAAGCTTATCTTTGGTGCAAAGAATTTCTTCGAGGTGCTTGGAAAACACTGTCTGAAGACGAATTTCAAATTCGCATCATCAGGTTAGTGTCTGTGCATCCTTTAAAGCATTATTTTCTTCATAGTACACTTTGGTGGGGTGGTTAAGTTGGCCGATTTTTTTTTAAAGATGGAGTAGCCTTGAATCTGAAAAATTCATGACAAGGGAAAAAGGTAACAAAAAAAATGAACGAATTGATTAAAAATGGAGGCTACACATTACGGACAGAGTGAAAAATCCCCTTTGAGCGGCAGTATAATCCAGACCAAATATTCCAAATATGTACAGTTATCACTTTCAAACGGGTCTGTCGCAGTGAAAAGTACTCAAAGAAACGAAACATTGTGGTTGGAATGGCTTTGGGTAACTCCATGGTAACACGATCCGCTTATAATGTTTCACCTTTTAAAACGGTAACAGAAATTAGTGAATGTGTTGTTGGGCGTAAAACTTTATTGTTTCAAATCTGTTAATAGTCTAAATATTAACAGTGGAGCGGAGATTTAGAATTTGGAATTAATTAAATGCAGATTCACCAAGGAAAGTGTATCTTTAGACTTGAATTTGATCGCGCAATGTCCCCACCCAGCCCAATCTATCATGTTTAAAATGCATTCCATTTGAAACTAGTTTCTATTCGATTTATGAATATTTATTTGGGTATTGATTTAATTATCAAATAAAAATACTTTTTTAGAAATTGAAAATCTCTTTTAGTGCAATTCCAAATACAAGTGGAATTAATTAGTTTCACTAATTCCACGTGTTTGCGGCAAGATGGTTTACCAAGAGAGAATTCAGGGTATGAGTAAAATAAATGTTGTGTAAAACTCTTGTTATATTTGCAGTAAGTAAGCATTTAACAGATGTATCAGCCTGTTTACAAGGACACAGACGCAGGAACGGACCATTCAACTCCTGGGACTTGTTCTGCTTCTCAACTAGATCATGGCCGATCTGCAAATCTGCATTTTATTTTATATCCCTTGATACACTTACCAGAGCACAAGCTGTGCCTCAGTTTTGAACACTCCAAATTCCAGCATTCCCATCAACTTTGAAGGAGAAGGTTCTAAATTTCTGCTTTTATGTGAGAAGTTCCAGATTTTGCTGTTGTACGGTCCTATTTTCTGGTATTAAGGTTGTTTTGGCCACCCAAAGAAACAGTATTTTCTCTATCCTTTGAAAAATCTTTTTAACAAATGAACAGCTCAATCACATGAGTCTTCAATCAGCTAGACTTGAGAGAAAACGCCATGCTTATGAAATCTATTCTCATAATATAACCAACTAAGCCCTACTAATTTTTTTGCTATCTGACTTTAAAACAATCACTAATCTGATATTTAGAAATGCTGACAATTCACTGGCATGACTATGGAGCATAAAAAGTCAATGCTCTGCAGTAAACATTGTAGCAAAATGCAAAAATGATGTTTTAATACCAAATTGCTCAAAATGGGTGGCTCAGACCTCTTGGTATTTTGAAAACATTGTAATTGGTTATGTATGTTGCAAAGTGTCAACTGTGCCAATGCATACTTGATACTACCATGTTTGCAGAGCTCAAATAAAGCACCAATGTCTTATTCATCCATTTGTTCTTTGTTTTGGTAGCAAGGAATTTCCAGTTCACTTGCTAAAGCTTGAAACATGAGTTCTATTGAGACGGCGGGAACAATGTTAAAACATTGTTACAGTTCAGGATTTCTTCATGTACTTTGTCCTTGCAATCACAGTAGAGAGAGCTTCTATAAGAATGCGAAGTCTCCTCTAAATTGAAACCTGTGCTTTTTGTGTGCTATGTGGTGCAGAGCCACCAATTGCTTATGAATTCTGGTAAAATACTGTGTGGACACCAATTACATTCTCGATTAAAGGATGTCATTCCACAAAATAAATACAAATAATATCAGCCCATTATATCCATATTCGCAACTAAGATTATACACAGAATAAGTAAAGAATTAAAGTAGTAGACTTAACTTAAATTGTGAGTCCAAAATCATCATCGTTCTCCTTTGAGTTTTTAGCATGTAACATGGGATGTAATGTCAGTGCTCTCCTCTTAACTTTTCCATGTGACATAAACAGCAGGAACAAACTGACCACTTGGCTATTCCCTAATGATATGATATGTCCATGATTTTGATGTTGAAGGTGGTGCAGTATGCAATTGATTTCTTCTCAATAGTAAGTGCAATTGAGATTTAGTTTCTAACACTGAAGTATATAAGGCAAGAAGAGTACTCTGCTGCTTCACGGGGTCCATTTGTTTAATACATGCTAGCAGCATGTAAGAACAAAGAACAAAGAAAATTACAGCTCAGGAACAGGCCCTTCGGCCCTCCAAGCCTGTGCCAATCCAGAGGTTGCATCATTTCCAGCTTTTGTGTATTGGCTGTTTTTCTTGGAATAAATTTCCTTGTGGTTCAACAAACAGAAATTTTGCCTGCATCTCCCATTTTTGTAGTAGTACTGAATGTCCGTCTCTAGTTCGAAAGGAATTGGTTGTCGGTTCTCATTCGTGTATGGTTATTTTCACGCATTCCTTCCATTCAGGCTAAATCACAATTGGTTCACATGTAACAATATCATCCTCTTGTTCGAAAAGGAACAAGGAATCAACTGGTTATTATCCCTAGCCGCCTACTGGAGAAGGATTTGGAAAATATCATAAAGGATAACATAAGGGAGTATCTTGAGAATGAGAGAACTGGAGGATCAGCACGGTTTTTGGAAAAAAGGTCATGTCTGTCTTATTGCCTCTGTTTGGGGAAGAGGTAGCTGATGTTATTTACCAAGATTTCAAAACGGCATTTGACACTATCCAATGTAATAGGTTTGAGCCCGTGAGATAGATAGCAATGTTCTGAAATAGATTCCAATGGTAGCTTCAATCTTCCCAGGCTGCAGTTTTTGACAGCAGCAGATAGCATTTTGGAATGCATTGCAAGGGATGTAAATCCTAAGGAATCACGTCATAAAACCATTTAACCCTCGAGACTGCATTGGAAGTAATTAATGCAAATTTTCTACTTGGAGTATTGAGTTATTTGAGGGTCTATTTAGTTGATCTCTCAATGTAAGGGGATAATTTGAGGTTAGTTTAATACCCTGTGTCTTTCTTCAGAAGACTGAGGAAAATATGGTAGACCAGTTTTTTTTTTAAAAAAATGGCTTGGATGACTTTGAAGGACAAGTCATTTTTGTACATATTTACAAATGAAGAAATTTGAAGAGAAAAATGAAATACAGGATTAGGCATCTTTTAAGTGATAATTATGTGTAGCCAATAATTGGAATTATTGGTAGAACACATTTTAATATCAGGAAGATTCTAAGATGGCTCTCATCATTAGAAGAGACTCCCGTTTACCTGCATATCAAAGAGAAAATGGCACCTTCCACAGAGAAACGAGGTCAGAAGATTTGAGGAAATAAAAGTCCTTAAAAATGATCTGGAGCAATTAGAGTCATAGAGATGTACAGCATGAAAACAAACCCTTCAGTCCAACTCGTCCGTGCCAACCAGATATCCTGAATAAGACCAGTCCCATTTGGCCCATTATCCTCCAAACTCTTCCTAATCATATACCCATCCAGATGCCTTTAAATGTTGTAATTGTGCCAGCCTCCTCCATTTCCTCTGGCAGTTCATTCCATTCACACACCACCCTCTGCATGAAAATATTGCCCAATAGGCCCCCTTTAAATATTTTCCCTCTCACCTTAAACCCATGCCCTCTAGTTTTGGACTCCCTATCCTGGGGAAAAGACCTTGACTATTCATCCTATCCATGCCCCTCATGATTTATAACCTATCAGGTCACCCCTCAGCCTCTGATGCTCCAGGGAAAATAGCCCCAGCCTATTTAGCCTCTCCCTATAGTTCAAATCTTTCAACCCTGGCAACATGCTCGTAAATTTTTCTGAATCCTTTCAAATTTAGCAACATCCTTACTATAACAAGGAGAGCAGAACTGAATGCAGTATTCCAAAAGTGGCCTAACCAATGCCCTGTACAGCTGCAACATGACCTCTCAACTCCTATATTCAATGTGCTGACCAGTAAAGGCAAGCATGCCAAACACCCTCTTTACTACCCTGTCTACCTGCAACTCCACTTTCAAGGAACTATGAACCTGCACTCCCAAGTTCCCTTTGTTCAGCAACACTCCCCGGGACCTTATCATTAAGTGTATATGTCCTGCCCTGATTTGCCTTTCCAAAATGCAGCACCTCACATTTGTTTAGGTTAAACTCCATCTGCCACTCATCAGCCTATCTGATCAAGGTCCTGTTAGTTTTTTCAAAATTTAAGTACATCAAGGAATATTTTCTTTAAACTGCTAATGCATCTCAAAATGGATTCATCACAAACATGCATTTTTAATTACTTTGCTAATTCACTACCTGTGATTAACACCATTTGAAATTTTTGGAAGTAACTTAAATGTGCAGACCCACTGCTTATCTATTTTGGTGTACAGTAGGCGGTCTGTTAGTAACTTGCATTCAAAAACCTTTTAAGGTATGTACATTGGTACCTTTGTGCCAAAAAGAACCAGTTTAATTTTAAGAGTTTTGTCAAAGGCCAGTAAAGTAATGCACTTGTCAGAAGCATCCACCTGCTGATAGTTCACCCTAAAGATATGTCCACTTTTATGGTTGGGATGACTTCTAGAGGGAGTCTTTTTTTGAACTAGCACAAAAGATTGCAGAAACTCAGTTTGTAGTCCTGATTGTTTTTTGTCTCGGTAATACTGATTTTTGGTAGAATTGTATTGAGGAAAAAAAAAGCAAAAATCTGGTGGAAAAACTCTACCGTAAGATGCTTAGACTACTTATAGGGACACCAGTGTTTTCCCATAAGAGACTTGCTGCATTATGTGGTCCTATGGGGAGACCTGTGCTCTGCACCTGGCTGACCACTTGGTGCCCTGGTTGCACAGGCCTGTCCCACTAGCACTGCTGCCATCCACCTCAAACTGTTGACAGCATTAGCATGGTGCTGGAGGCAACAGGTGAACAGGCATTGATCAAACTTTGAGACAGAGTGATGCCAGCATCGAACAACCAGAGAATGTTGCCACTTGCTTGGCTTTGAAGCCCTAGCCCAAGGATCAAGTGCAGAAATGTCTGAAGAAACTGTTGAAATGAATGAGGATGAAAGAACCATCTTGATCGAACTGCACAGAACCATGTTAGTCTCTCTGCACTATTATACAGAACCAATTGAGCCTGATTGATTTTGGACTTGATCTGCAAGTCGACCTTGCCTAAAACAAGGTGAAATGTGTTAAAAGCTGGATCACATGAGAAGGGTCTGAATTTGTGACCGCGATAATATTTCCTTGTATTACATATGATTTTGTTTTGGGACAAAATTCAACTCACCCCAGACAGGACTTGAATCCACAATCCCTGGCTTAGGAGGCCAGTGCCTTATTCTTTAGGTCACTGGGGCTGGTCAATTTTGTCACAGATTTTGCTACAAATCTTCAATCATTACACCTCTGATTCTGTTTAATATTGTCCTTGTTTTTTTTTTGAAACAGGGGTGGCCTTAGTAATCTGCTTTTTCAATGCTCATTGCCTGATACTAAAAGCTGTGTAAAGGATGAACCACGGTGTGTTCTCCTTCGACTGTATGGTGCAATTCTTCAGGTGAGACTGTGGTTTTTGGAGGTGGTATTTTCATTTATGATGTAAGCATGTCTGAGAGTTAAAGATGTTTTCCATTAAGTGTTAGAAACGAGTGAGAAATTATAAATAATTGTTTAAATCAATTTCATTTTGAGCAATATTTTCATTAACAATGTTTATTAACATGTCTACATGTGAATCAAAACCATTCTATATCAGTAATAAAGTTGTAATATGTGGTAATGTTAAATCTCTCAAATCCTGATTTCCTTTTGAGTAAATGACTTTTACCTAATAAATTGGTATGAATATTTCCTTTTAAAAATTTCTTGTAGAATACTATGCTGAGCCACAGTTTGAGTTTATTCTACATTGAGCAAAAACAATCTCAAATAATTGAGATGTTAAACATTGAGTTTGTAGAGAAGTGAATCAAAGTAATGCAGATTAATCATTTTGTGGTACATGGAATATCTTAATATCCAATAATTGGCGAATGTGTAGAATAGTGTAAATTGCAAATTAGATTGATGTAATCTTAAAACATTTACTAGTTTACTGGACATAAGAAATACGGTAGCTAATAAGAAATCTGCTTCTTTTCAGAAAATATGCAAGTGAAAATGACCACTTCCCTGCAGATTACTGAAATGTTAATCCTGAAACTGCACCTAAAGGAAATTTTTTTAAATATTCCATTTTGAATACCATAAACTGCTAGACATGTCACTGATTGGCTTTGTAAACTTCAGGTCGTTATGATAGAATTGTCTGGTTTAGTTCATTTTCTTTTGAGCCAAGATCATAAATGCTTAAGAGTTTAGAAACACCTGTTACAAATACTCGAAAGGTAGAATTCTACATTTATACAACATAGCTTTAAATTTATTGAGTGTTCAGAGCATTTGTAATAGTTGTACACTTATTTGGGTATGTGGCAAAGTGAAAACATCAACGAGGATTCAATATTTTAAGTTCCTGTCACCTGATCACGCCTTTGTATGACGATGGCACTTAATCATTCCAAGGATTGCAGATTGTCTGTAACTTGTTTCATACTATCAATAACTCATAGGAAATGATGTAACTTGCAACAATTTTGAATACATCTCCTACTGAGTAAAACAATCAGCAAACCACCCTATATTCAATCCTTGAATTCTTTATAATGATGCACACAGATCCTATTAATCCCTGTAACTGATGGAAGCAATATTGATGAAACCATTGTATTCCATTGTAGTATTTATGTATACACTACACATTGAATAGATTGTAACTGTTGTAATCAATTCGTCACAGAATAACTATGAAATGGTTCAAACTAAAACATTGATTGTGAGTGATTAAGCTATTTTCAAGTACTAATTGGATGAAATTTGCACTCATTATAGCAAGTCTTAAATATAAAATCTATATTTTCTCAGTTTTTAACTTGTCACTCTTGCTGATCTTTGATAGAATATACAGTACAGAATATACAGTACAGAATATACAGTACAGAAT
>NC_063348.1:24952926-25011346 GCF_021869965.1 Rhincodon typus | reverse complement strand
TACAGAATATACAGTACAGAATATACAGTACAGAATATACAGTACACCCAATCTATACTGGTGTTTATGCTGCACTTGAGCTGCCTCTATCTTTCCACATTTAGCTCCAGTTGGAATAATACTCTATTCCATTTTCCTTCACATGCTTACCTCCCCTTGCTTAAAGATATCTGACTAAAAACACCCTATGGTAATGCATTTGGCAATCTTGCTTCTCTCCAGATAAAGACTTTTTCTTCTGAATGCCCTCTTTAATGTCACAGTGACTTTGTCTCTGGTTTTCCTCTTCCCTAAAAAGAAACTTGTCCTTTCTGTATTTAATCTGTCAAAGCACTTCAGAATTTTAAATACCTCTGTTAGATCACCTCACTGACTTTTTAGTTTTAATGCATACAGGCTGGGTCTATTTTCTCATGTCTATGCATTTTTGGTATGAATCTTGTAAATTACCAGAGCTGCAAGCAGTACTCCAATTGTAGGCGAGCCCTAACCCTGGCATAACTTTTAATTCAGTCCATCTAGCAATAACCCTCCTGGGTTTGTTTTTGTTGTGAAGTTATCGATCTTAATCAGATCTTGAACTAGCAGGTCCCCTATCCCGTTTAGAGTCTTATTTTACAATTCATGTATAACTAATTTTGATCAAAATGTTGATAATTATTTGATAGATACATGTTCAGGTTGGTTAGCTCATCAAGCTGGTTTGTGGTTCCGCAGATGTTTCGTTACCGTGCTTGGTAACATCCTCAGTGCAGCCTCTGATGAAGCGTAGGTGTGTTTTCCCGCCTGGCTTTTAAACTCTGGGGTCCGTTGCGATGGATTGCCTCACTTCTGGGTTTCCTCTGTAGTGGAATGTATATGGGGTCGAGTTCAATGTGTTTATTAATAGCCTGCTTCGTGGAGTGCCATGCTTCCAGGAATTCTCGTGCTTGTCTCTGCCTAGCCTGTCCCAGGATCTTGGTGTTGTCCCAGTCGAAGTGGTGGTTCTCCTTGTCCGTGTGGATTGAGATGAGTGAGTATTGGTCATGTCTTTTTGTAGCCAGTTGGTGTTCATGTACTCTTGTTGTTACTTTCCTTCCTGTTTGTCCGATGTAGTGTTTCTCGCAGTCTCTGCAGGGGATCTTGTAGATGACATTGGTCCTGTCCATGGCGGGGGGTGGGTCTTTAGTTCGGATGACCACTTGTCATAGGGTTGTCCCAGAGTTTAAAAGCCAGGCGGGAAAACACACCGATGCTTCATCAGAGGCTGCATTGAGGATGTTACCAAGCACGGTAACGAAACATCTGCGGAACAACAAACCAGCTCGGCGAGCCAACCAACCTCAACATCCACAACCCGAGCTACAAATCTACTCCAAAACCTTAGAGATACATGTTCATTTTGTACGTTTATTGAAGATTTATTGAAGCCTCATTTGTAATTTATTCAGTCCTCCTCTGTGGTAATCATCTCTTCCATTTATTGTCAACATATTTAGAAATTTGATTCCAAAGTCTGAGTTGTTAATAGAAATAATGGTCCCAGTATTGACCCTTGTATATCCCACTTCCAACTGTTACCATTGTAACTAGCTATCCTTACGCTCTTTGCTTTTGACCTTGTAGCCAGCTAGCTGTAATTCCAATCTGTTGACCACTTCAAAGATGTAACTTAGGTAAATTTAATGACTTTCATGCCTGAGTCATGGCACTCCTGATTGTCTGATCATTTGAAGTAATGCAATGGTCTTCCTGCTGAATATAGCGGAGACTTGTATCCCATGTATTATTTTATTTTTCAATGACCTAGAGTGGACATTCCCTGTTGGGAGAACGTGTTGAGTCCAATATCCACATCCTTTCTAAGGTGAAAATATAAACTTACTTGTAAGACTGGCTGTGAAATTAGCTAACTGACTTTATCTTTTCTATGGCATCTAACTTTGGTCTGAAAAACATTTACACAGCTGTCCCCCTATGATTCAAAAAATCAAATTATATTTTACAAAGTCCTGCAATTAGTTTCATAACCAGATTACCCCAGGTCACGTTACACATTATTATCACCAATAGTTTTGACAGTGACTGTCTTAGTAATAGAAGCAGGAGTAGGTCATTCAGACTGCAGGGCCTCATCTTGTATTCACTTAGATCTTGGCTGATCTGTAAGTCACCTCCATCTTTGCTCCATATTCTTTTGATGTTTTTTGCCTGGCAAATAATCTGACAATCTCTCTTAAAACTTGCAATTAACCCTATATCTGCAGCCAGTTAGGGAGAGAGTTCCAAGTTTCCTTTAATAGCAAAGCGGTTTTTTAATGGGCCCCATTAAACTTTTAATTTCTGGTCTTGGTATGTTTTAATATGAATATACAAACCCATCATTGGAAAGTTAGCAGCTTTGCTTTATATTTCCAAGTAAACATTATCCATGAAAGCATGCATACCTATGTAAATTGAATAGCACGTACTTTTCTTGACATGGATGATTTAGTCACGGATTTTATATGTTGGTGGTGACATGGTTCTCAGCTTTAATGCCTTACAAGCTATAACTTACACAATCGGATGAAATTAATATTTTCAAAACACGAAAGTCATCAAGCCACAACAAAATTATACCCATCATGTTGTCCATTTTGCTGCCGAAAAATTTGGTAGAAACAACTATTTCCCATATGATTAAACAAATAGGGTGTTTCAAATAAATGTAGGATCAATATTTTAAAGATTGAAAAAGTAACTTAAGTTGAGGTAACATATCCATCATACACAATAGTGTAACTTAATTCATTTGTAGAGCACCAAGTATTAGATTGGAAAATAAAATGTAGCAACAACATTGTGCACTGGAAGGTGGAGGAAGAAAAGCTACTTAGTTTCAACCTTTGAATACCTCATTGGGACTGAGTACCTCTATTGGATACTCAATCTAAACAAATTAAATCTAAAATATGTATGGCAGCACACAAATGTTCAGGAGAAGCAAGGTAAGAATTATATGTTAAAAATATAGAGCAATAAAACAGTTACTTTATGGGATTGAAATTGAATGCTTTATAAAAAATCTTCCTTCAGTAATTTAAAAATAACGTAATCTTTAAAATTATTCTGAACAGTAATTTATTAATCCCAAGCACAGTTTTCTTCTATAATTTTAGCAGTCTGTTCATTGAGTGGAAAATGTTTATGTAAATTTTCATTTTAAAGTGATTTAGATTCAGAATGGAATATTTTAATTTGATGCTTCAATATTAAATGTTCAAATCCACATTTTATCTACATGAGGTTTAAAGTTACCTTCTCCAGTCCTGTTATCTTTAGGATGTTCAAAATAATTAACATGATGATTTTCCCCACAGTTCATGAAGAACTTTGATATTGATACTGCTCCCTCGATTATTAGTAAGCCAGTAAACGTGTGAGTGAGTGTAAATTTATTGTGACTTTTCTTTATAAATTAGCAAAAGAACAAAGTGCTAAATGTTTATATAATAGTGATAGTACAAATCTTGTCTGAATGGCCCGGCTGCAGTTTTGAACTTCTTCCTTTTTTGGGATGCCCCACCAGAGGACATAGTTTTATACCCTACCTCCATATTGAATCTTTTCGTTACTTTAAACACCACAATTAGATCCTGTGTTGTATTATAACCAAATGAATAGAAGTCTTGTCTATGAAACCTGTTTTCGTAGTTTAGCTCTTTAACTTCAATACCATCATGGTGAATTTATGCTGCACGCATCTGTATGGCAAATATTTTTCCTTGTGTAATACCCAGATCTGAGCAGTTCACTTAGTTAAAATCTGTGTAAGTTCACTACTGCTTGGATTCAAATTGGAAGTTAGCTTCCTAATGTTTTGTTTTAGTTGCAACTAAAACTACAAACAAACTTTCAATTGCGTCTGTAAATCTAATTATATTTTCATTGCCATACACCAATGTTAGTTTGATTTGCCTGTATTAGAAGCTAAATTGTAACATTTAGGGGAGTTGTGTGCAGCAAAATGGCAAAAAGTAATAAATAAGATTGCTAATTGGTTAGCATTTTCATTAAATTTTCAAGATGATTAGTATTTTTTGGAGCTGAGTTCTGTATTTTTATCATGGTGCAAAACTGATTTTATTATCCAATTGTGCTGTGTCAAAATATGTTGCACACAATAAACTGAACAACTGGTTCTCATGTAGTTATAAAAATGTCTGTTAAAAGTTGTAATTGTACCTGTATCCACCTTTTCCTCTAAGTTTACTTCACATGTGAACCATCCTCTATGGTAAAAAAAAACTGCCTCATATCTTTTAAAAATCTCTCTCCTCTCACCTTAAAAATCCCCCCACCCCTGTCTTTAAACACACCATCCTAGTGAAAAGACAACTGCCATTAACTCCATCTACACCCCTCATTATTTTATAAACTTCTACCAGGCTGCTTATCAACCTCCTACACTCCAGTGGAAAAAAGTCCCAGCCCATCCGGTTCTCTTTATAACTCCATCCTTCCATACCTGTCAACATCCTGGTAAATCTCTTCTGAACCCTCTCCAGCTTGATATCTTTCCTATAACTGGGTGACCAGAACTGGAGACAGTATTCCAGAAGAAGTCTCACCAGTGTCCTGTACAACTTCATTATGACTTCCTAACTCCTCTGCACAAAGGAGTTTTCATTCTTTGATTTTAACCAGTGCCTCATTCAATTCACAAAGAACAAAGTAGACCACGAAACCAAATGTAAAGTATCTTACATATTCGTAATGTAAGCTACAAATTGAAACAGTTGCATTCTAAGATTCTTAATTCCATGTAAAATGTGGGGAAGAAATGTCTGTTGCATTCATTGTCACACTTCAATCTTTCTAAGTCAAGATTTGAATGAACTAAGATGTTTTTGTTGTATTGCAGTATTAGTTTAAATCGTTACTCCTAATTATTTTTAAGTATAGTTTTTGTTAAAATTGAGAGTTGAAGTACTGTCTTTCTAATTTAAAGATTTTCATATTTTTAGTTTGAGTACTAGACCTGCTTGTCCACTGGTACTTAATTCATTTTTTATCGTTGTAGAAACTGTGCTGTTAATTTCCTTCAAAGACATTTCATGCAATATATATGAATTTTGTGTTTGAAGTAAGGGGTATGTTAGGTGGAAAGCTTAACTTGTTCAGGCTCTTCACAAGCACAACAAATGACTGAATAAACATAATCTTTTCCATTGGGACCTAAAATTAATTTCCAAGACAAGAACAGTTCACCTGTTCCAAACACAGTTCCTGTTTGCCGTTTAGACTGGACCTTGCTAACAGAAACAGATATGTCCTAGCAAAAACACTTCTATGGCAGAGGAAGCAGAGAGGGATTCATGACTAATTGAAGTTGCTATAACCTGAAGCTTTATTAGAAGATTGTTATGCATCACCTTGCTAATGAAGTTCAAATTAACTTGCAAATCCCCAAAAAGAAACTGAATGGACATTTTAGTTGGTAGGAATATAATGAAACATTTTAAATCTGATCAAACATGGTGCAAAGCTTGTGACCTCCAGTTTGCAGCTGAAGCTAACATGTTGAGGATGTATTAGAAGAGTACTTCAGCCATGTACCATGGGGAGGAAAGCGCAAAATGCATTTTCATGGTATTCTGTGCTTGAATGACACTTCCAGTAAGTCTGTTTATAGCACTTGAAGTATTTGTGGTAAGGTCCTCTAGTGAGGGAGTTGTGTTGGAAGAAGTTAGTCGACAATTCATGTGGTTGGACTAGTGGATAAAGAGTCATGTTTGTCATGTGTGGAAGCTTTAAAAAGGCTTTTTTGGTTAACTGACAACAGGGTTAAAAAATTTAGTGCAAAGTGGAAACCAGGATATTAAGTTGCTGAAGCGGTGTGTTGTTGGAGGGAATTTGGTATTTCAACAATTTAGTTATTGAGTCAACACAAAAGACAGTCTTTTGAAATTAATAGTACTCAAAATGTATATCCATCTGCTAATTTTGTTAGCCCCTTTTCCTGTTTCGCCAGTGTTTTAATCAAATAAAATATCGACAGTAAAATAGTGACATGTCAGCACGCCCAGACTTTAAATTCAGACCAAAATTCTAATTTATGCCAATATTTCCAATAGCATTCTCCACAGTGATTCAGTAAGTGTTGTACAATATCTTTGTTTTTAAATCTTACAGAAATTCTGGATAGTATCAGAACTTTATGCCAGTGCTGACATGAGATGTCACATGCATTCTTGCAGTTCTAACTGTACAAGAGCACATTTCTTTCGATTGGTATATAGCAACATTTGAAGAATGTTGAATACTGTAGGATACAGACTTTATGAATATGTATACTTTTTCCATATTTCCTTTCAGTAAATATTTGATCTTAGTTCCTGTGTTTAGAGAGCTCGAAATGGGAAAATGGTTGTCTTGTGAAAACAAAATTGAAGTGTCTGTGACCAAGAGCATTGCCTCCTTCACGTGGTCTGACCATCCATTATTTTCCTGTCTGTGTCCTCCAAACTCTGGTCGCAAAGTCCCTGCAGTCCTTGTACTCTTAATGATACTGATTGGTATGAAATGAAAGAGAAGAATTGCATTTTTTGTTTTAAATGTAGTACAGGGATGACTTTTTCCCAAATAGAAATGAGAACTTGTATTAAAAATGCTTACTGTTACATAATCAATGCAAATTGGGCTTGGAAGATGCAAGTTAAATAAATACATTGGTCACATTGTTTGCAATAAATTTCCATTCAACCTATCTTTTCTGTACTGGCCAAAAGGAGAGATCTGGCCTAAGTCTACTTTCCAGTTATTGGTCCGTAGCCTTTTATGTTCTAGCCCATGAAATGCACGTCCAATTTCTTGTGAAATTGAGGGTTTCTTCCACAGGCTCTTTCAGGCAGTAAGTATGACCTGGAGTTCCCTCTAAATGAGAACTTTCTGCTCAGTTCCCCTCAATCTTCTGCCAGTTACTTTTAGTTCATGCCAGCTTGGTTATTGCCTCTGCTGTGAGAAATGGGTCCTTTCTACACATACTATTTTGTATACCTCAAATAAATTTCCCTTAAGCGTTATCTATGCCAGAAGAAACAAGTCTAGCCTATTCAGTCTTGTTTCATACCCAAACTCCCAATTCCTGGTAACTTCCTTGTAAGTCTCAGCTGTATCCTGTCCCTTGAACTCAGATCCTTCTGAAATATTGAGAATGGAACAATGCTCTGTAATCTAATCATGGTCTAACAAGTGCTTTATAAAATTCTAGCATAACCATTCTCAATATATTACCTAATAACAATGAAAACAAGTATAAGGATCCTGTTTGCATAATAAAACAGCTAAAGGTGCTGATATTTAAAAAATACTATTGATATTGGAAATCTGAAACAAGCAGAAAATGCCGGAGAAATTCAGTATCATTTAAATTAATTCATGAGAGATGAGCATATTGCTCATCCCTAATTATCCTAAAGGAAGTTGAGAATCAGCCACATTGCTGTGGGTGTGGAGTCATACATATGCCAGATGAGGTAAGGACAGTAGTTTCCTTCCCTGATACAGAGATAAACAGTTAAAGTTTTGTATGCTGACTGTTCAGAACTGAAAGGAGTTGTAAAATGTTCTTTTTTTTTAAAACCTTTGATAGAGGTATGGGTTGGGGGTGAGGGGGTGGACCAAGGTAATTTGCCTTTAGCACAGGCTGTCCACACTACTTGCAGAGAGATGGTGACCAGTGAAGGGGGTTAGGAGAGGAGCGAGAAGAGAAGGAGAATGAGTGAAGTATTGGAAGAAGAGTTGAACATCCTGCTGTGCCCAAAATTCATTAAGGTGCATGCAGAACGGAATAAAATTGAGTCCTTTGAGTACACATCACTCAGCATCAGAGAGGATATAGTGGGTACACAAGTTAGGATTATGACCTAAGAAATAGGAGCAGGTCAAGATCAAGCTGATCTCTTGCTCCTGTACCATCATTGGCAGTTCCTTGTCTTTTGCTTTGGGCACCCTCACCATCTGTTATGCTTGATTATTTGTCAACATCATGAAACCATCTCCCTTCAGTTCCAAAGAAGAGTAATTTCAGTCTTGAAATTTTAACTGTCTCCACAAATGCTGCCAGACGTCCTGAGTTTATCCAGCACCTTGTTTTTATTCCTTAATTCCACTATCCATGTCCTCCTAAGTTTTATACAATATTGAGCTTTGAGTAACTACCACAAGCATTTTTTTTGCCCTGTCCGGAGCGCTCTTCTTTAACATCAACACAAGTATACATTTGGGATTTCCACCCTATTTCTTTGTGGGATCTTTGTACCTCCTTGAATACCGCCCATGATCTGGCACTGATAGCTTGAAGTGGTTAGTTCTAATCAATTCTTGCCAAGTCACATGTCAGATCAGTAAAATTAGCCTTTCCTCTAGTGAAAACTTTTACTCCCGTCTGTTCTTACCCTTTTCCATAACTATACTGTGTCTCAGGTACTGTGATCAAAAATGCTTTCCTGCTTGTGTCCTTTGCAGACTTAGTTCCCTAAATCTGAGTTCAGAACTGTCCCATCTCTTGCTAGGCCTGTATTGGCTAAAAAATTCATGAATTTTGCACCCTCCACAGTTGTGATTTTGTCTCTGTTAATATTAAGGTAATTGAATCGTTCACTTTTAGTGCACTTTTAAGCAGTTTGTGTACGTATTTGCTTTTCTGTCTGACTCTGGCTGTGTAAAGTCAATTTACTCAGCTTTGTGATTGCACTTTTCTTTGTTTCTTAGTTCAACCCACATTTTATGTTCTTGTATGATCTCATTTTGTTTCTTCGAGCATATTCTTCCTCCCGAAAGCTGCAATGGTTTGTTCAACCAATGCAGAAATCTGCTTTCCTTTCTTTAGCCCACTGAGAAATTCCTGTAAACAGGAACGTTAAGCTGTCATTCTTTAGATTTGACTGAAACATGGTGTATAATCTCCTTGAGGTATCTGTTAGTGCCATCAGCTTAACTGCTTTATTCAGTTGATTCTGTATAACCACTAATCACTGAACAAAGAATCCCTTTGTTACCTATTTTCTAGCAATTGTTTCTTTGGCTTTCCATGCTTGCTCACTAAATTTTCACCTTCTATTTTCCAACTTTAGTTCTTTCTCTTTCTGAATTTACATTAAGGTTCCTATTCCCCTACTGATCTAATCAAAATTATCAAGATACTTATTATTTTGTCAGGAATATGGTTTCCCTCTGATTTGCATTATAAATGAGGAGGCACCATTCACTGTCAAATTCTTGTCACATAATCACCTCTACAAATCTAATAATTATATGTTTCCTTCCTGTCCCCTTCAAGTTTATAAAAACATTTATTATTGATGTCTTAAAATGAGCTGTAAACTGCATTTTCTACTTTTCATAGTCAAAGAACTTTTCTACTAGAAACAGTAATTTTTTTTTTCCTTTCTGTAACTTATGATGTGAAAGCCATCCCAACATTGAAATTGCTAATTGCTGGGTTTCAGAATTATGGAGTTTTGAATGTGCAGCATTTTTCACCCTGTCACCCCACATTCCAGAATATTGTTTGACGTAGATCAATGAACCCTCATACAGATACACTCCCAAACAGTTAGTGTTCCACGCTGTTTGTTCATAGTTTGATTTGCACCTTCACCATTGCCCAAGTGCGTGTTTTCCAAGAGGATTTCTGTGTAGTGATAAAGAACAGGTTCCTTGGTTCTGACTCTTAATTATCACTGCATCCACACTGTGTTATTGCCACTCAAGATTGGGTTAACTAACACAGCAAAGAGTGGAATTTAGCCAGGAGCCTTCCTTGATTGAATGACTCGAATGCTCTTGAGATTACAGATGCCATCAAACCTTCAATGCAACATTTCGATTTTATTATTTAAATTGTTTTTATTTTTATAAAAATTAGTGTTTATACCTTTCATGGTAAAGTTAATATTCTAAACTGCATTCGAGCAAAAAACATTTTATTGTTGAAGGAGCATGTGTCTCTGACTTGGGTAGAATTTGAACTCTGGCTGCTTGTAAGAATCTGTTGTTTAATAGACAATTTTGACATTAAATATTTTTAAATTTTCAATGTATGTGATTTCTGTAGATTTTGAATAATACTTAAAGTTCCAATATCTCCAGTAACAATAGTATTGAAGGTTTAATACAAAATTGAAAAAGTTGTCATGAAAGGCATCCTAATATTATGCTTTATTATTCATTCAACTAATGACAAAATGTCAGTTAATTAGTGAAAATCTGATGTTTTATACTTTATGTATATGCTACAGTACAAGTTGGTATTGAAATATGACCTTACAGTATGAACGATGATCATTAGTATTACTGTGTGCTGTGCCTGGTTCATACTGTTTTGGCTGAAGTGAAATACATAGTAAAACTATTCTCGAGTTGTCCCAACGTAAGTGTTACATGTATTTGTGAAACTTGTTCTTTTGTTTGTAGCCTTGACTGCTAACTAGAAAGCATTTGGAAGCAGAAAATTTGTACACACCTATCCCTCCTGTTGTACACTGGATAGAAAGCAATGTTTCTGATTCTAAAGTAGAATGTTCTAATTTTGCATGGGGAATAAATCTGTATAGTTTGTTGCCTTCCATTTGCCTTGGAAAGATAAGATGTGATAGGGATTTGGAGAGGCATAGTCAGATTCCTTTATAAGATTTAGATTTGTCAGGCAATATGATATTTTACTTAAGAATATATATCGTGGTACTGACAGCATACACAGTTGTTATCAATTTATCGTATAATTTAATTGCTGCTGTCTAAAACTGGGATAGTTGTAGGATTTTCTACAAGCAGTTGGTGCGTAGCCTTTGTTTAGAATGAGAAAGTCTTTTTTGTTGAGCACTTGCAGAACATTTCTGATTGGGAAGAGGTGTATGCTGGGACTTAATCAACATTGCCAAAGGGTGAGTGAGTTATGTCATTCTTGAGGTAGTTTAAATTTGTTTCCAGTATGTTAACTCTCTGTTGGTAACTTTATTTTCATCCCTTAGTTATTTTGTGCAGGTAAATAACATTGCAGTTAATAAAAGAAAGCAACCTTAATGGCTCAACTGTCTTTTCTTGTTTGGTCCAATGCCAAATCTCTGCAGAGTTAGCTGATTTCAAAATAAAAGGAACTACACCTCTAAGATGGATTGGGGAAACTTTGCATGGCTTCTGATCCTGACCACCGCTTATTCTTCTAAGTTGCAAGCATATTAATTTCAGCATTCGGTGATGACTAGGCCATCTGAACTGTAATATTCCTGCATCAAGCATGCAACTAGCTCATCTGAATGGCCACTTAGGCAAAGATATTAGAGTTTGGTGTTTGTAGACAGGTGCAGGAGAGAAATTCGCAGTCAAAAAGATTAGAATTAAAAAGGCATGTGGTGGTTATATGATCTGAAAACTTTTTATTTGAAGTGTGGAATTCGTGCAAAGAACTTGTGACATTTGTGACAAAAATATTTCAAATTCTATGACTGAATTATTATCCAATTATTGCTTGTGCAAGACAAAACTTAATATATTCTAGAAAATTAACTTAAATGCACTGGTAAATTTTAGATGTCTTCCGATGGCTAGAAGCAAAAACAGCTTGACAAATTAATTTCCTGCATTGATTTTTTTTTAACTAATAGAAACTATGGAACATAACAAAAAGAATAAATTTGCCTCACTTCCATTTGGTGAATGTGAGAATTGCAGGAAAAGTTTTGCATCCAAATAGCATAATATTGTAGTGTGCCATATCTCTCTTTTTGAACCATATGTTCTATTATTAAAATCAACTGCAGTATGTAG
Source organism: Rhincodon typus (assembly GCF_021869965.1). NCBI lineage: Eukaryota > Metazoa > Chordata > Chondrichthyes > Orectolobiformes > Rhincodontidae > Rhincodon > Rhincodon typus. Next base: position 24,999,553 of record NC_063348.1, on the reverse strand, counting down.
CAGTGAATTGTTTCTTATTTTGAAAGTTGATTAGTAAAAGGGGCTGGGTTGGGGATGGGGGCAGTGAGGTGGGGGATTGAAATTAAACCTTAGAAAATGACAAAATGTAAACAAAAACAGTACCCCTGACCAGGCTGCAATTCTTCAGGCAACATGGTAAATATTTTACATTACAAATTGGATGTTTTTCAAATAAGTTCCACAATGTCCAGAATTGGTTCACACTTGGATCATCTGCTTATGTTAGTAATGGTTTTCAAAACAACTTGAATTTAGTCAATTTGCCAAAGAAGCCATCAGGACTTGTAGATCAGCTTCTTAATAAACTAAGAAGTAACCTTACCTAACATGATGGAGCCATTCCTCAGAAGTAAAATATGACGAGGCAAAATCAGCTGGTTAATTTATTTGATTTTTTTTTAAACATATCGTCTTGTAAAATGAAACCATATTGAACTATCGTTGTGGAAGAAAAATATCAATTTGTGATACTACTTTGCCGTAATGTCTGTGTGGAGTTGCATATGTTGTGGGGTTCTATACCACCTTGGCTGTACTTGCATATGTTCTTTGCTGCAGGCTTGCCCATGCGATCGTGCCTTTGCGATCGTGCCTAGAGCACTCTGGTTTCCAGGTGACAAACACGATTCACGGTACAGTATCTGATCTCTGCTCTGACGTTGCAGCACCTTCTACAGTTGTAAACATCCTACTATATTAATTTTTGTCTGTTAAAATTGGACCTTTAAGTTCATTGTAAAATTTCCTCAATTGTAATGTTTTTTTTATTTTGGAAGTAATTTCTACTTGGGCTTCTGGCTTCCATAATGGTTTTTGAATGTGCTTGTTAACAGACAATGCAGAATGCCATTCAAATGACACAAATGCCATTCTGCTTTGAAATCTCAAAAAAATCAAATGACTATGTGGCAGAATACATTTTCTTATTAAAGGAGAAAGCATTAGTGTGGTGCAATACAGGTCCCCTAGTCTTTGTGAGTTCCCAATCTCCAAAGAAAGGGGAACTGTCAAATGAAAGTAAATTACTTCCTTCAAGACAGAATAAAATTGGAGAGCAAATCTGCTTGGTTGCTTTCATGTGGTTCCTTTAGCTGACCCAAGAGTGGCATTGCTAGGTCCCTGGGAGCAGGGTTCTTAATTGCCCTCAGTCAGAGAATAATGCAAAGTGACAGAAAATTGGAGAGAAGTGATCTGTTGTATGCAAAGAGAAGAACTTATGAATTAAAGATATCTTGTTAAAAAGTTATGTGCCACCTAGGAAAAGACAAACATTGAAAAACATTATCAATTACATCTATAATAGATGAGTACTTGGGTTAAATGTAGTTTTATTGTTTGTATATACTGGAAAAACAAAATGGTCTAAATTTCGATAGTGCTGAACGTTTGGCAAAATATTAACCATAAATGTATCAGTTAATGTTGCATTTTAATGCCTTTCCATTTATGCAAATCCAAATTGCTTGAGGTCAAAGGGATCCATAAGTAACTGCTGCTTATAGTTAGTAATTATATGAATTGACTCCATGCTGATGTCTCCATCATAATAGTATTAGTTTATGTTGCAGCCTAATCCCATAACTTTGTCATGAGTGTTGAATTAAGTTTTCTGGCATTCCAGTCTTGTTTGAATAAATCTCAAGTGCCTTACTTCATTAAAATACATTTACAATAAACCTTGTTCCCATCGGTGAGTTTTTCAATTTCTGTTAATGGGATTTGAAACATTCTTTCTTTTTGGAATACAAGTTGTTTCCCCCATTGTTTCAAAATTGATTTTATTAGTCTGATTTTCTAAGAAGTTATTTCTAATCCACGTGTAAGAACTATATATTAGCAGTATGGTTCCCACCCCTTCTGCATGTATATTTCCTTTGTGCACTTGCCCTAAATATTGTCTATCTTTAGGTAGTTTCTCTGACTATCTTTGCAGGAGCATTCAGGATTTTATCTGGCTGCCTAATTTATTTTAACCTTCTAAATGCAGAAATTTAAAAATCTGTAACTTGTAGAAATGTCCTTATGTCTTTATTTTGAAAACCATGTGTTTCTCTCTCCCTTCTCTTTCTTTCCCCACTGTCCTGTATCTGTGCATGTACCAGTGTTATTTTTTGCCAAAGTTTCAATTTTTGATAGCGAATGCTAACATAGAACTCTAAAAGAGTACAGCACTAAATTAGTAAACGTATGTTTTTCCACTGTAGGACATAGATTAAACCTAGGTGGCACTACTTTTTACAAAATTTATAGTAATTGACCTCTTAGTCATGTTTAATATGGCACTGCATTGTATTTGTGCCCCAGCATTAGAATATATTTTGGATCTCAGATCAGTTTTAGTAACAATTAGTGGTTTTTGGGGGAGGAAAAGGAAAAGAACAGTTAATATAAACAAAGTAGGCTCATTTTACACCTTTAGTTTTTTAAAAATGAGTTGCTTTTCTGTCTTGTTGATAGATGACGTGTAATAAAGGAGAGTCCAAACAGACGAACCAGGACAGATTTGATATTCGGGTAAGTTTGTCTTCATTTGAAACTGTCTTCAGAAATTAATTAAGTCTTTGTGCGTGTTTTCAAAGGAAGCTCCTCTTTTCCCACCTGCCCCCCCACCCCACAAAAGAAGTCTTGTGGCCAAACTTGTTCAGCTGCCTCTGACATTTCTCTTTCTTCCTTTGTTTTACTGGATAACATTTCCTCTAAGGCACCTCTTATCTTGGCTCTAAACTTGTATCTTTCCTATGTTCTGTCATGCCCTCTGAGCTCACCTTGTTCATGAGAACCAATGCCTACTCTCGAGCCTATTCTTGCTTAATAGCTGACCGCCCAACTTGCCACCTTGGCATTAAATTTAGCTAATGTTAACAGTTCTCACACTTGTCTTATCTCCTTCAAGTCTACCATAATTACATTGTGCATCCAGTAATCAATGTTAAGCCCTCAGACCTTGCACATTACTAACTTGTCTCCAACCTCCCTTCCCACATCCAAGTTGCCTTTCCCTGTCCATGGTTAAATCTTACCAGTCAGGTTCCAAGCCTGCCATAATGCCATATTAGCTAATATGAAAGCCATGTGATGGCTTATGTGATTATGGCCATGGTAACCATTTCCTTAATTGCCTGGGTCAATTCTTATCTATCTAGTTGCAAGCAGAGTATTGCTTACAAGGGTTGTATTTCCTTGTGTGTAGTTACCTCTGGTTTCCCCAGGAATCTATCTTTGGTCCCTGTACTTGCTTATCTGTATGCTGCTGTCATTGATATTAGACAAAATGGAGCATCTCCTGCCACTGCGTTGGTGCAGGAAGTCAGTCATGCTGGTGTCATTGACGTGCACTTGGAGCAGAAAGTGAACACCTATTCTCCTGATGGGTAGGTGTGTGGTGCTGCTGATGTTGTCGTCTTCATCCCTTGGTCATCATCTCTCCCCTCCCCACCCCACCCCCCCCCCCCCAAAAAAAAGTTTGCTGTGCTTACTTGCCAGCTCCCTGCTACTGGAGCCTGACTATGTGCCCCATTTGGCTGTGTAAAATTTGCAGAGACATTTGAAACTAGATTTTTAAAAAATTGAAAAGGAACCCATTTGATTTGTCATTGTTAAAATCATTTTAATTTATTCCTTGCCCTTAATCTTGGATACAGGAAGCTACTTAGGATCGTGGAATTCCGCCGGTTGGGAACAAACCATTCAGCCCAACAGCTGATGGCTGGCATGATGTCCGTGCTGCCGCTGCCCGGGCATTGTGTGCCCCCTGTGGCTGTGGTGGCAGCAATGACTCAAACTCAACAGATTCTGTACGTGATGGTGAGCTGTACCTCACCATCACGTCTACATGTCAGACTGCTTATCTGGTATCCAGTACTGGATGAGTAGAAGTGTTTTCCTGACTAAATGTTAAGACAACATTTTTGTGCCTTCAGTCACCACCATGATTTTGTGACCTAGCCTCTGACTCCATCTCTCTTTTTGGTAACAATTTTGAGGCTGAACTAGGCTCCCCTCAACCTTGCTGTTAAGGCATGGGAACTATGAACTATCCAACTACCCATGCTATCACCTACTTATCATCTTTGTAGCATCACCAAAGTTAGACTCTGCCTTAGCTCAGCTTTTGCAGGAAACCTCATTCATGCCTATATTATCTTTATTATGTGCCCTCCTTGTAGATTCTCTTCACCCATCTATCTTCAACCTATCCCAAACTCTGCTGCTTATATGCTGACTTACTGTTCACCTGTCACTCTTTTTTAAGACTCTCATCCTTTCAAATCCCTCCATGACCACCTCATCTATTTCTAAGCAGTTACAGCCTTGCGTAACTGTGCTCTTCATTCTGACTTCTTAGTTGTTAACTGTTCTGCCATTGTTGGAGTGTCTTGGTCCTGAGATCTTGAATTCCTTCCCATAAAACTTTGTTTCTCCTCTTCTGTCTCTTCCTTTTAAGACTTGTGTTCACACCTACCTCTTTTAAACAGTTTTATGATCAAAATATTTCCTTGTGACCTGGTGTCACACTTCGTTTGATAATGCTCCAGTGAAGTGCCTTCTATGTTTTACTACAGTAAAAGTAATTATATTTTTAAAAGTATTGACATTGGGCTTGTACCTTTGTGTGACCGAAGGGAATATGTGAAATGAGTTGGACAGTCTTAGTTCCTAGTGGCCATTGGCATATCAGCATAAATTACACTGAATTTGCACTAAATTTACAATCTCACGTGGAGAAACCACAGGTTGGTTACTGTTGCAATTGTAAGACTGAGAGTAGGAAGTGACATTGAGATTCAAGTTAAGGCATTTTTTTTGGGATTGAGGAGAAGTAGCTTAACAAATGCTGCCTTATCTGGGATTGTGGAATAAATTTCCCCAGGAAATATCCCTCATTGAGCACAAATTTCAGAGGAGAAAATAGAAGTTATTTTATTCATTCCTAGGATGTGGGTGGCACTGGCTGTGTCAACATTTATTACCCATTCTGTAATTGCCCAGAGGGCAGACTATTATTCCACAGACCCAGGTAATGTTCTCGAATTCCAGGTTCATATCTCACCATGGCATCGGGAATTGAAGGTCATGAAACCATTATTGATTGTAGGGGAAAAAAAACTTCCTAATGTCCTTCAGGGAAGGAAATCTGCCATCCTTACCTGGTCTGGCCGACACATGACTCCAGACCAACATTGTGGTGAATTCTTAACAGTGGTCTTGGAAATGGGAGATGGACAGTAAATGCTGCCCTGGCCGGTGATGTCCACATCCCATGAATAAATAAAAAGGAATACATTAGAACAAGCCATGCTGTTTCCACCCTAACACTATCTTCTAAGTTTCTAAAGTCAGAAACTGACTTTGGTTCTCATTATTTCTTCAGGCAGTAGTGGCACAGTCTAGATGCTTGTGCACAGTGCAGCTGTAAATGTTAACTGGAATATCTCAGAATGAGTGCAGCACAGAATCATGTTGATGCAAATAAGGTTTGGTTGTATGACTTCATGCTCATTCATGATGATTGGTGGTAGGTGGCTGTTCTACTTCATGGTCTTTACATTTTTATGACAATTTCCTCAAATTTAAACATCTGTTACTGAATTATACTTCCATTCTCCTATATTTTCTTAGAAATTTTGAAGGTTGAGAACCAGAATATTTGTTTAATTGTTTCTGTATCTGAGTTAAGGAAAATCTAAAACTGTCATTAATAAGGTTGATCCTGTCAGTGTTGTTTGTTTAACTCTCAGTTCCAGTCAGAGCAGTTGTTTTTGATGCTAATTTTTTTTTTAAAAAAAATGTCAAAGGCTGGCAGTTTCAAAATAGCTGATCTGACAAACTGCAAAGCTGACAATCCACAAAGCAATGTGCAACTGGAAAGTATTCCTGAATAAAGGTTTGTGGTTAAGTTTATTGTTTCAAGTTCATTTGAATAAATTAAAATACTTCGTCATACATTGAATTCTGGATTTTATTGGTACTTAGAAAAGCAAACTTAATTGTTTCAACAAAAGCTGAAACCCTACGGCTTTGTGCGTGTTGTGTAAAAGGAAGTGGTTACAGTGGAAGTGCAGTGAGACGTGAAATTGTGACCTTTTAACTTCAACTAAACGTTAAAGATGCAAAAGCATTTTGCTGTGATCAATTTAAAATTTTAAAAATATATCATCATTTAGTTGTTCTAAAAATGTTTCCCTGAGGTCTGGATTCCAATTTCCTGTACAAGTTTTGATTTTTGACACTTGATGCATTTTCAATTGTATTGTAATTAAGCATCTGAAACCAGTAATTTATTCTATAAGGGTTGCTGAATGTTAAATTAAAATTAGAATCAATGGCAAATTGTAACTAGATATTTGCATCAGAAAATAAGGCTCATGATCAACCAAACTACTGAAACTGACAGATTTCTGTCTTGTACTGAAAGATTGTAGCTATTGTCTTTGACCCTTGCTTGTAACTCTGTTTCCTAGATCCCTGTTCTAACCAGAATCACAACCTCACCATCCTATTTGACTCTGATCTGAACATCTGGCCCCAATATTCTCTCAATCTCAAACAGTACAGACTTTTACCTATTTAATATCCTCTAGTACTACCCAGCCAGTGCTGACCTGCTGAAACCCTTGTGCAGTGTAGCATATTATCTGGCAGTCAGAAGGTGCAATGAATTCATGTCAATTTCTTCAAATACAAGCAGTGTGCAAAATTTGTTCACCCTTCCTGTGACATTCAACTCGATGTTCTTGATTACTAAAGGGACCAAAGGTTATGTGGAGAAGGCAGGAGAATGGGGTAGAGAAACATATCAGTCATGATCGATGGAGAAGACTTGATGGGAGGAGTGCCCGAATTCTCCTCCTCATATCTTGTGGTCACTCCTCAATGTGCTGTTGTGTAGTTGCATACTTGACTTTCAGATTAAAGTCATTGAGGCCACCTCTGCTTAGTACAAGATGCCTCACAGCTAGAGGCAGCAAGTGCTAACTGACATCCTTTTTGGAACAATGGCCAGCTGGGTTGGGATACCGCTGTCCCCACCAGGGGATGATTTGACATGCTCTGCCGGAATTGTGCGCACAGCATAAAATAGCCACAAAAGCCATCCTGTGAAATGATGGCTATCCTGATCAGACGGTTTCTTGCTATATAGTGTGCAAACATGTGGAAGGCCCTAACAGGTCAGGAAAAGTGCCCTGTCTACCTCTGATTACCATGGAATCATAAGGTTCTCCAAAGTTTGAGCAACAATAGTGACATGTCTGATGTTCACCACTAACAGGACGCTACCATCAAGCAAAAATGTACTACCTATCACACGTGAATAATGTGATACATGGATTTCATTATCATTGAGAGTCTGGATATGTAGGACATTCATCCCAAAGATTGGTAGATTGTATCAAACAGCATGTTCTTTCAACTGTTCAGAACAATCAAGATATTGACCATAACCCAACCCGTGCTTGCAAAACTTGCAACAGCATCCAGCATTGGATGTGATTCTGTAATTGGACAACATTTGCTGGATAATCCTGAATGTACAAGGGATTATCTTGACAACCAGGTTGGGATTCAGTTGGGCTCTGTGTGGCACACTTGTGTGTGCTGGAAGTTATATCTGTGGCCCTGTTCCTTGTAGACAGACAGAGCAGGTGCACGTTGTGCCTGTTTCAAACCAACAAAACAGTTAACGGTAATTCACTGATTCATTTCTCAGAGCAATGCCCTGATCATTGTCAACTGCCGGGTTTAAAATTTAACAAATCCTGACTGCTGAATCAGTCACCATTAATGGATGCATACATCATGGCAACATCTCTACCAACTAGCAGTCTCCTGTCATGCAGTGTAAATGTTGGTTTTCCTGTAGAATTTGTATTCCTGCATAGAGTGTGAGAAAACAGCCTTTGACACAATATCTTTTTACTAACAAACCGAGGATTATTTCACAAAAACCAGTCAGTAGTTAAGTGTCAATTGTGTTGAATGTCTTTCTGTGCATTTTAAAACATGGATCACTGCACATTTTCAGTTGTGCTATTTAAATGAATGTTGCGGTTTTATTGACTTTTATTGGAACAGTGGCAGTGAAGAGGCTAGGAAAACTGAATTGCTTAAAAGGTCAAATTCCAAGGTTGGCATTTTTGCCATATTTTGAACAAAGTGCCTGAGCACAAATGATGAGATGGCTAGTATGATGACCAAAAACATTGTCACAAAAATATTTCTAGGTTGCAGAGATTTGAGATGGATGGTCCACAACCTGAAACAACCTTGGACAGTGCAAAATGGTTTTGACTAAATGTAAATGCTCAGAGATTCAAGTCAAAGGAATCGTAATAGAATAAATACTGTCGCACAATGCTGTCATTCCAGTATTCCTTCAACATAACAATTAAAGAGTTGTTTTTGATTGTTAGGAATAATATTAGGCCTAAATGTTGTTTCAGCAGATTTTGAAGTCATGGATGGAAAATTACTGACATATTCATATCCTTGCCACCTGTTTGCTAGTTACTGTGACTACAAGTTTGAATTGATCGGTAAAACATTACTAAAATTAAAACAATTCACAACATAGGAATTTTTGTCATCGAGTCAAGTATTGGGATAGTGAATTTTCTGATCTGGCCTCAATTTCCTGCATGCCCTCTTTATCGTGCCATGAAGGTAGGTTTATGATGAACCTGTGGACTCTGAAGGTAATGCAGAGTGAGAAACTGGCCCAGATTGCAGAGTCATGCAAAAAAACTGTTGTGGGCTCAACATAAGGCCTGACTCTGCCTGAAAATTGTACAATCATCAATGAACATTTGCACTTCTGACCTTTTTCATAATTGAGAGAAGTCGATTGAAGCAGCTGAACATGGTCGGACCCAGGACAGTACCCTGAGGAAATCCTGCAGAGATGTCCCAGACCGGAGATGACTGACCTCCAATAACCATAACCATCTTCTTTCATGCCAGAGAGTTTTCCCTCTGATTCCCATGACTCTAGTTTTGCAAAAGCTCCTCAATGCCATACTGTCAAATGCTCTCATCTCTGGAATTCAGCTCCTTTTGTCCATGTTTGGACCCAGGCTTACATGAGGTCAGGAGCTCAGTGGCCCTGGCAGAACCCAAACTAAGAGTCAGTGAACAGTTTATTGCTTCGTAACTGCTGCTTGGTTGCACTGTTGATGACACATTCCGTCACTTTACTGAAGATAAAGAGTCGACTGATGGAGCAGTAATTGGCTGCACTGAATTTTTCCAGCTTCTTGTGTACAGGACATGCCTGGGCAATTTTCTACGTTGCCAGGTAAATGTCACTGTTGTAGCTGTATTGGCACAGTTCAGTTAGGGGCAAAGCAAGTTGTGGACCATAACTCTTCACTACTAATATCAGAATGTTGTCAGAGCCCATCGTCTTTGAAGTGACTGATTCCAGTTTTCCTTGATATCAAGTACAGTGAAACAGACTGACTGAAAACTGGCATCTGTGATGCTGGGGAGTTTTGGAGGACGTCAAGATGGATCATTCACTCAGCAGTTCTCTATAAAGATTGCTGTGAATGCTTAAGGCTTATCTTTTGCACTGATATGTTGCATTCTCCCATAATCGTGGATGGGGATGTTTGTGGAACCCCATCTTCCAGTGAGTTGTCTAATTTTCCAGTACCGTTCATGACTGGATGTGGCAGAACTTGGATATGATCCATTAGTTGCAAATTGCTGTTTGTCATTTGTTACTTATGTTGTTTGCTACGCAAGTAGTCCTGTTTTGTAGCTTCACCAGGTTGATCCCTCATTTTAAATCCTGGCAAGCCCTCCTGCACTCTCCATTGATCATAATGGTCAAGTGGTGGATATGCTGGATCATGAGGTTGCAGCTTGAGTTGGAGTATAATTCTGCTGATGAACCGTAGTCCTGTGATTGCTGATCTGTTTGAAGTCTTCTTGGTTTGAAGCTGGGACTTCCACCAGGACTTTGTGATCATCATTCTTACTGATGCTGTCATAGACAGGCACATGTGTAACAGTAAATTGGTGAGGATATGGTCAAGTATGGTTTTTCCCTATTGGTTCCCTCACTGCCTGTCATAGACTTAGTCTATCAGTTGTGACCTTTAGAACTCAACCAGGTTGGTCAGGAGTGGTACTGTCGAGCCACTTTTCGTGGTGGACATTGAAGTCCAGCTGCCAGAGTACATTGTACACTTGCCACTCAGCTTCCTCCAAATGCTGCTCAAAATGCATGAGTGCTCCACATAGCGTAATAGTGTGTTCTTCCTAAGTACACATTCTGCAGTCTGGGAATCCTGACTCCGGTGCATGCACCCATAAACAGTCATGACTGCTCTAATTTCCTCCCTCTATAAGAAGAATTCAGTCTGTTGTAATCAACTTTATCCAGGGCAAATACTAATCTTCCCATGGTTATCAACATACCTCTATGCATACCCGAGATTAGTTCTGTGATTTTGCTGATTGAGTCAGGAATCTAGGATGCTTTACTTTTTCCACTGCATTGTCATCTTTTAAGTAATGTTCTGTTCTTAGTCTGGTTTCTAGAAGAAACATTGTGATAACATAGGATTCTAATACTAACAGACCATGAATTCTGAATTGCCACTACTTTGTTTGGAGTGAGAAGTGCACTTTCAGCTTGTGTGCAAGTGTGAATTAGATTAATAAAATGGAGTACTGTGTTGTATTTCCCCGTCTTGTTAAATTCACTAACCCTACTAGAACAGTGAGGCTGTGTTTTAAGAGCCGATTGATTGATTATATAATTGACACAACTGTCCTGCTTTTGATGTTTTGTTTATCAATTTGTAGTAATCTTTGCCATAAGCAATTTGTATGCAATGTAAATAATATTACTCTTTTTTTTGTGGGAAGAGACTGATCAGTTCTGTGGTTTAGCTGATTGAGTCAGGGATCCAGGATGCACTGCATTTTCCACTGCATTGTCCTCAAAAGTATATTGTCCTCCATAAGTATGTTCTGTTCTCTTTCTGGTTTCTGAAAGAAACATTGTGATAGCGGAAGGATTGTAATAGTTGGACACAACTTGAAGCTTATGGTTTTTTCAAGCATCAGTTGTTTTTGTTTCAATTTTTTTGATCAAAATTCACCAAGGCTGCACAAAAACCCCTCAAATGAAAGATGCATTTTTTATTTCTTTGTGCCATTCCTGTCTTAATTAACCTCAATGTTGAGAGAAATCTGCAAAAGACTTGCATTAATTTTCTAAATCCAACTTTGATCAAAAACTGTCTAGCCATGGCCAGGTGTTGAAAAATGCATGCCTTTACTAGAAACTCTGAAAAGATCTGAATTGTTCTGGTAGGTTTGGGCTGGCAGTTAGAAAACTGGATCATTTGTGATGCTTTTTGTGCTAAAGTTGCTGGAATATCAAAAATTATGACTAAAATTTAATTAATCAAACCCAACAAGCACACTGTTTTAATTGCATTTTTCAACAAACAAAGGCATATTCAAACTGTGGCAGCAGATGTTAGAATTCACTGTTCAGAAACATCTGTGAAATGTGTCCATACTGTATACTGCTACTTTCAAACTGAGTCTTTATCTGTTATGGCTGGGATAAAAACCAAAATTAAAATAAGAATGAGTTTAAAAGCTCACTGGAGTAGTTCAGGTCCAATTTGCCTTTGCAACCCTGTGAATAATGTTTGCTTGGAATTTCATTTAGTCTGCTTCATTGAACCACAGTGGAAAAAGTGTGGGTAGACTCCATGAATTAAAGTAGGCACAGTTAAATGGATTAACAAGAAAACTGGCAGTAAATGGCATGCTGAAAATTATTGGAAAAGAATTTGTTTTGTTAATGATATATAATCATTTAACAGTTGTCAATAATAAAATTCCCAGTTTCAACCTTGGAATTGTTTCATATAATGTCATCGCATACACAAGATTGTTAGCGTACTTTGCGCCATTGCCTGCTGTGCCTTTTTATTATTAGGACACTTTCTCCAGATCCACAAATGTGTCTCAATGATTGTATGAAAATGTAATGACAAGAGTAGCACATTGCCTGCGGTGTTTTTTTAAGCAGTGTTCTGTAAAACTAATGCTTGCTGAAAATGGAACTCAGATGTATGATTTAAAACTGCCTGATTTTGAGATTAGATAAAATGGAATCTGTTTGCCTGTTATATTGTACTGAAATTTTAATAATTGGTGCAGATTTTTTATTCCATGTAAAGTATATTGAATCATCCACTTACCAGGTGATTGAGAAAAATTGAGGTATCTTGAAGGATCTTAACAAGATAGATGTGGAGAGGATGTTTCCCCTTTATAAGGCAATCTGGAAATGTTTAAATATCAGCATGAAACCAAAAATAGATGAGTGTTTTGAGTGCACAAGTGTTTGGAACTCCCTCTCTGAAAAGGTGGTCGAAGCAGAGAATATTTTCAAGGCAGATTGTTGCTAAGCAAGGGGCTGAAAGGTCATCAGAGATAGACCAGAATGTGGATTTGAGGTTACAATTGGATCACCCATGACCTTGATGAATGGTGGAGCAGGTTCCAAGGGTTGAATGACCTCCTGCTCCTGATTGATATGTTTTTGCCTAGGAGGATCACATCTAAATGGACAGGTTAGTTCCTTTGTGTGTGGGCCTCACAACGCACTTTGAATCTTTGTAGTTCTGTCCAGGTATTTTAATACTTTCAGAGGCAGGAACCAGAAAATCTGCTCTTTTATTTTCAAGAGTTTCAACACCCAACATCTGCATCTTGCTTGTTTGGAATGGGTATGTGATGATTTCTGTGCTGTTTGTGAGATCACCCAGTTTCAAAGGTAAAATCAACTTTCTTTTAGACCTGTCACACAGATGTCGCTGCATTGTTAGTTTCAGAGCAGTTGTATCAACTGTATGTATGCTGAATTTTTGCAAGACAGAACTTCCTTCGTTCAAAACTCTTGATTCTGCATGGTTGCCATCAACCCAATCTAGTGCTATTTTTGGGATTCCATTTCTCCTGCCAATGGCCATCATGCATTTGGAAATGGAAAAGTTAAGTAAGACAAACGTTACATGGAAGTATCTGATGCCCAGGAGGCATCAATTCACATGCCAGCATGTGAGCTGGCCATCTCTGCAAGAAACAAGGTGACAGCAGTGCTGTTTTCTGGGACCTGTTTAGAAAGATGAGATCTAACACATGGATAGTTTTGTACATGGCTGTGAAAGTTACTTACTGGTTTGCAGTTCCACTACACTGGATCCTTAGTGAATAGACAGACTTCAGGCCACCACTGTCGAGTGAGCAGCAGAAACACGTTGGAAATTGTTTTCCCTCATAGGAAGGAGGTCACAGTATTGCAGGATGTGACTTCTTACCAAGAGTCTGGCTTCCCTACAGTAGGGGATTTCATTAGTGCACACTTGTAGCCATCAAAGCCTTTAGCCTCTAAGGCCTCTGTCCAGTAATTTGTTGGTGAAGCACTGAAAGTTGGCCTCTTTATTACTGGTGTGATAATTTTGAGTAGTTTTAGGCTTGTTTTAAACATTACTAATAAGAGTTGTGCCTCAATTGCCAGCCTAACTGAAGTGTAAAAGAATAATTACAGATTGTGAAAGTATTTAAGAAGCCACAGGCACTTCCTTGCAACATGCAACAGTTGGCTGATCAAAGGATGGCTTTCTACCAGGAACCCAGACTTTACTGTTGTGTTAAGTCTAACATAAAGATAACATGAGAAGCAAGGCCAGTGTTTTATATACTATGGCATTGATATGGCACAATGCTGGATGTTCAATCTAAACATAATGCACTAATTACTTGCCTTTTTGAAGGGGCATACTTCAGAAAAGCATAAGTTGGTATAATTTGTAAGACTGCAGAATTGATATATCCTGCCCCATCCCCACCATCAGCTGTTAACATGGAATCAAATACTACTTAACATCATTCATCACCTCTTGTCCTGCTCACTAACTTTGAATTTGGCCGCTTTGTGAAGTGGGTGTTCTTTGACTTACTCTGGTTTTATGCATAGTTAGGCTCCACACAAAAAGAAAAATCAGCAACCTTACACAGTCACACCAGGGGTTTTGAAAAGGTAGTATATGCACTACAAATTAAGTTCATCTAGTCCCCTCCTAATTTTTTTGTTCCAATTTAAAATAATCAACTTAGTCCTAAACAAAATCAGAAGTAAATTTAATTGCACAGCTATTGCTAGAAGGCACTAAGTTTAAAAACAAAAGATGGTTATAAGCTAAAATAGAGATTAAAAATAATTACTGGTAAAAGGTGCTTAGAAAGATTAGTATTTGGCTAGTGTAGGCCTGGCTTGGTTGAAGGCTTCTCTTGCTGAATATAAAGAGTTAAAAAGCTTAATCAAAATTTGGCAACTGCAGTGGCTTCTATAGTCACATAGTTGGAGATTTATCCCACAGGTTGAACAAGTGGAATGGTTTGGGAGGGGTGGGGGTGGGTTCCTTTATTTCACTTCTATGTCACTGCAAGTTGTTCTTTCTTTCCTTTAAGTCAGAGAATAGTTAACAGTTAAGCAAATTGCTGTGGCTTTGGAGTCATTTAGGCCAGGCCAGACCAGTTAAGGATTCTCTTCCCTAGAAATACATTAGTGAATCGGATGGGTTTTTACAACAATTGACAGATTGGCTAGCCTTTTATTCTAGGTTTGTATTGAATTCTGGATTTCACCTTCTGCAGTGGTATTTGAGTCCAAGTTCCCAGTAGCCTGTTGATTTGGATTACTAATTAGTACAGTGACTTTGCTGTACCATCACCTCCAAGCCTAATTCAGTATAGTAGTCCTTGAATTGGTCTGTTTTTCCATCTCCCTGCTGAGAACTCTGTCTGATTTCTTGAGTTCTGACCAAATAGTGTCTGAACCTGTCTCTCGTAAAGACCACAATTTAAGATGGCTGCTATCCCACATTGCTTCATGCCTCCATATTAGGTAACAGATCCATCCATTGTCTTTTTAGTCAAGAAAACTAATTTAACTGCCTCAGCCATTAGTTTGAATGGATGCTGTTATCAAACTATGGTGTGGTGGAAGTGATTCTTCTCTCCAAGGACACTATTATCAAGGAGTTTCAGTTTACCTATGGAATTTTTTTTTCAAAAAGTCACTTGTAATTTATTCCTGTGATAAATAGTTTAGTCCCCATAGTTCAGTCCACAAGATCAGTCACATGACTTCTGGGAGCAATTTTATAGGGTTCTATGTCCATTCTAAAGATGAAATAGCCTTCTTCATAAAATGTACATAACATTACAGAGTTGTGACAAACCGTGTAAGAGCTGCTGCAAGTTGATTTTCCTCCTGCATGTTTGGGAAATGCATGTCAGACACAACTTTAGGTGTTTTAAAGTAAATTACCTTGCCTACTGTTAGCTGTGATTCAGTTGGTAGCGCATGCCTCTAAATCGCCTAAATTCAAATCCTCCTCCAGGTTGGGCACAAAAATCAAGGCTGACACTCAAGTACAATACTGACGGAGTGCCAATCACGTCGGAAACACTCTTGTCTCAAACAAATAGTTTAAAAAGTAGAGCAGGGGAGGTAACCCCCATGTCTTGGCCAACATTTATAGCTCAATAAATATCACAAAAACAGACTTCTGGTTATTACCACAGTACTGTTTGAGTTCACATTGGCACCCTTGTTTCTCACCTTACCACTGGTTTAATTGACTTGTGTTTTGAAATGCCTGGTGGTCATGAAAAGTGCTTTGTAAATGTAAGTCATTCTTCAAAACCGTGAGGTATGCACATCAAGACAATGGGACTCAGCCAGAAGCTACATTCATGGATGCTCTTTCTTAAATGAAGGCATGGGCCCTGAGGCCTGCAATACGATCAATACCTTTCAACATGGTTCTCTCTTTAATAACTGACGACACAAAGTTGAATCAATTCTGTAATGCCCTTGTTTTTGATATGCTGTCTGCTCTGAATCAATGCCAAATGTCATTTTGACCCATTTGAAAGTTATTCATCAGTTCAACTTGCAATTGTGTGTCCGTGTATGGATTTTGTAACATTTTGGCAGTAGGAATTGAATCTTGCTAGTTTCTTTAAATATTTGTAAGTTGAATCATTTGTATTTGTTGTTTCAAACACTGGAACTACATTGTGTATTGATGTTACAGATACAGAAATATTTATTTGTATAAAGCTCAAGTTGAATAGTTTAGGAAAAGTTGTTAAAATTTAAATATAGATCTGCTTAATAATACTGCTGAGCTTTGTGGGAAATTTTTTCTTTATCCACTCGTGGGATGTGGGCATCGCTGGCTGGCATTAATTGCCCATCCCTAATTGCCCTTGAGAACGTGGTGATGTTTTGCTGCCTTGAACTGCTGCAGTCCGTGCTCTGTGTTGATCCGCAATGCTGCTAGGGAAAGAATTCCACAATTTTGACCCAGTGACAGTGAAGGAACAGCGATATATTTCCAAGTCAGGATGGTGAGTGGTTTGGAGGGAAACTTGCAGGTGTGGTGTTGCCATGTGTCTGCTGCCCATATCCTTCTAGATGGAAATGGTAATGGGTTTGGAAGGTGCTGTCTGAGGATCTTGGATGAATTTCTACAGTGCTGCTAATGAGTGCTGGTGGAGGGAGTGCTTGCTTATTGGTATGGTGCCAGTCAAGTGGTTTGTTTTGTCCTGGATGGCATCAAGCTACTTGTGTTGCCTGAATGGGCATATCTCCAACAAGTGGGGAGTATTCCATTACATTCCTGACTTGTGCCTCGTAGTTGGTGGACAGGCTTTGGGGATTCAGGAGATGGGTTACTTGCTGCAATATTCCTAGCCTCTGACCTCTTGTAGCTACTGTTTATGGTGTGAGTTTAATTCTGTTTCTGGTCAATTGTATCCTAGAATGTTGGTAGCGATGGTAACACCATTCAATGCCAAGGAGCCTGTTCTCTTATTGGAGATGGCCATAGTCTGGCATTTATGTAATGTGAATATTACTTGCCACTTGTCAGCCCAAGGTTGGATATTGTCCAGAATTTGTTGCATTTGAACATGGACTCCTTCAGTATCTGAGGAGTTGTGAATGGCGCTGAATGTTGTACAATCATCAGTGAATATCTCCACTTCTGACCTTATGATGGAGGGAAGATCATTGAAGAAGCTTTTGCATCAATGTCACACTGATATTACAAAGATAGGTGGCTCCAAGTAAAAATAAAATGCCTTTTATACCAGCCGAGCTTATACTGTATTAACTGTGCTAAATAAGGTGGTAATCATGTTGAAGAAAACTGTCTAGGATCTACCAAAAGAATAATATTCTTTGTAAATGTGCAGTTAAAAGATAGACTGAAAAAAAAATCATACCGAATTTGTACCCATTTTACAGCAGTGCAATTCTAAGTTTCATTAATAAATTACCAATTCTCTATTTTTATTTGTAATTGTACCTGATACCTAGGTATCAACAACTTGAACAGAAATTGCTGTTCAATTAGCCAGTGGTAAGGTAGCAAGTGGTGGCCCTGCTGTCTTACTGCAGTGTCACTTTGAGGCCCTTAACTGACAAATCAGTACCCATTCAAGAATTACCTCATGGGAGAGTTCTCTCGTTCAGAGACATTCCATGCTTGATTGAGAAACCTCAGATTAAGAAGGGGTTTAGTGGGGACTGTGGCAAGGGGGTCACTGGGAAGCGATTCCCCCACTCTTAAATCCCCTTCGAAACAGCCTATATTATGCCTGGAACTCTCCCTTGAGCCTCAGCTTTAGCTGTCAGCAGCCACTGTTTCTTTGATATTGCTGAGCGCAGAGACTGGCAGCTGTCAGCAGGGAACATACAATGAATCGAGTGCTGCTCTTGTGTGCCTTCCCCAAAAAGACAGGCCATGTAGGACTTTCAACATCTCTGCAGCTGCTGTGAGAGGTACATGTTGCATTTAGTAAATCTACCCTTTGTGACTCTGGGGTAGTTCTTCAGTAACCTATTGTAAGACCTAAGCCAAGTTCTAAATTTTGAGTCACCACAATAGGGGCAGCATGGTGGCTCAGTAGTTAGCATGGCTGCCTCGTGGAACCAGGGACCCAGGTTCTGATGAAGGGTCTAGGCCCGAAACATCAGCCTTTCTGCTCCTATGATGCTGCTTGGCCTGCTGTGTTCATCCAGCCCTGCAAGCCTTTCTGCTCCTATGATGCTGCTTGGCCTGCTGTGTTCATCCAGCTCTACACCTTGTTGACCCAGGTTCCACCTGGGTTTCCTCTGAGTGCTCCGGTTTCCTCCCAAAAATATGCAGGTTAGGTGATTTGTCCATGGGGATGAGGAGGGTCATATGTTTTTCCAAGGATCAATGCCGACTTGATGGGCTGAATGGCCTGTATCTGCACTGTAGGAATTCTGATTCTTTGGATACTAATCAATGAGTTAAGCTAAATTTTTAGTCATCAGCAGCAACTCTGGAGTCTGAGGACCTGCCTGCCTCGGTTACCATCTCCGGTCTGATGCACCATTAACATGGTTCCAATTAACCCATCGCCAAGTCAAAATTCAACTTCGCAGAAGTCTGGGTTTCTCCTGGAAGGATGTACCTCATTACTACTGATTAATCTCAGCCAAGTGATGCAAGGCAAACTATTCTTGAGTTTGGGGTCTAAAAATGTTTGAGTTAATCATAACCTGAAATTTCAACACATGTTTTAATCAGCTTCTAGAGCATAAAGATTCCAGTTTTTTGTTATGAATAGAAGATACAGTTTGATTCACAACTCTTATTTCAAAATACCTGATATCTCACGTACGTTATTAAATGTAATTTTTGAAGTAGTAAATTAAATTATGCAGCATCCGTTTGTCTCTTCACATAGGGAGCAGATGCCATGGTATTGGAAAGTGTTATGTTTGCTATCTTGGCAGAACGATCACTTGGTCCGAAGCTATACGGAATCTTTCCTCAGGGTCGTTTGGAACAATTCATTGCTGTAAGTCTGATTATCTCCAGTATTGTGAATCATTGATTGTGCTCCATTGCCTTGAGCTTCCACTAGACTACTGCTTGTGGAAAATGAAGGACGTGGGAAAAAATAACTTTTGGCAACGTGCCATTCTTTTTGTGCTCTTAGTGCTGCAATTATTAGCTCTGTCTTGGTAATGATTCTGCATCTGTATCAAAAGAACAATCTTAATTGAGCACATTTTTGTAAACTCAGACAGTTGCTACTGTTGAATTTTACTCCAATAATAACATCAATCTGCACAAAAGACGAAATCCCATACCATTCTCAAAGTGGAAAATGTTTTCCAATCTGAATATAAAAGACTTTTCTATCCCAAGCTACTGAGCAGTAAGTCAAGAAATATAAAATTTGTTAATATAAATGCGCACAGTGAGAAACACCATTTAATGCCTTTTTAAACTAGAAAATAATTTGTAATCAGGCAGATGTTTAGGATATCTGCTGAGTGAATGTTCAATTTCAATTAGGTTTTCCTAATGCACATAACTAGAATTTCAGATTTCTCAATGTACTGTAAGTACTCCTGAATAGCATTTTTTGGGGAAAATTATATTTAGCTATATAACCTTATTGATTTAGAGTTTGATGTCTTCTATATTTGTATATCCCTTGGTACTAGTTTTGTAAACACCAACAAAATGATTTCCGACAATATGTAGTGAGATTCTTCAGACACCATATAGAGATGAGTATGTGTCAGAGGTGTGAGATGTTTAAATGATCATGAAGAAACAGTAAAGGTATTTGCTGTCTTCTCAAGTTTTGAGATTATGCTTTCCAGTCTATTGTCTACAAGGTACATGGTAGATATGCAAGTACAGTTAACAAAAAGCAGTAGCTAATGTTATGAAAAGCATTTTGCATTTAATTGCATGGAAAAGTGTGAATTTGAAAATATGGCATGTATACACTGGCTTAATACACGTATAGAAATTTTGCATGTTGGTGTAAAATAAGTTAGCATTCAACATATTGCATGCATGTGATTTATTACTTAAATATTGTATCCTGTTACTTTAGAGTCGGAAATTGGAGACCAACGAATTAGCTATTCCAAGTATTTCAGCAGAAATAGCAAAAAAGATGGCCACCTTTCATAGAATGACTATGCCATTTAACAAAGAACCAACATGGTTGTTCCATACTATGGAGAAGTGAGTACTTATTTGGAACATTTAACTGGGGCGTAACCTGTGTGTAATATTTCTGTTATATGGACTTGTTTTAAGCTAAGTTAAAAAACCAAAAAGAACACATTGTACGTTTATAAATTTTATCTTGTGAAGGTAGGAAGTTTCTGAACATCATTAGTGCCCACCACTTGCACTTATCGCATTCATCAACAATTAACAGCAGCAACTTTCATGCCGCATTACAAAAGCTCTTGTTTTCAACGATTCATTAAGCTCTTCGCACCATTACAATGTTAGTACTTTTTAATGGTTTCAATCATTGTAGATTGAAAGGACAGTTATTAACATTGAAGATTCTGACAGCTTTCCATGTTAATTAAAATACTCTTAAAATATCCTGACATTTCAGTGGTAATGGCACCAAGTGAGTGGAGCAAGAATTAAACAATTCAAAAGGAAACCTACACGTTTCCCAAAAACTCCCAACAAATGTCTCTCCATTTTTATTTATTATTAAGTCAAAATACCAGTGAGATATCAGTTAGTTTCAGGAGGAGATATCACTTACTCAAGACATATTTTACATCAAGGACAAATTTGTTTTTATTCTTTGTTTTGCTACATTATGTATTTTGGACACTTAACCACTTGTGTAGGTATCGTCCTTTATGCATGAGCTTAGAACTTTCACTTTACTGTCCAGCATTTAAAAAAGCAAGTTAACAGCATGATATCTATAATAACTTGTTGGGACTCTTGTTGCCATTAAACTTTGTGGAAATGTTGTGCAGATGTAGAATCCCAAGTTTTATAAGAGCATCTTCAGGCTATGGCTTAGAACTTCTTATGGTTCTTGCCTCCAGGATTTTTCTTCCTTCCCTTGGTTTCCCCTCCTAAAAAGTGGTTCCATGTAGGATACGAGTTTTGTGCTCCCTTCTGGTAGTGGCTGTTACATATGTTACAACAGCGAAAATCCTGGTTACTACAAATTTGCCAGGTGAAATCATCAAAAGCTAAAACTAATGTAATCCTATATGACTCACTCTCAAATTCTGCTTTAATCCTTGAACTCCAGTCTAGAGAAACAGCCATTGCAACCATGTAATCACATTGTTGTAAAATTCCCATCTGATTTCCTAAAGCCCTTAAGGAAGAAAATCTGCCATCTTCAACTGGTCTGGCCAAGACATGACTTCAGATCCACAACAATGTGGTTGACTGTTGTCCATCAACTCTCTGTCTGGGCTGGGAAATAAATAGCAATGCCTACATCCCATGAATGAATAAAAACAAATTATTATTATTTCTAAACCCCCTCCATTCCCCCACCACCAACCCCAACTAGAAATTCTTATATCAGTTGACAAGCCTCTTTCCGCTGCCTTCCTGAAATTAAATAACCTCTCAGTACAGAGACCTGTTCCTTTTAATAAACAGTGGCAAATTTGGGATGCATTTATTGTAGAAGACAGTAAAATTGGAGATGAATGCAAGGTGTCAAGGTAATGAAGATACCTGCAGTGTTTAACTTGCTAATAATTCTTCATGTAATGAACAGAGATCTTCAGAAAATCTTCACAACTATGCTGTCAGTAGCAGCCAAAGGAATTCTTATGAGAACCGCAATCCACATCAAGAAGAACATTCAGACTATTCATGCAGTCCTTGTTGAACAAATTAAATGTTCAAAATTCTTCATTTTTACCATATTGATGTATACTTTAAGAATTATGAATTTGTATTTTAGAATTATGCACAATAAAGCTCAAACTTAAATAGACTTCTTGAAGAAAAAGCATTTATATGCCTATGTACAGTTAAATAGTTTGTCTATCATTCATTTTAGGTACTTACAGCAAGTGATGCGAATCAGCTTTACAAGAGAGTCTCACGTTAGAGCATTTCATAAACTTCTCAGTTACAACCTTCCACAGGAAATGGAGAAGCTAAGGTAGGATTCGGTTAAGTTAATGATATTTATAGTTAAAAAATTTTATCAATGAAACATGGATAAGTTCATGAAGGGAAACTTGCCTGTTACAAACAGGCCTTATGAATTTCACAGTTCATACAAATTTAACAGTTTTGACAAAATATTCTGTGTCTGCATTCTCTTATTCATGGCTCATGTCTACTGTAATCTGGAATATGCCTTTACTGACCATTATTTAGTTTAAAAGTGGACACTTAGCCAGACATCATAGAATCCTTATTGTGTCCATTGGCTATTGTAATCTTGCATTTGTTGCTGCATGGATTCCCCTAAATTTATGGAAGACAAAATGAAAAGTTCTTTAATAAAGCGAAGCCTGACTGTATACTAATACAAGTATACTGACTGATTACTTGTGTATTTATATTCCTGGGTTTGTTTTCACACATGCAGGACTTGCAGCTTTTTCCAGTTTATGAAGCTGCAATTCAGTTAATGTCTCTGGGGGGGGAAGAATGTACTAGAAATCCTATGTAATGCTATTTACTGTGATTGCTGGTGTAACAGATAGCAAACAACATTTTATTATCTTCAAAGGAAGACCTCTTCAATGTTTAAGTTGCACAAATGCTTTGTTTCAGTGCAACTTAAGTAGCATGATTGTACCAATTTTACTGCCATGCTTTCAAATGAAGTGAAATGTTAATATCTGCTTCACTGTCCAAGATAAAATTTAGTTCTTATTAAACAGAATAGTAATTACTCAGTGTGATGTCTGTTGTCTTTGAGAATACAGCATTGGAAGCATGAACTTTACCGTTTCATTTAATGCCACTTTTTCATTCTCCTCAGGTTCTTGCTTGAAGCAACTCCTTCGCCAATTGTTTTCTGTCATAATGACTGTCAGGAGGGTGAGCTAATTTATATTTTGTCAAAATAATTTCTTAGTTCGCTTTAATATTATGTTTAATTTTTTTTTAGCAAGTTGTTTTAATGTTGGAAGCATTTTCTTAGCCACATTGGGTCTACAGTTAAATTCTATGCTTTGATTTCATATCTCTATTGAGATAACTGGTCTGTGAAATGGCAGGTTGAGTCAAGGCAAATTGGATCAATGCAATACATCACTGTCAATATGCAATACATACTGACATTTCTTTATTTCAGGTAATCTCCTGCTATTGGAAAACACTGAAAACACTGATCAGAAACTGATGCTCATTGACTTTGAATACAGCAGCTACAACTTCAGGTGACTGTAATACTGCTTGAAATGAAGTTGGAATTAATGGAAGGTAGTTGTACTGTGACTCAAGACATGTATTGGAGTCTTCCGGTGTAGCCGTAGGGGTTTGCAGTGGTGGGGGTCTTGTGATGTTGTCAGTAAGACCCAATGGAGTAGTCTGGAAGGGCAACTGCAACTAAACCTGAATTTTGTGCAACACCAACCCAGAGTTGAGCCTGAATGCAACCTGGACAGAATTGTACTCATTTTATCCTGTAGACACTGATTCTAAATGCTATTTTGGAAAGGCCATAACTGGGATGTGGGACAGCATACCAAATTTAGGGTGGTCCTGGATTGCGTTGTACACTGGTCTCCTGACCTAAGGCTATATCTGCCTTAGTTAAAGCCCAGAGGTATCCTAGATTGAGACCTATATTGACGTCTTGGGATTGAGACAAGTTGCCTTCCAACAACCACAAAAACTACTGTGCTGTATATGATTCAAAACAGTTGAGAGATTTGTTCTGATTGCCACTGACCTCAATTTTGCCAAGGCTGTTTGATGCCACACTGTGCCAAATGTTGCCTTGATGTCAAAGACAGCCACTGCCTTCATCTCTGGAAATCAGCTTTTTCTTTCTTTCATGTTAGGACCAAGGCTTTGAGGTTAGGAGCTGAATGGTACTTGTGCAGCACAAACTGAGCATCAGTGAGCAGGTTATACCAATGTACATGCTGCTTGATAGCTAGAGGACACCTTCCACCATTGTGCATATGATTGAGAAAGGGCTAATGGCACACATGTTGGTTAGATTGGATTTGTACTGATTTTTGTGCACAGGACATGCCTGGACAATTTTGCACATTGTCAGATAATACATTGTAGACTTACTTAAACAGCTTTGCTAGAGGTAAGGCTAGTTCTGGAGAAGCATTGGGAAGGGTATCGTCAGGGCACGAACCTTTTGTATATCTGATAGCAGGGTTGATGCTGACCACCTGCTTTCTCTGGGACTGAATTGCAGTTTCAGAATAAGGGGTAATTAGAACTGGGATGAGAAATTTCTTCAGAATTAGAACTCTCACCCCAGAAGCTTGTAGATGCTTAGTTAAATATATTCAAGGTGAGGATCAAGAGATTGTGGGACAGAGGAAATCTAGGGATACAGGAATAGGCAAGAAAGTAGAGTTAGGGTAGATGATAAGCCGTGATATTAAATGGCAGAGCAAGTGGAAGGAACTATATAGCCTACTCCTATATCTTAAGTCAATCATTCTTAATATGCTACTGTGGACTGAACACACTAAATGGCCTTGTTTTATCCTGTAGACATTCTTTGATTCTGTTTTGTAAATAAAAACAAATGCTATGTGAAAAACCTCTTGCCAGTTGCCAATAATTTTCTTTTCTTTTTAGAGGGTTTGATTTTGGAAATCACTTCTGTGAATGGATGTATGACTACAACTGTGACGAGTATCCATTTTTCAAAGCTGATATCAATAATTACCCCACCAAAGTGCAGCAGGTATGTTCTTTGAGAACTGGATTTTAAGTGAATTATTTTTAACCCGGTTAGAAGTACACGAATCGTTGAATTTCAAAGTAAGTCAGTAGTGATTCTACATCTAAGCCTAAAGTTTTCAATCAGTTGATGGTAACTCATTTTGGTGAAATACTATTAGTTTGATCACCACCCTTCAAACCTTGTCTCTAGATTGTTGCATTTAAAGTTTAATAAATAGAAATAAGATGTCTTCAAATGTAGTTTTAAAATAAGTAATGAATTAGGTCGCATTTTCTGGGGCTCATCAGAAGCCGTTCTCTTAATACATCATTACTGTAAAATGCAAGTCTGATCAAATGAAATGGTCTGTGCTAACTCTAACACAACCAGCATGCTGAAGATACCAACTTTTCAATCAATGAAAATAAGCACTGAAATGCTAGTAGGTTGGTCAGGTGGCTGTATATAACTGCCCCTGGTCTCCTCCTAATATTTTTAATCTGCACTAAGTCTTGAATCACTATCCAGTGATGAGAGAAATATCCATCAGTACTACATGTAGTCACTTATCTCACCCTGGCAAGTTGGGAAATGACCTGTGAAAGGCAGAATGCTAAGTGAAAACAGCAGGTAAGTACCTAGTATCAGTTTTTAAATGCTTTGCCCAGCAACTGAATGGAGTTCTCCATTCAAATTCACACATCCCCAGTGAAGTCCGGAACTGAGACATAACACCTGATGGGATCCTGAACCAAGAGGCCATTTTTAGGGAATTTAATTTACAAATGCACCTGATCCTACCTGGAAAAATTTTATCCATAATGTCTGAAATGCTTTGAAAATATCAGTTGCCATGTCTCTTGGTTATAACTTGCAGGTCAAACCCAAAAATAAAAAAAAACTTTAACTTTGAGAGAAAATTTGATATCAGTTGTTGCAGAACAAATAATCTGTCACAGGCTAGTTTCTCACCCGAAAAACCTGATTTGTTGTTTTGTGACAGCTCCATTTCATCAGAGTTTACAATGCTGAAATCCAGGATGAATTTGATGACTTAAATGACGATCAGATAGCAAAAATGGAAGACCAAATGCTAGAAGAAATAAACAGGTAAATATTCTGATTAAAGATAAAATCATTTCTAAATCCCTCTTTTTATTCTTTGTAGTGTTCAATACTCACGCAAATGGTGAAGTGCAGACTGCTTATCATGAACTTGTAAATTAAAACCAAATTTCAAAGTGAAAAAACACCCCAATGAATCACTTAACAAATCATTGGATATCATAATACTTCATTAAAGTAGACTTGCTATTCCATGTATTTAACACCTCTGTGCTGTGGAACCATAAGGAACAGTATTATCCTTTGGCTCTTGGTAATGGGCAACATTTGCCGAGCCAAGAGCCTGATTGAGGTTTCCACATAACGGCCTAGCAGCCAGTTCCACCATGTGCCTAATCTCATGTTCATGCTCCAGAGGTCCAGACTGTTTGCTGTCCCACTTGCCTTTCCTCTCCAACTGCACACCTTTCCCTGAATTAACATTCACCCCTGTTTGTCTAGAATGACTGTACAATGGTCTTTTGAACGTACTGCCTATTTTTAATATTTTGGAAAAAGAATTAGGCAAGTCAGGCAGCATTAAAGACTGTCTTTGGCCATTTGCTGACCCAGTTGTTTAGTTTTCAAATACAGATGTAAGGACATGTTTTGACATTGAGACAGCTGCATTCTTTCAGCCCTTTACTCTGTCTTTTCATGCATGTTTCAATACTATATCCTCAGGCAAGCAGGAGAAGGCCACTGGGCCCATTGAACCTTATCTGCCATTCAACTAGATCATAGCTGATTTTGTACTTTAAAGCCATTTTCCTGCACTAATCCCATAAACCTTGATTTGTTTCATGAATAGAAGTCTACTGATCTGCCTTGAATATTCTCAATGATTGATGCTCCAAATTCCTGTGGGATAGAGAATTAAATGAATCACTTCCTTCTGAGCGAAGAAATTCTTTATTACCTCAGTCCTAAATGGCCTGTCTCTTTGAGATTGTGTCCTTGCTCCAGACACAATCCCCAGTCAGGGATTAAACAACCTTGTTGAGCCCTGTAAGAATTTTGTATGTTTCAATTAGATTGCCTCTCACTCTCCCCTACTCTAGGGTTGGGACATTAGAGAATATAGACCTGGCTTAGTTATTCTTTCCTCAAATGATAGTGCTACCTGATCAGGGTCCCTACCCTTCTTCGCTAAGAATTTGCATCAGTTCTATTTTTCCAGTCAATGAATGAAGAATTTGGTTGTTATTCCCATCATTGATGTTCTAGCATTCAATGTTCCAAGCAATTTTTTTTATTTTAGTTGCCTGAAATACAGTTGCAAATCTTAAAATATAGATTAAATATATTTCTGAGCTTGTGGCCTTCTGAAATGACTGTTGCCACATACGGGTAGTTTATTTTTAGGGGGCTGCACTACTTGTAAGTAACTACAATATAAAATTTCATATTACCAGCCATCTGTGTGAGAGCTGCAAGTGCAACTGATAATGGAATCTTGAATAAGATCAATGTGCTGATGACTTTGTGTGCTAATAATGCGCTGCTAGAAATATGATCTAAAAACTTGCCTAATTAGCTCTGGACTTCAAGGACTTCTTGTTCAAGTACCTTATGGCTAGATACACAATGAAGCTCCTTCATCAATAACACATTAAGTCAGCTACCAAAAAGTAGTCTGAAATTCTGCACTGAATATTTATATTCTCTACCTACTTGTCCTTCGCAGTGTTCCAGTTTTTAAATTCAGTGGCAGTTGTGTTCACTTATGGTCAACTTTGATGTGCCAGTCAATTAGGAGGTGCTCTGCAGTTGCATAAGAGCATTGCAATCAATAACTTGTACTTATATGGCACCTTTCATATAACTAGATATGCCTCAATGCTTCACAAGAGCATTCTAAAACAGTGTGAAACTGAACTACCCCAAGGAGATTAGTTAGAGTAAGCAAAAGATTCAACAAAGTGGTGTGCTTTAAGAAGTGTGTTCAGATGAGTTAGGTAGAGAGGCAAAGGGGTGTAATGAAGGGAATTCAAGAGCTTAGCTACCCATGGTGAAGCAATAATAATTGGGAATGCGTAAGAGGCCAGAACTAGAGAGCGCAGATAACTCTAGGATTGTGAGATAGGAGATTATAAATAAGGATGAGGCAAGGACGTGGAGGGATTTGTAACCAAATGTGAAACTT
Organism: Rhincodon typus; assembly: GCF_021869965.1. Classification (NCBI taxonomy): domain Eukaryota; kingdom Metazoa; phylum Chordata; class Chondrichthyes; order Orectolobiformes; family Rhincodontidae; genus Rhincodon; species Rhincodon typus. Next base: position 24,971,505 of record NC_063348.1, on the reverse strand, counting down.
GAAAATAAAGTTACTGCATGTCTGGGAACCGGTGTATGTCAGTAATCCCAACAGATAAGGGAATGGGAATTGTGGTGAATTAAAAACTGGCAAGTAGAGTTTTGGATGACCTCTAGTTTATAGAATAGAACATGGGAGACTGTCGTTACATTCTTGGATACATTTGAGTCCAGCGTAAAAGGCATAGATAAGGGTTTCAATGGCAGATAAGGTGAGACAGAGTAATCTTGGAAATAGTGATGGTATGAATAAGAGGTTGGAAGCACATCTCCAGATTTAAATGTGACACCAAGGTTGCGAATGGACTAACTTAATCTGAAGATTGTTACCAGGGAGTCAGATGGAGTCAGTGCAAAGGAATGGAGTTAGTGGAAGAGACAAAGACCAGGATTTTTAGGTCAGAATCGGGGTTCAGTGGTCTATACTTGGATGAACTGGCCTCAATGCCTGTTTGCTGCCTCAGTCCTAACCCTAAATTATTTTCAATGAAGTGTGGCTTGGGGACAGGTCAGCAAGTGGCCAGCTTAAGCCCAATTCTGGTAAATTGCAGGCAGCCCACGTTGGCCTGGATGACATCCGATTCTGAAGGATCCTTCCCTAATGGAGGCATTACAGCCACCAGGCCGTACCTGCTACTGGTCATCTCGTGGATGAATTGCCCCTCCAGGATCCTGGCCAAGCAACTATGGCTTTTTCAAAAGTAAAGGTCAACCTCACTTCACTTGTTCATGCACAGCAGCTTGAACTTCAGCAATTGGGACTGCTGATCACTTAATGTGCACAGAGCCTCCTGTTGACTTGGGTACATTCCTGCTGCTCCAAACAGTATGAAAGGTTTAGTTATATTCTCCTGAGAAAAAAGTTCTTCAAATTTTTTTGATTACACCTAGTTTCAAAATATAAAATTATCTCCAATGCTGTAATTGAAGCACAAGGAGAATAGGGTATAAAGAGTTATATCTCTGGCACCAATAACTTAAAGCCATTGCTGCAGGTTAGAAGCTTCCGTCATATCAGCTAGAGAATTGAAAGTGATTTCAGTAACTTGTAAGTGATTTTTAACTACATAAAGCATTACTAATAAGAACTGGGATTTTACTTTAGTTATACTACATTTGACCATTTTAGTCATGTCATTCGTTCAGCAAATAAGCTGTTTCTAGGAAACCAAGTGCTTTCTTCTCTGAAGATAAGAATACATCTGCTTTTGAAGTAAATTTGTGGACATGGCTTTGACTAATTTCCTTAAATTGTAAAATGAGGGTAATGAGTCTATATAGCACAATATTTTATCAACTTTGCGGCAAGTGAAATAGCATATCATGATCTTTTCCAATCCTGTATGTTACTACATTGTGGTTCTCTCAAATGCTAATCCGTCGTGATATATTAATTCAGCTGTGTGCATGTATTGATGTTTATATGTATTTAACATTTACAGATATGCACTTGCTTCACATTTCTTTTGGGGTCTGTGGTCCATTATTCAGGCTCGGATATCAGCAATTGAATTTGGATATCTGGTGAGTAAAATGTAATGGCTAAATCTTTAAAAAGAAAACACATGGCATTCATTTACTTTTGTGCAGTCACATCAAAATGGTAGTGGTTTTGTTCTTGGAATGAAGCATTTTTCTCAGCAGAGAATATAAATAAAACATTTCATTACGGAATTCTTTTAAATTGTAAATTTTCTTCTGCAGGATTATGCATTGGCAAGATTTGAAGCATACTTTGAACAGAAGAAGGAGCTAGATGTTTGATGATTAGTTGACGTGTGGGAGGAGCCAGTGAAGTGAAGTAAATGTGAAGTAAAGACGAAGACACCAGAAAAATTTAAGTGTCAGAGCCAGCTATGGAAAACCACAGCAGTATTCAGCAGAGATATGAACTGTGTGTGGATTTGTTTCATGTGGTAGAAGTTTAGAAATTGATGGTCTGTTTTTTTTTTCTTTAAAAATTACAGCCTGTTTACTGTTTCAGGACTTGCTTTATGGATAAAACTTTGAAAAATGTAGTAATGTAACATTAATCTGGTACAAAGCTGCTAATTAATTCTCTGAAATAGATTAGTATTAGGTAGATATTTAGTGAACAATTAAGTTGTGTATATCAAAATACTTCTCCAGCTGGAAAATGTGACTTACTTGTCATTTAAAAAATTTTTTTTTGTTGGCAAAACAGCCTTTAGATAAGTAACATAAGAGAAGAGTTGACTTAAACTCTGAAGTACTTGCCTAGAAATCTATATTAAAGGGCAGATTATACATTGTTTTACATATAATGTGAAAATCAGTAATGCTACTGAAGCCAAGTTTAAATGTATAATTCAGTATAATTCTGCTATATTAATAATCACACTAGTGAAAGAATATTGGGATGAAGCTGTTTTGATACAAAAAAACTAATTCCTGAGCCAGACAGGGTAGCAGACCCAAGGCCCTTTTGATGATGGACCAGTTAGCATGGCTGGCTGATGGGACCTAAAGGGATAGAACTATCACTGGGGAGACTGGAATCTTCCCAGTTATTTTCAGATAACCTTAGAATAAGTTATTCTAAGGATATGCAACTAGGATTGTTTCTCAACAACCAGTGCTGGTATCTGCACATTGTTAGCAAATTGAACTCCAGGAATATTGTTACACACACTGATAATCTCTTTCTTAGCAATTGCCAACCTGTGCCTGTATTTGTTTTGATCTTGTATGGAGTTGCCATTATAAGGAGAAAGTGTGCACTCCACATCTGGCATAGATAGGTATAATGTGCATTTCTCAATAGATTGATATGGAGATTTAAGTATGATGGTTTCTGACATGTCAGATATCCAGCTGATGTCCTAAACTATGATTATTTTATAACATTGCATTGGATTTATGATATATTTTGTTTATTGTATGTCATTATGTAGTTAAGCCTCTGCTTTCGACAAAATACAAGTGCATTAGTGGTGTTGTTCTCATGCTGAATAACAAATATAGAATAAGCAAGGTAATATGCTTTAGTTGTTGGTAACAAGAGTTGCAAGTTTTGAACTTGTATTATTTGTATGCAGCTGTCTGAAATGAATTAGCATAAGTACTCTTCTAAAACAAAAGCTGTCAAAGATGAAATTCAGTTTCTGCGACAAAATGCGCAATGGAAGATTAATTCTTCTTTATATATCCTGCTTAATTTTCCTTTTCCATTCAAGTCGAAGTAAGTTGAGCAGCATATATAATGGACAGCCAATTTTCTACCACATGCTCTGCTCTCTTGCTGGAGCTGAATTTTGGGTTCAGTAGTTCATTTCCTAAACTTTTTTCTGAACAGACCTGTTCCAAGTTTAATTTGTAATTTTTAGTTTTCAGGAAAACTACATTGTGAATTTAAAGTTGCTGTACATGAGGTAGAAAACAGTGACCAATATTTATTCATGATTTTTGTATTGCATATTCTGTAACCCAATTGATGTGCGCACATGTAGGCAAATAAGCCAACGCCTGAGCCATTTGCTTTGTCTTGTTGAACATGTATATTGTGTAAATAATGATTGAGTTCTAATATTAAGACCAAAGCCAGAACTGTTTGGAACGAGGTACTTTGCAAATTTAGTTTCTGTTGATAGTGACACTACTTTTTCAAGTATCTTCACAATATTAAGGCTGCCACTAACATACAAGTTAATTTGTGCAAATGTTTGTATTTTTTCTGTAGGTGATGCACAGTAAATTACTTGGCTTTGATTCATCATAGCAGTTACCATGTGTGATCCCAGTAAGGCAGTTAAAAGCCAGTGTCCACTAAAGTTCAAATTCCTATTGTAACAACTATGTTTAAAGTCCTGTACAAAGCTGGTTCCAAGTCCAAAAAAAGCTAATAACATGCATGGAAATGTACTAAAATTTTACATTTTCAGTAGCAGTGATTTGATTCTTGGTGCAAAGGTTGCACCGTTTCTGACAATAACCAGCATTTAATACAGTACTGGGAGGTGCATGGCTACGTTTAACGGTGATCTTTCTGTAAGACAGAGTAATTGCACTTGTGGAATTGCAGTATAAACAATCAGAATCATCCTTGTGTTGGGAATTAATTTCTTTACTGTAACAAATGTGATGGATGCTTTTAAATATTAATGCAGTGATGTGGTGCATTGTTATGTTGATGCCAAATCAGTTGTATTTTTGTAAAATGTCACTGTGTATGCACAGTTTATGTACTGACATAAAATTTTTATTAAAACTTTTTCCCTAGTGGCATGAAGCAATACGAGTTGAAGAATAGTTCTAAGGGGCTAAAGATGGCCATCAATTCCCATCAGATTAATGGAAAATTTTATATGCTAATATTAATGTCTTGTGCTGTGATTAGTGAGTCTACTTTCATTGCTGTGCACTGAATACAAACTCACTGCCCTTTCCTGCTGTTTAGAATTTATTATTCCAATAACTCAATGTAAGGTATCATATTTCCAACATCTTTCAGCAGTGCTGGCCTTCTTTGCTGGGGCCCTTCTGAAATGGGAAATGTGAACAAAGCTAATAAAATAAAATAACTCAAATATAGTTCCTTTCTGAGACCATGGCAATTTTTAAATGCAAAATAACTAATTTTTTACCAGGTTTAAAAGCCATAACTTTCAGACCATTTTGATCCTTGTGCTTTTTTGTTTTTGTTGTCAAGTGGGTTATCATCTTGGGGAAGGAACTCTATAACAATTTTTTGTCTTCAAGCAATTTGTCTTCTGGGTTGGTTCAAATATTTTCTCAAGACTGAGACAACTAGTTAATAAACAAGTGTCCAAAATCCAAGTGAACAGACAGTTAATTGAACAGCAATTTCCTTTTGTTGGCTACCAGAGGTGGATACACCCAAGAGTGTCCTTGGTCAAAGCACACGGACAAAATATTTTCATGGTTTTGATCTCAGAAAAATGAGCTTAAAAGCTCACTGAAGCTGATTTGTGGCAGACAGAAAATTCAGTCTCAAGTTCTTATATTTTAAAAAAAAAAAATCCAGTTTAAAAGAAAAATCCATTCACATTAAAAACAGTCAGAAAGGTTTATTGGGAATTCTTCTTTTAGTCTTTATTACCATAATGACAGCCAAAAACAAAACAAAAATGTTCTGATTTAAATCCTTTTGTGTCTGTCAAACAATGAGGGATGTATGTGGAGCAAGTCACGGTCTTTTGGAATAGAAGAAAGAAAATTACAGCACAGGAACAGGCCCTTCGGCCCTCCAAGCCTGCACCGACATGCTGCCTGTCACAACTAAAACCCCCTACCCTTCCAGGGACCGTATCCCTCTATTCCCATCTTATTCATGTATTTGTCAAGATGCCCTTTAAAAGTCTCTAATAGTATCTGCTTCCACTACCTCCCCTGGCAGCAAGTTTCAGGCACCCACCATCCTCTGTGTTTTTAAAAAAAAAAACAAACTGCCTCGTACATCACCTTTAAACCTTGCCCCTCACATCTTAAACCCATGGCCCCTGGTAACTGACTCTTCCACCCTGGGGAAAAAGCTTCTGACTGTCCAGCCTGTCCATGCCCTTCATAATCTGTAGACCTCTCAGGTTCCCCCCTCAATTTCTGTCGTTCCAGTGCGAATAACCCAAGTTTCTTCAACCCCTCCTCTAATGATTTTTGTAGTACTGAGAGGAAATATGGGGGTGAGTTTTAAGGGGCCAGTAGAGCTGTAGATATTGGGTAAAATTCCTGGAACATATTAGATTGGGAATACATGAGACCTGGATGATTTTGGAAGGGAGCAAGAGAAACTCCATGTAGCTATTGGGAAGCTATTCAAACGGATAATTGACACCAGGAATGTAGAAATTCCTGGAAGACTGAAAAATCTTCAGCATTGTTCTGAGATTTTTCCCGTGCACCAACCAAAGTTAATATCTGCTGCATTTACCCTATTAAATAAAAATTTCTTCTACATCCCACTTTACCCATGCATTTTGGCATTATAAACCTGGTGGATGAGTTCCCTAAGCTCTGCATCTTGCTGGGGTGCAACAGGTGACTGCACTGTATGCAGTGTTTAAGTGATTTTTGAAGACTGAAGTTGCTAAACTAATGGTTAACCAGTGAAAGGCCTATGCTGGACAGGATCACTTCTGTCATGAAATAATTTGAGGCCATTGCAATTTTTGTGGACTTGTTTTCAAACATCACTGAAAAATGCTATGCCTTGGTACAAAGGGACTGGGCAGACAGCTGTGGCTTCAAGGATGGACTTAGCCCAGCAGACGGTTAAGAGTGAGCTTCCTGAAGTTGTCAGAGCAATAGTGCATTGAAGTACTATTCTGGAAGCAGACTTCCTCAAATCCTGCTAGTTATGCATGGTCCATATCAACTTTATTCACCCATACTCCAGTGAATCTCCTGTAGATACTTTGTCCAGGATATCACCAGACTGTTATCCAGGTCATCAGTGCCTGGTTTGCTATTGTCAAGACCCTCCATGGATGAGTACTGTGTCCAATGGCTAGATTTCCATAGCTTCAGAAGATTATTTCCCCCTATATATAATCATATCTACCACTAAATACATTCATGAGTCAGAAACACTTCCACCACCTTAATGTGCAGTTATTCTGTGATCATCCTGCATGTCGGTGTCAGGAAACCAGGAATTTCCATGCTGATGCTTTTCTTTTACAATTAGACCCTCCACTGGTGTTTTCTCCAATGAAGACTGTGACTCCTGGGCGACAACATGAATGACGCCAGGAATTAACACCAACACTGAGCCACAGGAACCGCCTTCCCAGGCAGATGACACAGCTGTTAGCATTCTTAACAAGTTGTAGTGACTGACTTGCTAACTTTCAAGAAGGAAAGATTTGCATTTGTATAGTGCTTTCCAAAATCACTAGACAGGTCAAGTGTTTTACAGTCAATGGACTACTTTGCATGTTATCACCGTTGTAATGCAGCAGCCAATTTACACAGCAAGACCCCTGCAACAGCAATCGTGTAATAAACAGAACCTTCTTTCTGAGGTTAGTTTAGGGATAAACTTTAGCCTGGACACCAGGAATATGTCTTCTGCACTGTTAAATAGTACCCCTGAGCTATTTATGTTCGTTTGAACAAGCTTTGGTTTGATATCTCATCCAAAAGACAAGGGGGTGAATAGTTGGGTCCCAGTGATCAGATTTTTCTACCAGATGTATTTTGCTGCTGCTTCGGTCTTCACCACCATTAAAGACAAAAGTCCTCCTCAAAAGCCCAATCAGAGGGCAGGTGGCTTTGAAGTCAGGAAAGGGGCAGTATCAGGGCCAATCAGGCAGGCTATGATTAGTGGGAGGCAGCCGATGCCATTGGTACAGGGGAAGCCGTGGTCACTGCTGGCCCTTTGTCTGGGCACCTTCTGGTCCAGGAAGACACTCCACTCCTCCAGCCTGAAGCCTGCTGGAAGGAAGCTGATGGTGGTCTCCTCACATGGCACTGAGCCCTTCTGACAAGCATAGTACCCCTATATAAACAAAAGACCCGTAGGTAATCACCTGAGAGGTTTAGTTGAATTCTGGGCAGGTGGACTGTAAGCCACCTTCCCTGCCACTGGCAAAGTGGACTGGTGATGAGATTAAAGGCCTGATCATCCATTCTGTGCTACATACAGCCTCCAAGCCTGTCCCTAAAAGGTTTGTAAAATGCAGTATTCCTCTGTACAGCTTTGGGGTTTCAGCCTTGAGTTTTTGTGTTCAAGCCCTAAAGAGGAACAAGTGAAATGAGATTCAAAATTGAGCATGACCAAATGAGTCACAGCTCACAATCTGAGTTCCAGAGAACGGTCTATAATGAACAACAAATCCTCTTTCTGACTGCCTTCCTCTTACTCCTATATGGCATTATCCCTTTAGCTTCAGTTGGAAGGAGGCACTCTGGTGGGTTGAGACAACCATGATGGACAACTTTGAATTTAGGATCTCTTTAAGGGCCCTCCCAATTTCTGCTCCAATTGTTTTATAAAGGTTCATTATGCCTCTATTCATAAAGACCAGCAAAAGCCCAGGTTTCAATATGATACACTTCATAACCACAGCTTTGACAAACAATTGTTCACAACTTGCTTGATCATATTATGTAAACAGCTCCATTTCTTTGAATTTGGAAAAATGTCAAAATTATTTTAGGCCCCCTAAGATTTTTCTCAGGGGGTAACATTTCGAAGTTCAGTGGCTCTTTCTTCAATTTCATCAACTTCTTCATTACATCATACAGATACATAGTAACAATAGTTTGTATTTTGTGATGTATTTGAATTCAGAAACAGAATTAGAAGAATTCATCAATAGTAGAAAGTGCAGTATTTAAATTGGTATAAGACAACAGGCATAAGTCAGCAACAAAATATTTTCTCAAGATAACTGACACACACTTCTGCATCAAAAATTATATCATTCTCAACATATCTGCAGGCAAGCAGGGTCACAGCTGTCAGGAGGGGACATGAAAAGTCTTTAGCAGGTAGGATCAAGGAAAACCCTAAAGCTTCCTATAGGTATGTCAGGAATAAAAGAATGACTAGAGTAAGATTAGGGCCAGTCAAGGACAGTAGTGGGAAGTCGTGCGTGGAGTCCGAAGAGATAGGAGAGGCGCTAAATGAATATTTTTCGTCAGTGTTCACACAGGAAAAAGACAATGTTGTCGAGGAGAATACTGAGATACAGGCTATTTGACTAGACGGGATTAAGGTTCATAAGGAGGGGGTGTTAGCAATTCTGGAAGGTGTGAAAATAGATAAGTCCCCTGGGCCGGATGGGATTTATCCTAGGATTCTCTGGGAAGCTAGGGAGGAGATTGCAGAGCCTTTGGCTTTGATCTTTATGTCGTCATTGTCTACAGGAATAGTGCCAGAAGACTGGAGACTAGCAAATGTTGTCCCCTTGTTCAAGAAGGGGAGTAGAGACAACCCTGGTAATTATAGACCAGTGAGCCCTACTTCGGTTGTGGGTAAAGTGTTGGAAAGGATTATAAGAGATAGGATTTATTACCATCTAGAAAGGAATAATTTGATTAGGGATAGTCAACACGGTTTTGTGAAGGGTAGGTCGTGCCTCACAAACCTTATTGAGTTCTTTGAGAAGGTGACCAAACAGGTGGATGAGGGTAAAGCGGTTGATGTGGTGTATATGGATTTCAGTAAAGCGTTTGATAAGGTTCCCCACGGTAGGCTATTGCAGAAAATACGGAGGCATGGGATTGAGGGTGATTTAGTGGTTTGGATCAGAAATTGGCTAGCTGTAAGAAGACAGAGGGTGGTGGTTGATGGGAAATGTTCATCCTGGAGTTCAGTTACTGGTGGTGTACCTCAAGGATCTGTTTTGGGGCCACTGCTGTTTGTCATTTTTATAAATGACCTGGATGAGGGTGTAGAAGGATAGGTTAGTAAATTTGCGGATGACACCAAAGTCGGTGGAGTTGTGGATAGTGCGGAAGGATGTTGCAGGTTACAGAGGGACATAGATAAGCTGCAGAGCTGGGCTGAGAGGTGGCAAATGGAGTTTAATGCGGAAAAGTGTGAGGTGATTCACTTTGGAAGGAGTAACAGGAATACAGAGTACTGGGCTAATGGTAAGATTCTTGGTAGTGTGGATGAGCAGAGAGATCTCGGTGTCCACGTGCATAGATCACTGAAAGTTGCCACCCAGGTTGATAGCATTGTTAAGAAGGCGTATGGTGTGTTAGGTTTTATTGGTAGAGCGATTGAGTTTCAGAGCCATGAGGTCATGTTGCAGCTGTACAAAACTCTGGTGCGGCCGCACTTGGAGTATTGCGTATAGTTCTGGTCACCGCATTATAGGAAGGATGTGGAAGCATTGGAAAGGGTGCAGAGGAGATTTACCAGGATGTTGCCTGGTATGGAGGGAAGGTCTTATGAGGAAAGGCTGAGGGACTTGAGGCTGTTTTCGTTAGAGAGAAGAAGGTTAAGAGGTGACTTGATAGAGACATACAAGATGATCAGAGGATTAGGTAGGGTGGACAGTGGGAGCCTTTTTCCTCGGATGGTGATGACTAGCATGAGGGGACATAGCTTTAAATTGAAGGATGATAGATATAGGACAGACGTCAGAGGTAGGTTCTTTACTCAGAGAGTAGTAAGGGCATGGAATGCCCTGCCTGCAAAAGTAGTAGACTCGCCAACTTTAAGGGCATTTAAATGGTCATTGGATAAACATATGGATGATAATTGAATAGTGTAGGTTAGATAGGCTTCAGATTGGTTTCACAGGTCGGCGCAACATCGAGGGCCGAAGGGCCTGTACTGCGCTGTAATGTTCTATGTTCTATGTTCTATGTTCTATATGCATAAGCTGGAACTTGTTAATCAGACAGCCACTACTATTTTTGCTGCAACTCTGATCTCAATCTCAGATTCAAATTTGCCAAATGATATGTTGTTTTGTTATAACAGCATCCACCTTTTCAGCAGCCCCCCGCCCCACCCAAAATTTGGTAGATACTGAACATAGGCAGCCTCAAGCTCGAGAATCAACATTCATTTGCAAGGAATTCATTACCTCAGTAATTTCCAGTGTTCTTGGTTTCCAGTTAGTTAAGCATTCATTTGTTAACAGGTTTAGAATTCTTCTCTCTCCTGTGCAACCTCCTTCTTTTCATCTCTATCTTGTAGACTCATTACCACTGTATACATCCTCCCCTCCCAGGCCTTGCATCTGCTTGGATATCAGGGCAGGAAGTGGTAAGGGCAGGGCAATGGCTGAAAAGTGGGAAAACATTTGATAAGAGACAGTTCTGTCATGTGCCTTTTCTCCAACCCCCTTACCAGGACTGAGCTGCCTGCGAGACAAAAGGTGGAAAATGGTCATTTAGCAAGGATTTAAGCAGCTGACTGTGGCTAATTGATGAATGAATTATCTGGGTCAATTATAAAGTAAAAACAGAAGCATCTCTGGGTACTACCCCTAACCATTGGGTAAACAATATGGGTTTAAGTCGCACCTGCCAGAGAGGTGTGTCATAAAATGTCCAAACCGATTGATTAAAAATATCTTAAAAAGTGAGACTGATGTGTGGAAGGAGACTGAGTGGTTACTAAACTGTATCCACAAAGCAATGTGCCTTATTCGGGTCTTGCAGCACAGTGATATGTCCAAATCTCTGGCCCAGAAGTCTGGGTTCAAGACCCATCTCAGGATGTGAAGGCCACAGACTGCGCCATAACACATCCAACAAGGTTTATTCAAACAAAAGTCAGTGTCTTGGTCTTCTGTCTCACCACCTGGCAAGGATCAGATTAAAAGAGAGCACTTGGCTGCATGTCAGCGAGTTCTGGAGCTGGCAAGACAAGGCTTTACTCTATCCAATATGTTGTAGCAGTGAGTGTGAGCAGGCTGTTGGGTCCAGCATACACTCAGTGACTCAACACATCTGATTCTTCACAAGGGTGGCCACTCTTTGCATGGAGATGGTCATAAGCACTAATGCTAGATTTAGACTCCTTTAAGCGCTCTCTCCAAAGTTACACACTGCTACTAGGAATACTTACATCTGTGCACACATTTCCCATCACTGCTCCCTAGCTTCCTTTCCATGCATGGCCCTGAAGCTCAGTGTCTGCATCCAGCTCAGCAGAGCCAGGAAGATACTGCACTCATGGCCTGGAGATTCTGTGCTGCTATCCCTGTTTCCAACGCTGTTCCTATTCACATCTGATGTGTGCCTTACTTTGTACCATCCTATCTTGATGTAATGTAGAATCCACCAAAATATGTGCATCTGCTTTGATGAGGGGTAAGCCCAAGTTATATGGCAATGTATCCTTACTGTGCTCATCCTCCTCTGAGGACTCCTCAGGCTGGTCTCTCATCATCACTTCTATCACTTGTGAAGGACATGTGGGATGAAAAACATAGGTTGATGTTAACATTTAGAAAAGGTATAAATGCACCATGGTACAGTTCACAACACTTCAGTTACTGCTGACATCAATCCAATCTGACTGAGAGTTAAGTGCAAACTGGCAGAATACCATTTAATGCTGTCCTCAGATCCCTGGACTACCCAATCGCTCCATGACTGATGCCACTAGGTGTGGCACCCTGCTGATCTCAAGTTTATGGTTATGAATACTGGTTTGCCCCCATTTTCTGCCTCTCCCTTGCAGCTTCCTCTTCTACAATGAGAAAAGGCAAGGCTATGAATGTAAGAAGTGGGATGAGTGTTGAAGGGAAAAGAACATGCGAGGAGATTAACCATGAGCAGTGGGTGTGGAGGGGCTATGGGCTGCAGTTAAATTTGGCCAGTTTATATCAGGTGAATCACTACAGCTAGTTTTGTGTAAATTTTCCATATACACGTGAAGGATTCCTTCATATTTGTGAAGACCATACGGGATTTGCAGACAAATAGTAATGCAATGTGGATGTGCCCATTTGATATTGCTAGCCTATACACTAATGTACTGCTCCAGGAAGCAATTGATATTTGTATTTCATTACCATATTCATTGTAATCTGTACACAGCCCCCTCTCACAACATCACCATTGTGTGGATTAATTGAACTACCGCACTGCAGTTCCCTTTTAACAAAACCATATGTGCTCAAATAGAAGGTGTAGTCATGGGATAGCCTTTAGCCCCAGCTCCTACAAACACCTTTACTGGGTTCCATAAAAAATGTCTTCAATCTCATTATACCTAACCTCCTACCCCTTGCCTAGCAAAATAAGTGACAGTGATTCCCTGATTTATCCTCAGCACAGTGCATCAACCTATCAGAATCAATTTGCCTGGTTTAAAGTTTAAACAAAGCTTGGCCGTTAACTGCCAGTCATCTGTAATTGATGTAGCCTCCATGGCAACAGCTCCACTAGAGTTCACTTGCCAGGCAACCAGCAATCTCCTCTCTTGCATCATTCTCTTCACTTTGGTACTGTTTACAAGTTGCCCTGATGAGTGCTAGATGAAATGCTTCAGCAAAACTTATCGCTTTTCAGGAAAAATAATTTAATTCAGAATTGTGCTTAAGATATATAAAATGATTTACAGATAACTGATGAAAAATAAATAGAATGTTAATGGAATAGTACATAGTTAATGGTGCCAGTATTTATCATTAAGTGAATCTTGCTAATTAGAGCAAAATAACCTTTTAAACTACATAAGCTTTCTTTATTAAATTATAAGATACTTATTTTGTAAATTCTTAAAGCAATCATACGAAATTCTTACATAAATAAAAGGAAGGTTTTCATTTCCTCTCGTTTCTCATGCAGAAAGATCTTAGGAAGAAATGTAGAATGTATCACCTAGACTCAATTTAAAGAAATATTTGTGTATTTTGGTTCTGATCCATTGACATTGACAGTGTATTCATTGGCTGCAGACCACAGACAGGGATAGACTGGACTACACCTCACCCAGCCTCCTGCAAGAATGCGATCGCCTACTCCCAATTCCTCCGCCTCCGCCACGTCTGCTCTCAAGATGGAGCCTTCCATTCCCGAACATCCCAGATGTCCTCTTATTCAAGGACCATAACTTGTCCCCTTCAGTGGTCAAAAATGCCCTCAACCACATCTCTTGCATTTCCCGCACTTCTGCCCTCATACACCTGCCCACAAAAAAAAAGAATCCACCTTGTCCTCACATATCACCCCATCAACCTCCGTATTCAACGTATCATTCTCTGCCATTTCCGCCACCTACAATCCGACCCCACAACCAAAGGTATATTTCCCTCCCTATCCCTATCTGTCTTTCATAGGGACAGCTCTCTCCATGGCCCCCTCATTCACTCCACACTCCCCACTAACTCCACTGCCCTGGGCACCTTTCCCTGCAACCGCAGGAAGTGATACACCTGCCCCTACACCTTCCCCTTACCTCCATCCAAGGCCCAAAACAAATCTTCCACATTAGGCAGGGTTCACCTGCACATCCGTCAGCTTGGTCTAATGTATCTGCTGTTCTCAATGTGGTCTCCTCTACATCGGTGAGACCAAGTGTAAACTTGGAGACCATTGAAGGACTGTGTGGAAGAATCTTTCATCACTGCACTCATAAAGCTTACACATGAATGAAAACTTTGGGTCATTAAACAACTCCTGACAGTTAGCTCAACTCAGAAGGCTGCCAGGAATTCAGCCAATGTGACCTTTGCAAACTTTTCCTTTCCACAACCTCCACAGCCTTCTCTCTTCCCATTCCATGCAGTCCCCTCCTTCCCCCAAAGACTCCTCCTTCCCCCCAACTCCCATCTTACAGCCTCCTTTCCCCCCAACGCCAAACCCGACCCTGCAGCCTCTTCTTTCCCACCATCCTTGCCGGCTGCTGTTTGTTCCACCATTCAATCAGCAATGTGATTACTTCACCTTCCTGCCTAACCCCAATAACCTTTCACCTCATTGCTTATCAAGAATTGATCTACATCTGCCTTAAAAATATTCAAGGATTCTGCTTTCACCACCTTTTCAAGAAAAGAATTCCGAAGATTCATAAGCCTCTCTGAGGAAAAGATTCTCCTCACTTGTTCTTAAATGTGTGACCCATTATTTTGAAACGGTGACTCCTGGTTCTAGAATCTCCTAGAAGTTCAATGTTTTCCATATTCACTTTGTTAAAACCTCCCAGGATCTTATATGGTTCAATCAAGTAATCTCTTATTCTTCTAAATTACAATGGATACAAGCCCAGCCTCTCAAATTTTCATCACGAGGCAACATGCCCATTGGTGTGGTAAAACTACCTAGAACTGTTTTCAATGCATTTACAGCTTTCCCTGGATGAGGAGATCAATACTGTGCTTGGTCATGGTCTCACAAACACCCTGTCACTTTTCTCTATTACCCAAACAGAGAAAACAAATTAATCAACTTTCCTACTGCAGGGCAGTTCTGATGAAAGGTCATTGAACTGAAACATTAATTCTGTTTTTCTTTGTTGGCCTGCTTAATATTTCCAGCATTTTCTGTTTTCACTTTAAATTTCTAACATCCACAGTATTTTGCTTTTGTATCAGTGAAATCTAGATTGTGCATTCAATCAACATACTGCAGTCTTTGCTCTACATTCAGTCAATGATTCTTCAAGCACCTGACTTCAATTGAATGAAATTCAGGTCTAAAATCTTAACATAGGGGCAAAAAAATTGTTCATGTCATTTTTGCGAGCAAGGATTGAAACTTGCAATCTGCCCACATCCATTGAGATGGAGATAGGCAGTCAACCAGTTTAGTGCTGCCACCTCATTTACTTGTTTATAATGTATGACTTGGTATCCAGAGCACGTGTATTCTGTGCTAATCGTGTAGGAAGCCTTCAGTTCTGAAAGACAATCTGTCCTTCCTAAGGAGAAGTTGCATGGAGTTACAAAATGTTGCTGCTGAATGCTATTGCTACAATTGCAAAGAAGGAAAATAGCACCAAGGTAGAGAAAGGGTTGCAGGTTTATGAATCCATTCTGGTGGGCTGGAGAGGAGCGAGATGTTGTTTTTACTTATGGGGCTAGGGGGCCTTATGGACCACCCTCAGAAAAGACTGGGAGCTTTAATTCTCTGTATCTGATCTAAAGAATCAGGTAACATAATGTCATAAGAAAACCAAGAACCTCAAGCTGGTAATCAAGGTCAGTGAATGTATGTTCTCATAAGTATTCTACCCATCATTCCAATTCACTCAATGCACAATATCTCCAGCTACCAGCAGTCGCTGAAAAAACTCATACCTAACAACCAGATAGCCCAACTCACCCACGTGTGGATTCCTTTATTACCAGCCTCAAATCCAGTTTCCTTTACTTCCATATGCCTCCATCTATTCAGCTTTGTCAGGCTCATCACCAAACATGTTGCAATGACTGCCTTGCGGGACAAAGAGATAATAAAACAATTCAAATTCAAATTCAAAGAGATTGGACAGACTGGGATTGTTATCCTTGATGCAGAGGAAACTGAGGAGGGATTTGATTGAGATGTATAAAATGAAGGTCACCATAGTCGACCTGACCATAGGGCTGCTCTCTCATTAGAGAGTGAGACAGTCAACTGGTGGTAGTTTAACCTGAGGGTCACCAAACCTCAGGAGAATCTTTCACGGTAACCTCAGCCAGTGCAGGAATTGAGTCCACGCTGTTGCCATCACTCTGCATCACAAACCAGCTAATCATCTGATTGAGCTAAACCAACTGTTTGTGTAAAGTCATGAGGGGTTTGGATAAGGCGGACAGAAAGGAACATTTCCTCTTGTAGAGGGATCAATGACTAGGGGCATACATTTAAGGGACGGGACAGGAGGTTGAGAGGGGATGTGAGGAATCATTTTCCTACCCAGAGGGTGATGGGAACCTATTGTCTTTAAGGATGGTAGAAACAGAACCCTTCATAACATTTAAGAAGTCTTTAGATGCGCACTTGCCAGGTACTGGAAAATGGGATTAGAATAGTTAGGCAGTTGCTTTTGACCAGCATAGACTTGATGGCCGAAGTCCCTGTTCTTATTATGTAGACCTCTAAGACTTTAAAGTGGGATACAATAGAAAAGAGCAAAACAAAAGTAGTGGGGATCAAAATGCCTGCAATCTGTGCACCTTACAGAGGGGATGTTTCCCTACGTTGTGGGGCAGCTGTGACAATTTTTTTTAATTATTCACAGGATAAGAGCCTTGGTAGGCCAGCATTTATTGCCCATCCCTAATTGCCCAGAGGGCAGTTAAGAATCAACCACGTTGCTGTAGGTCTGCAGTCACATGTAGGCTAGACCAGGTAAGGATGGCAGTTTCCTTCCCTGAAGGAAAGGGCTGAACCAGATGAGTTTATCCAAAATTTGCCAATGGATTCATGGTCATCATTAGACTCTTAATTCCAGATTTTCACTGAATTCTAATTCCACCATCTACCATGGTAGGATTTGAACCCAGGTCCTGAGAACCTTACCTGGGTCTCTGGATTAACACTCTAGCGATAATACCACTAGGCCATTGCCTCCCCTAATAGCATGTATGACCATAGCATCCAGCATGGCTAAGAACATTAATGATGTCATTTCATTTTCATCTTTTGCTCTTTTTCAACTTCCAGCTTACTGTCACCTTGCTGGTTACCATTACACGCAAGATGCAAACACTATCTCTATAGACCTCTTGGTTGACATTCTAAATATTTTCCTGATCTCTACCCAGTCACAGCACATACAGGAGAGGGAAAGGGAATAGCAGCACAGCACCAATGCACAGGCTTTGCCTCTTGATTGGATACATGTAGCCATCAACGAAGATATTGGCATTGTACCCAAGGGGCCTGTATAGAGTTGAGATCATATAATGAGTCACAGGGCATGGATGGGCTACAGCCAGAAGTAGTGGATTGTTTGTGTGCCAACACAATGAAGCGCAATGTTGCAGACAAGTCCTGCCACTGTGGTCCCAGATGAGACTGCCATTTGTCATTTTAAAGACTTGTGTCAGGTGATCTGCCAGGCTTCTGACTTCTAAAGAGCCATTGCTGACAGTTTTAATCTCTCAATTCTGCTATCATTATTTGCACTTTCCCTAGCTTTTCTGTTATCCTTTTAGTAATATAACAACATTCTACTCATGTATGTGAAGACTCCACAGCACCATACAAAACAGAAAGGAGGGAATTAAAAGGTCAGACAGAGGCTCTGGCAATTCTCTTTGTTTAATTTCTGTATGAAGTCAGAGGGAAAAATGGGATTGAAAGGAAGGCAGGAATGTGAGGAGGGTTAGGACGGCAAGGTGATGAGGAATGAGGTGAGGAAGATGAAAGGAGGAAGTGCAGTGATGGACAGAACAGACAGGAAAGGCAGAAAGAAGAAATAATAACCATGGACATGGATAAAAGAATGGGAGGAAGCAGTATGGGGAGCAGATGAAAAATAAATACCTATTATTTACTGATTTCAACATTTATTAAAAATACATTCTCAGTAGAAACGCTTGGTTCCACAATTTTGAATCAAACAGTCAAGAACTTCTTTGAAATCTTTTGGAAAGCCTTTGTCTACTACATCATAGGGGCTTTCCCATACCACTCAGCATATCATGTTGGTCAGTCAGGATCTTGCCCTTTTATATCCACTTGGCAAAATCTCTCAGGATTTGCACCATGGGATAGACTCTTCCCATCTACAAGTACTGCCTTATACTAAGTGCAGTCTTTCCTTGCAAGCAGGTATGAAAGACAGACTTGTTGGAATGTGGAAAAAAAAGGCATACATATATATGTAAACATATATCATCCAAATGCATAGGAAAGTAATTACCTTATATGTTTGTGTCAACATGAAACACCAAAGAACCTGTTTGGAAAGATCCGTTACAATAAATTCCCACCCACTTTTGAATCAGTCTGAATTTTACTCCAATTTTCGTCTGTACAGGAAACATCTGGCAATTTGTGGCCAGATGATGTAGATAAAGATCAAATTATACCATGACACTCTACAAATGACTTTCTTTTACTTCCAGTACATTAGCAGTGCTCACTCACTCACGGGTTACTAGATGCTGAGTTTTTAAAGGAATAAGTTCAAGGAGCATAATTAAACAATTGTCACATTGTAAAGCAATTTATCAGAAGTTTAGAGATAGTA
>NC_063348.1:24900522-24952526 GCF_021869965.1 Rhincodon typus | reverse complement strand
TGTTTTATCAGAAGTTTAGTTTGTTTTAGTTTCTCTGCTCTAATTTGATGTTCAGAAGATATGTATCAATTATATTGCTTGCCAGTCCAACCCCACACCCTTCATCAACCCATCATGAACTGCTCCAAGATTGCCATGTAGGTTTCCCAATAACATATATTTCACATTATAAACATAAAACATAAAGTATAAATATAAAATATCATATTTTTGCTTCCTGGAGGAATATGAGAAGCGTCAACGGAAGGATGCCAAACAAGTCAGATGCACACACATCCAAACAGAACTGATGCACTAAGCCATACATATGTATACATCAGAGGAACACTGCTTACTTGGGTGCAATGACAATGGATTCTATGATAGGTTAGTCTGCATTCACCAAACAGAACTATAGCAATACTGCTGCAGAGGGTCATGCTGCAAGTCATTCTATCAAGGTCACGACTGCCCTGAGCTTTTGTGCTTTAGGGTATTTTTAATCTTTCAGTGGGGATGTCAGCAATATAAGCCAATCGATAGATGTTACAAACAAATGATCCACGGCACGGTTGATTGAACAGAACATAGACATATGTTCTGATCAAGAACTTCATGCAGTTTTGTAGAATTACCAGGACTTCCAAAGGCTGAAAGAGTTTAAAGATTGGGTTCATTTCGTCCTATATATTGTAGAGACAAACCCACGACCACTACTATTTGGAACAGACACTGGCAGCAGATACATGGGACCACCATCACCTGCAAGTTCCCTTCCAGCCACCCACCATCCTGACTTGGAAATAAATCACTGTTACTTCAGTGTAACCCACGTCCTTTGAATGAATGTTTTAAAAAGTGACATAATCTGCATGGCTATTTGCTTGACAAAAGCAAATTTCTTGTTGATAGAAGGTCATCATAAATCACACCTTATGGCACCTTTACAATATCCCAGGACACAAGTTGAGCACAAGAATAATGTCGTTATTGTGACCATCATGCCCATTCACTGGCATATTCAAGCTGTGCAGTGTATCTGAGAAAATTCTACGATACTCACTGATAAAGGTTTCAAGGATTGTTGGTAAATGCTGTACAATTTTATCCTGCATGGAAAATCAAGATGTGAAGCACTTCAGGGAGATAGAGAAACGAAAATATAAAGAGTAGTCGGTGGGCATACAGCATTGGTATCTCTTTAAAATTAATTGTTATAACCTAATGTTTATATGTTCTCAGTTGTTGCACACAAGAGCCAGCTTGGAAAAAAAGTGATGTATTATCACTTTAAGAGTGATGACCTTTAAGAAGCTTAACATACTCATGAACCAATTACCTGAATGTATTCACATAATTGGAGGCTACAGCCACTTCACATTGTAACATTCTAGACAATGTTTTGGCCTCAGTTGCTCTCTGTCAAAGAATTCCAAAGCCTCACTATTCTCTGGGTGAAGAAATTTCTCCACATATCAGTCCCAAATGGCCTATTCAGTATCCTTAGGCTGTGAGCCCTGGTTTTGGACTCCCCAGTCATCAGGAATATAATTCCTGTGTTTACCCTGTCTAGCCCTGTTAGAAAAAAACAGTTTACTATGATGTCTCCCTCATTCTTCTAAACTCCAGTGAATGTAATTCTAATGAACCTATCTCTCTTCATATATCAGTCTGACCATCCCAGAAATCAGTCTGGTAAACTTTCATTGCATTCCCTACATAACCAGTATATCCTTCCACAGATAAGGAGACCAAATCTGTATACAATACTCCAGCTGTAGTCTCACCATGCCTTTTACAATTGCAGCAAGAATCTCTTATCCTGTACTCAAATCCTCTCGCTATAAGGTCAACATACCATTTGCCTTCATCTTCATCTGCTATATCTACATGTTTACCTTTAATGACGGGTGTACAAGGACACCCAGGTCTCACTGCACCTCCCTTTTCTCAATCTATCACCATTCAGATAATAATCTGCCTTCCTATTTTTGCTCCCAAAGTGGATAACCTCACATTTATCCACATTATACTTCATCTGCTATGAATTTGCCCAAAGTCTAAACATGTCTAAATCACATTGCATTCAAAACATTTCTGCATCCTCCTCAGAGTTCACCCTCCCACCAAGCTTTGTGTTATCCACATTTTTAAAGATATTACATTTAGTTCCCTCATCTAAATCATTAACATATTTTGTGAAAGCAGGGGTCCAATCACCGATTTCCATGTTACCCCACTAGTCACTGCTTGTCGCTTAGAAAAAGACATATTTATTCTTACTCTTGCTTCCTGTCTGCCAACCAGCTCTCTATGCATGTCAGTACACTATCCCCAATTCCACGTACTTTCATTTTACATGCTAACTTCTTATGAGGAACCTAATTGAAACCTTCTGATAGTCAAAATAAACCACATCTACCACCTTCCCCTCATCAACTCAGCTAGTTACATCTTTGAAAAATTCCAATAGATTTGCCATGGAGAATGGACTAGGTCATGGACTGTACTTAGATTGGAAGGATTGTCACAGTGTAAGGAAAAATTGATGGACTATGTAATAATGAAAACCCCATAGGAACACCGTCAGTTTCTTTAATAGTAACCATTAATGACTTTCAAGCCGATGTGTGTTGCCATTTATCTTATCATTCATGTTATTACCTCTGAACTGGGAAACTGTTTATTGTACAGGTTTTGATGACTCAGGCTGTATATCAGGATTGTTGTTTCGGTGATCAGTATGCCCTTGTTGTCATGGACTATGATTTCAATAAAATATTTATGGAGGAAAGGAGGGAGAACAATTATAATGAGGCCCATGGGACTAGTAGAATTTTAATAGAACAGGGTCATAATTATTTTTAAGTCAGCCAAAGGTAACAAATTCAATATGTAATCCAGGAAGATTAGTGGAACATACACATTGAACTATTTAACTTTTCTATTTTTGTCATCAATGTGGTTACTTTAGTGTGATCTTCTTAATAATTAAGTAAATAGAAATGAATCACACCCAGCAAAAATAATTTTTCTATTGCCAAATAGTTAAGAAAAATGTCCATTTAAGTGGCTAAAATTGGAAACTACTACTGGGGAACAATTTGAAAGCATGTCAAAAATGGAAAATCACAGCATATCTTGGATTGATTTTTAACAGAGTTATATTGTAAGAATGTGCTATTTATTACCTTTAGCAAGCCTGTTGCACAAAAATACAGTTTAATGTTTAACAAACGACATTAGCAGTGGTCGATACTGAGGCAACAACTCAAGCTTGTGTAGCGTCTTTAATGTTAATAAGTCTCAAGGTTTTCCTGGGACAGGAATGTAAGAAAAGTTAGATGCTGAGCTAGTAACAGAGGGTAAACAAGAAGGGGAGTTTAAAACCTTGGTTAAATAAATGAACACTTAGAGGATTTTTAAAGATGGACAGCGGTTTAGAGAGAGAGTTGTAGAGAACAGGAATGAAAAAAGGGGGAAAGACGAAGATTCCAATGTCAGAGGTATTGCAGAGAGACAGCTGAGAGAGGCAACACACAATTACCTCATACCTGGTCCATTTCAGGCAGACAGTACGCAAACTTAATGTTGGATGGTTATCAGTGTAAATGTAGCATGTAGCCCAGTGCAGTACATGCTGCTGACTAGCTTTATGATCAGCAAAGAATCCTGGTGCAAGTGTACACAGTGAGCATGATGTACAAGTAACCTGTACTTGTTAAAGGGGAGATGTACTCAGGCACCTGGTGAATTCCTGCAGTTGTTGGAACAATTTCGGAAAGTCATTGGCAGAAAGAAAAAGGCCAGGAATGGAGTAAGAGGCCAGAGAGAGGTCTCCAAGTCTCTCTGATGGGTTCAATAACCTCACACAAATGATTGAAGTCCATGAATAGATCTGCAAGTGCTATCTCTTATCACAACAACAGTGGGCTCCCAGCAGTCACTCAGTACACCACAGCATCATTACTCACCCATTATCTATCAGGATGTTCAGATCTTTCAACTCAACATTACACAGGTGCCATTGCTTCAATCTTTGCACCCACCTCTACAACATAATCTTTGAGACAAGTATGTAGTACTGGCAGGATCAACCAGGTAACCTCTCCAGCTTACACTTACCTCCACTATTCATTTTTGGCAGATACATCATTCAAACACATTTGAACACAAACACTGAGATCTTCCCACTTGTTCAGGACAGTGTTGCACATGGAGAGAACAGCAAAAAACAGGAGGAGGAGACAGATGTACCTACACCTCCTGAGCCCTTTGGAGATGATGGTGTGCTGCATTCTAGTGTTGGCATTGACTGAGATTGATTGTTGTATCTGGTGTTGCCAAGAATATTCAGCACAATGGAGTGTTTCTGCCTAATGCACTTCTCATAATCACTGCACTTCCATCCTGCTATCTGGTGTGAAGTTCACGCTGCATACAGTGTCAGTGTCCTTCCTGTTGCCTAATGCCAGCCAGAATACGCTGCTGGCACCCATGCCAAGGTTGTACAATCCAACATCAGGCCCTCAAGACATAGCCACCAGTCATGCAGCAACCACTGGTGTAGCACTGTATCACAGCCCTAAGCCAAGTAATGGCATTCACATGACAGGAAATGCACAAGGGTGAATAGCACAGTTTGAGGCTAATCCATATAGTGAGATAAAGGTAGAAATAAGCAACAAGTGCAGAGATCGAAGAAGGCAGTCTTGGTGCTGGGTGAAGTGTGAACTTAAAGTAAACGTGGGAAAAATTGAACAGGATGCAAAGATACCTGTGCACTGGCTTAGCTTCGGAAATTGGGTGTTCAGGAGAGGCACTATCAGGGGCGAATGCCAGAATGTTGTGGGAGGTAAAAAAGACAGTGGCTTCGGTCTGACTGATCTTAGACTAAAGGAGGTTATACATCCTGACCTGACATTAGACAAGCAGTCAAACTACACAGAAGCAGTCAGTAGGTGGGTGCGCAGAAGGGAAATAACAGAATTGGTGCAGAGATAGCATTGGAAGCATTTGCTGTACATATGAAAGCTGGCTTTACATCTTGAGATTGTTATCTAGCAGTGTAAGTAACCAAAGAGAAAGTCAAAGAAACTCATAAAATAAGTGCAGTAAAGGAAAATTTTGTACATTCTCTGGGTGAGTTTGGAAAGGAATGAATGACACCATGGGAATAGAATCCCAAGGTTCAGGATCACAGCGAGCACATACTGGAGGAGAATGATGTAATTAATCAAAGCCAGAAGAAACTAGGAGGCATAATGCAGCAGGATTGTCGTCTCAGAAGATAACTTACTTGATATTGGCAATTGCTGTATATGAACAGCAAATGCCTGATGAGATAAGCACAAAGTGAGGTGATAAACTGGATTAGAAATGGCCCAGGAATTGATTCAAATGTATTCTCAAAAATGACTGCTAGAAAACAAAACTGCTGACACAAACCAAACTCTAAAGGTTAACGAAACCATAACATTCCGTACCAGGAATCAAAGCCCTCAGGCTGGGAGACAGCATATTAAGCAAGCACAAGTACATCTTGCCTTAACTGATTTAACCTGCTACCTGTGGAGCCCTTTCATGAGCAAAGACTTGTGAAGCTAGGAAGTAAACAAGGTCAGAAGTCAGATGACACCAGGTTATGGTCCAACAGGTTTATCTGAAATTTCAAACTTGATATCGTCTGGCTTCTGACCTTGTCCATCCCAGTCCACCATCAGCACCTCCACATCAGGGAGTAAACAAGCTGTTATAATTATTTGGGTAGAAAGAACTGTGAAACAGCTTTGTTTAACCTAGGTAAAAAGATGTTTCAGTAAATTAGAAATTGCACTTTTGACCAAAAGGTTATGAAAGCTAATTCTGTAGAAGTTCTCAGTTTCTCTGAGATCAAGGGAGTGAAGATTCGAGACAGCTAGTACAGATGCAGCCACTGCTGTCGGAGGTGAATTTACCTCAAGCAGAGGATCTGAAAGAAACTTGGATTATCTTTGATAGAGCATTGGATGTTGAGAGGCGATTGACAGAAGTATATTTAATTATGAGAGGCACGGATAGGGTGGATAGTTGGAGTTTTTTTATCCCCAGGGTGAAGATGTCAAATAACTGAAACAACTGTGGATGCTGGAAATCAGGAACAAAAACAGAAATTGCTGGAAAAACTCAACAGATCTGGCAGCATCTGTGGAGAGAAAGCAGAATTAACATTTTGAGTCCAGTGACCTTTTTCAGAACTGTCAAAAGTCAAACATTAGATTTAAGGTGAGAGAGGAAAAGCTGAAGTGAAATGTGTGAGGAAAGTATTTCTCACTGAGGACGATGCCTGGTACGCGCTCCCAAGTTAGGTGGTAGAAGCAGATGGAATAGCAAAGTTTAAAAGGCATTTAGTCAGACACACAAACAGGCAGGGAATAGAGAGATACAGACCATGTACAGGCTGGTGGGATTAGTTTAGAACAGCATCATGGTCAGCACAGACATGGTGGGCCAAAGGGCCTGTTCTTCTGCTGTATTGTTCTATGTTCTATCACATATTAAATACATTGGAATATATTTTGCGCAGTTTTATGCAAGATGACAACAGATAACATAAGTAGAAATTATATTAAGATACTTGAAATAGTTAAAAGATTTGTAGTACACCCTGTTATATAGGATTCAATTTCCTTGACCCTTCCTGTTGTGCAATAGCACAAAGTGCAGAATGTCTCAAAATGAGTCATGTCCCACGAGGTACGCAAGGTTGTAATACAAATAGAATTTCAAACATAATATCTACACAAGCTCTGTAGGAAACAACGTGTCAAACGAATTTTTAATGCTCCACTTTTCTGTCTGTCAAACGTGTTCAAAAAGATTTTGAGCTACTACAAGAACTCGTGGCAGCTTTGGGATAAATTATCTCTGGCGAAGATTTATTTAGAGAAACTCACAGCTAATAAAGCACTGATAATCATTTGGTTTGATTATATGGGCACCTTAACATTTTGCGTTCAGAAAATACTTTAAAAGCTAATTGGAGTTTCTGCAGTTGTTACGAATATAATTTTAAAAGTCAGTGGGAACCTTTCTCGACCTATTCTGAAGAAATGCTCGAATGGTTACATGGATCATCACGTCACTTCAATTATGTGATTTCAATCGGAATGAAAGTGGATTAAAATTGCGAGGGTGAAACAAACCTCCAGCTGTCGAATGGGGGCGGGGGAAGAGTCCTAAATAAAGGATTGTTGTTGTTAAATTGTATGTTTAGAAACAAGAGCCTGCAATGCAGTAGCAGTAACATTGACCTTCCTGGTGCCTTAAAAAGAGATAAAAGCTGAAAATGGCTCTTTCACAATTCTGTTTGCTAAGGCAGCACCAGTACTTGTTTGCTTATCCGCTGCATTTCCTGCCCTTTAGTACTGGCTCTACGGTGAACCCAGTGGGGAAACAACCGGCCAGTTAAAAAAAATTCCCTATAGCCTTGACGCCAGCTGCTTCCTTTGTCCAATAGTGAAGCCCTGCTCACAGTATATCGAGTTTTTCAGCCATGTTTAAGATGAACATGACGAAAATGAACATGATTTTCCTCCCTCCCCCTCCTCGACGTGTCAGAGGCTGCAGGTTGGGAAGGAATTAATTTTAAACTTAATTCAGGCAGCTCCGGGCAATATACAGGGTATTGCAGGCTACACTGACACTCTCTTTTGCTGCAAAGGGAGGGCAGACAGGATCCAATTCCCGAGCATACACAGACCACACGTTAAGTTTATTGAACACAAATCCCAAATCACTTCCGCGTTAAAAACCCAGACTCTTGTCGAAGCAAATAATCATTTTTAAATCCGCCTACGTTCCTCGTCGTGTATCATACTGGAATATATGAAGATATTGTATGAAGAGCTGGTTGATGATTGGAAATACTGAGTCTGTAATGTGTTTATGTATCAGAGGTCGGCACTAATTCCGCCATTGACCTGCAATGATATCGTCCGGACTCGTAAAATGGCTGTGTTTGTACCAGTCTGCAGGCACTGCTCACAGCTAACAGATGCAGAGTTCAGTATCACAATCACTTTGGCACCAGTAACGAGGTGGAGAGATATTGAACGTTATATTTATTGCACTCCTGATATCGAAAAGAGCCACGTATGCAACTGATGTTTAAAAATAAAGAATGTAACGCGGAAGCTTTGGAGTGTAACATTTACTGGTATGTCCAGAGCTTAGTTCTGATCATTATTCATTTGAACTAATCTCTCGACGGATTTTTCTAAAATCACTCGTTTTCAAAGTGGGTAGGGGGCTGCCAGGAGGCAACTTACTGAAGATAAGTGACTAACTGTAGGAGAAAAAAGACACTTAATCAGCACAGCAAAGCTTCAAGATGGTGTGGGAGCTGGGCGATTGTCCGTTCTAGTAGACAGGGCTGGAGGTACAGGCTGCCATGAGATTTATGTGCCACATACACAGATTTAAGATACTGAAATACAACACCAACGATGAACAGGCTACAATCACCCCTGGAAGTGGGACTGCTATCTTTTCACAATCCACAGAAGATAACAGAGCAGCACATTATACATTAATCATCTAATAATCACTTATCAGGGATTGATTAACTCCACAAGTTAGTTTATTTAAAACAGTGAATCACATTATAAGTTATGAAGCAGATACTATAGAAGCCAACTGATTCCTGTGTGCAGTCTGCAGATCCACACAGACTGGTGTCTGTCAGGCAGAGTCGCAACATTGTATACACACAGCACATAGAGTCCTTAAGGTGAACTGTCTTAAAGGTAAGGTATGGATACAACAGGGTTGGGTAGCCTGAGATCATGTGGCACAATGGTAGCATCCCTACCTTTGCATTTAGGGGTCCTGGGTTCAAGTCCTACCTGTTTCAGACATTTGTCATGACATCTCTGAACAAGGAACTATAAAAAAAAATGAACTGCATTAGATGTGCAACCTAAAAACAAAAGTCAGTTCATTTTGATATTTATGTTTCACTCAAGTCTCCTCTTTTCCCATGTACATCTACCTCAACCTTGTCTATGTTTTGGACAATATAAAGGATATCTTGCAAATTCTTTGAGAGATTCTGAATCAAATATGTTATAGTGAGAAAATGTACATCCAGAATTGCTTTGCATTTATTATATTTAATTAAAAATCAATCTCAGCACTGGAAGTCACATGCTCTACTGTTACAAACTCACCCAAACCAAATTGTCAATCGCAACAGGAACACTTAACAGGGCGAAGCAACACTACCACAGACTTGAAAGCATTACCGCATCTTTTAGTAAAAATCCAGTACTTTTTCCCAGTGTTCAAAACATTCCATTCATCATGTTTAAAGCATTTCCAACAGGAACTTTAAAAAAAGAATGAATAAGTGCATTTCAACACAATAAAACAAGGTCACAAGATGCACGTGTACCAATGTAAAAATAAACTGGATAGAGAAACAAACAGCTTTAAAAATCAATGATGCAGTTCCCAAAAAGCTGACAACTCAAAACAATTTTGCGTAAAAATCTGTCACTTAAAGGTAATAGGTTAAGTTGAAATCATTCTTTGTGATGTGGTATCTGAAAATTCTTACCAAAGCAATTGATAACATTTAACAAGTATGTCAGTCACAGTTCAGCTGTTAACACACTCACCTCTGAATCAAAAGGCTCTCAATCACATCAGGACACAAATTCTGAACTGACACTGCAGTGAAATATTGAGGGAGCAGCCCACTTTTGAAGGCCATGTGTTGACCTCTGTGATCCAAGTTGTGTTTTGTGGAGGGATTCCCACTGCAAGACCTAGTGAGTTTTCTCGCTGTATCTGGCCAAACTTAGCTCATTAACTACACTGCACCCCTGTGTTGGCCGTCCTGTTCGATTCTGACCCCATCTTACCATGCACTATTCCCAGAACAATTCGTCATTCATCGGATATCTCAGAATTTTTCAGGTCTCCCCTCTGGACCCAGACAAGCAAGGATAGTTCAGTGCACAGTCCTGACCTTGTCCCGAACATGGCAGCCAGGGGGAATTTTGCACCGTGCTGTACAGTTCAGAAACTTGGAGGTCCTGCTGGACATGATGGTGCTGAGGTGGGATTTTTACTTCCCCAGGACCAGCAGTAGATGTCACTACACCAGACGGTCCCATCTGGTCTGAGGTGACCTCCTCCACTCCACCATCTTCCCTCTGAAACCTCACACTCACTTGATCTTTGCCACTGTACACATCTCCCAACAAGGCTCACGCTCTAACACTTGCTATTGCCTGCAACATCTTTCCTCATTTGGTCATATCCATCCCAAACCCCTATGGCACTAACCCTACAGGCCCTCTGTACTGCTCACATACTTGTTCCAGGATACCTCCCTACCTGCATCAAAAGTAATAGCTGTGCCACCCACTTTCATCTCCCTAATGCCTCCCTCACTCTCATTTGGGTTGCGGGGGAAGGAGAAACCGCCCCCAATAGGGCAGAAAGAGTCAAGGTGGTCCTGGGCTGCCTGATATTCAATTCTATCCCCGCCATGTGGAGACCATCCTGACTGTGAATATCCTGAGTGGCTGACTGACCATTTCCGAGCCTCTCTACTGGTATTGGAAGCTGCCCTTGACTTATCACATTAGGATCCCCTTAGTGAAGACCATCTTGACTGAAGCCTGCTGACAAACATGATAAGAACCCTTCTTTTGTGTCTGCAATATGGGGAAAGACAAGGCATTGTAATTTATCTCTGACTGAAGCGACAAAGCACAAAAATACAAGGAAATGATACACAAGGCAGGGCTGCTATGAGTATCCAGGTATGTTCAGAGAGAGTAAGCAGTATGATGTTGGGTGAAGTGCCCAGAGATGCAACCTGGTCCATTTTAATGAAGTTGGATGTGTGTTCCTGAGTGCACAGAGTCCTCGCTACAGCATTACAATGACAGTGCAGCCCAAGGTACAGCATTGAAGTGCAGAAGTGGTCTTTAAGTAGTTAAGAAATCTGTTAGGAGTATTCTTAGAAGCTTTTTTTTAATTCATTCATGGGATGAAGGTGTCACTGGCTAGGCCAGCATTTACTGTCCATCCCTAATTGCCCAGAGAGCAGTTAAGAGTCAACCATGTTGCTGTAGGTCTGGAGTCACATGTAGGCCATACCAGGAAAGGATGATAGTTCCTTCCCTAAAGGACACCAGAGAACCAGATAGGTTTTTTCTGACAATTGACAATAGATTCATGGTTATCACTAGACTCTTAATTCCAGATATATATTGAGTTCAAATTCCACCATCTGCAATAGCAGGATTCAAACCTGGGTCCCCAGATCATTACCTGGGTCTCTGGATTAAAATTCAGTGACAATCCACTAAGCCATTGCCTCCCCCTATCTCGCACATATCAAATTCCAATGTCTCTGGATGTGGGGGCATGTGGCCCATAGACTGTGGCCAGACTTGTTGGCCCCTGGTGTCCAACATGGAAGTTGTTTGAACAAAGAAAATTGCAGCACAGGAACAGGCCCTTCGGCCCTCCAAGCCTGTGCTGATCCAGATCCTCTATCTAAACCTGTCACCTATTTTCCAAGGATCTGTATCCCTCTGCTCCATGCCCATTCATGTATCTGTCTAGATACATCTTAAATAACGCTATCGTGCCTGCCTCTACCACCTCCGCTGGCAATGCGTTCCAGGCACCCACCACCCTCTGCGTAAAGAACTTTCCACGCATATCCCCCTTAAACTTTTCCCCTCTCACCTTGAAATCGTGACCCCTAGTAATGGAGTCCCCCACTCTGGGAAAAAGTTTTTTGCTATCCATCCTGTCTATACCTCTCATGATTTTGTAGACTAAATTTGGATTAGGCGGTGAGTTGAATTTGCCAGGTACATGCTCTAGTTTCCATATTAACCTTTCACAATGTGTAGCTTGTTTGGTGACTTTAGTAAGATAGAAAGTGAAAGACGAAGGAGGTGAGTTTGGCCACAAAGAAAGTATTTGTTTCGGCTCCTCAGAAAAACACTCTGGTGAACGTGGGTATTGATCCCACTGCTGCTTATGTACTAAGCAAGTGCTCTACCATTTGAACTAATTGCCCATGGGGTGACACAATGGCTCAGTGGTTAGCACTACTGCCTCACAGCGCCAGGGGCCTGGGTTTGATTCCAGCCTTGGGCAACTGTCTGTGTGGAGTTTGCACATTCTCCCCATGTCTGCGTGGGTTTCCTCCGGGTACTCTGGTTTCCTCCCACAGTCCAAAGATGTGCAGGGTAGGTGGATTGGCCATGCTAATTTGCCTGTAGTGTTCAGGGATGTGTAGGTTAGGTGGGTTTGGAGAATGGGTCTGGGTGGGATGCTCTGAGGGTCAGTGTGGACTTGTTGGGCTGAAGGGCCTGTTTCCACACTGTAGGGATTCTAAAAAAAATTCAACAAGCAATAATCCCCTTAAAAAATCACCAACAAAAGGAATGAATCTTGATGGATCATCAGGTATTTGCCTAGGTACCAGAAAAGGCACCATCAAACACTGACCAGTCAACTCAGTGAAGTCCTCCTTAATCTGGGGATTAGGAGCCAAATTTGAGAGAGTTCTGTCACCAACTAATCAAGCAGTGGCCTCATACAGTCATACTCAAGGAATCATACTTTCCACTCAATGTCGCAGAGCACATGTCATCTCTCCTGGATACATCCTCTCCCTCCAGCAGAGATGACAGCACAGTGACATACATGAAGGAAGGAGTTGCTGTGGGAGTCTTCAACATTAAGAAAATCCCTTGTCAGAGAGATTGCTACATACACTGAGTGAAGAAAACACATTTTAGGTGAAAGTAGCAAGACACAAAATTAGTTCAAATTGTCATCATAGGATCAGCTTAAGCAAAATTGTGGGGTTGTCCCGGGAATTTATCTTCAGGGACAGGGTGACAGAAGTTGGCTAATCTGAGAGAGTGAATGTTAGATCATGCCTGACTAATCACTAGGTTGGTGATTAGAAGGGTGTCCATGGAAGCTGTCTAAATGAACTTCTACCTAAAGGTATTGTGTGGGGAAATAATATGTAGTCATGTGATGTACCCCAGTAATAGTGGATGCTGAGAAAATAGTTCATCCTGTGGTGGGTAGGATGTGACAAGTGGTGTTTCCCAGCTAGGTCCTCAGCTTCTCACCATGTATTTCAATGCCATGGATGATAAAATAGATATTTTTATATCTGTGCCTTCACTCAGTTGGTTAGGGTGTGGTGCTACTAACAGCAAGGCTTTGGATTCAGTCACAGTATCAGCCAAATACACTACCAAATGATTTCCCTGAAATACAGCAGTTTTATCTAAGTTAATTAATTAAACTTGATAGTGCACAGGGCAATTTCAAAATGCAGTGATAACACAGAACATGGAAGTGTAGTAAATGCTGTGAAACTTACCAATAAACTCCAAATAGGGATACAGAGACAAGTATATTAGGAGGATAATTGACAGGTAAAATTCAATACAAGATGGTATAAGATGCTATGTCTTTGTAGGAAGAATGAGGAGAGACAGTATAAGTGAAAAGGTACACAGTTAAAGGGGGCACAAGAAGGAAGAGATTGCCCATAAATCTTTGAAGTTGACAAGACAGGGGAGGCAGCCATGATGTCACTGGAACAATAATCTGCAACCCTCGGCTGAAGTTCTGGTGGCAGAAATTCGAATTACGGCAGATGTGAAATTTGAATTTGATAAAATTCTGGAATAAAATTCTGGTTTAATGGTGACCATATAGCCAGTTGTATTAAAACCCCATCTGGTTCATTAATGTCCTTTAGAAAAGGAAATCTGTCATCCTTACCTGATCTGGCCTACACGTAACTCCAGATCCACAGCAATATGGTCGACTCTTAACTGCTCTGAGCAATTAGCGATTGATAATAAATGCTGACCTAGCCAATGATGCCTACATCCCACAGATCAATTTAAACACAGGACAGGTATTCAGGATCCTGGACTTTATGAAAAGGAGATGACAATAGTAAAGTCAGGAAGCTCAGCTGGACTATAAAAATATTAATTTGTCCTGACTAGGAGTTTTGTTGTGTCCAACATTAGATCTTAGTATTGATCTAGAAGGTACTGATGTGAGTTACTTAAATGGCTTCTAGAATGAGGAGTTGCATTATACGAACAGATTGAAGACACTGGGTTATTCTCCTTGGAGTAGAAAAGGCTACAAAGAAATTTGATGGATGTGCTTACAATCATGAAAGGTTTAAATAGGCTCAATAAAGAACAAGTGTTTTTAAAGGTGGAAGAGTTGATAACAAAAAGGACATAAATTCAATGTGATTGGCAAAAGAACTAAAGGTGACATGAGGTAAGACTTTTTATGCAGTGAGTGATTGGGATTTGGAATGTGCTAATTGATTCAAATTCAACAAGAATCTTCAAAATGGAATAGCTAACTACACAAAGGAGAAAAGATGTCAGGAATTTGGAGATAAAACAAAAACAAGGGGGTGTGGAGCTACTGAGATTGCTGTTCAAAAGAGTTGGTGCAGACTTGACATGTTGAATGGTTTCCTATGTAACTCGATGGCTCACAGTTAAAAGGCAGAGTGAATCTGGATAGACAGTTACAAAGGGATAGAGATAAATTAGGTAAATGGGGAAAAAAAGGGAAAAAAGGTCAATGCAGGGAGGTGTTAAATCATCAATTCTAGATCTGAGAAAGATATATAGGAATAATTTTTAATGGTGAGGGACTGCAGGATGGAGGAGAACGATCACTGAAAGTTAATGCCCATGTACAAAAAGTAATGAAGAAGTGGAATGAAATGTTGGCTTTTATATCAAGTGGACTGGAATTCAAAAATGAGGAACTGGTGATGGATTCAGTTTCAGCTTCATGGTGGGCTTGGAAGGACACCAGGCCTGTTTCACCAGAATGATGCCAGAATATACAGAATTAAATTAGAAGGACTAGATAAGGAACCAGCATGTATTCTCCTGAGTTTTGATGGTTATTCCAATAATCTAATCATGCTGTTGAAAATAATAAAGGTTTCTGATAGATACAAAGAAACAACTTTGTCTGTCAAGAAAATTCAGAATACAAGACGGAATCTTGAATTTAGGTCTTTGCTTTTTGAAAGCGAAATCAGGAAACACTTTATCACACAAAGGAAACATGAAACTCATTCTTAAAAACACAATGAATGCTGCACTAAATTTTCAAGACTGAGGTAGATAGATCTTTGTTTTGTAACAATACCAAGGAGTAAGGAACCAAGGTAGGAAAATGGAGTTGAATATAGAGCAATCATGATCTCAGTAAATCTTGAACAAGCCTGGGAGAACAAATGACATTTTCCGGTTTCCTTGTTTCTCGGTAATTTTAATGAAATTAGACTCATTTAAATGAACAGAAGGAAATCCGATACGGGCCTAAATGTTCTGATGTGAGTATGGTGCAGCATATTTTTCTAGGCCAAATTATTTATTGCAATGTCTGTGTAACAGAAATAGTAAACAGTTCCACCTAGTGTATGTAAAAAATTACTGCATGGTTTTCCAACTCACTGACATGGAGGAGTCCTGTTCCGCAAGTTATGTCTAATCTTGTAAATTACACAACAAATTCCTAAATTGTTGGTCGTGGAATTCTGTGATGTGGCCTGTTGATATTGGAACTTGATGATATAACACATCAAAGATAGAATTTTATTATAAGGCCTGAACATTTAAAGACCACAGTAACAATGTGAGTTGAGGGAAGGATCATAGAGATAGTCTGTCTGTGAACCTAAAAGGCAAGGGGCGGTCCTTAATAAATACTTTTTGTCAGTCTTAACAATAGTAAAGGGGAATACAGGATTAGACATCAAAGTGGAAGACAGTGAAATATTAGAATAAATTAAGTGGACGAGAGAGGACGTACCAGTGAGTTTAGCAGTCAAAAATGTGGACAAATCCATAGGCTTAGACAGGCTTAGAAAGGGCAAGATTAGGTGAAATTGTGAGACTAGCAAAGAGGAAAAAGGAAGCACACATAAGGTCTAGGCAACTGAAAACAGACGAAGAAGAGAGATAACAAGGTGTAGAGCTGGATGAACACAGCAGGCCGAGGAGCAGGAAAGCTGATGTTTCGGGCCTAGACCCTTCTTCAGAAATGGGAGAGGGGAAGGGAATTCTGAAATAAATAGGGAGAGAGGGGGAGGTGGATAGAAGATGGATAAAGGAGAAGATAGGTGGAGAGGAGACAGACAGGTCAAAGAGGCGGGGGTGGAGCCAGTAAAGGTGAGTGTAGGTGGGGAGTTAGGGAGGGGATAGGTCAGTACAGGGAGGACGGACAGGTCAAGGGGGCGGGATGAGGCTAGTAGGTAGGAGATGGGGGTGGGGCTTGAGGTGGGAGGAGGGGATAAGTGGGAGGAAGGACAGGTTAGGGAGGCGGGTACGAGCTGGGCTGGTTTTGGGACCGCTTTGCGGAACACCTACAATCGGTTCGCAACAAACAACTGCACCTCCCAGTCGCGAACCATTTCAACTCCCCCTCCCACTCCTTGGACGACATGTCCATCCTGGGCCTCCTGCAGTGCCACAACGATGCCACCCGAAGGTTGCAGGAACAGCACCTCATATTTCGCTTGGGAACCCTGCAGCCCAATGGTATCAATGTGGATTTCACAAGTTTCAAAATCTCCCCTCCCCCTACCGCATCCCAAAACCAGCCCAGCTGGTCCCCGCCTCCCTAAACTGTCCTTCCTCCCCAAATATCAATATCCTGGGGGTTATCATTGACCAGAAACTCAACCGGACCCACCACATAAACGCAGTGGCTACAAGAGCAGGTCTGAGGCTAGGAATACTGTGGCAAGTAATTCACTTCTGACTCCTGAAAGCCTGTCTGCCATCTACAAGGCACAAATCAGGAGTGTGATGGAATACTCCCCACTTGTCTGGACAGCCCCAACAATACTCAAGAAGCTTCACCCCATCCAGGACAAAGCAGCCCGCTTGATTAGCACTACATCCACTCCCTCCACCATGATAGCAGCAGTGTGTACTAAACACAAGACACACTGCAGAAATTCACCAAAGATCTTCAGACAGCACCTTCCAAACCCACGACCACTTCCACCTAGAAGGTCAAGGGAAGCAGATATATGGGAACACCACCACCTTCAAGCTCTCCTCCAAGCCACTTACCATCCTAACTTGGAAATATATCGCCATTCCTTCACAGGGAATATTGCTGGGTCAAAAACCTAGAATTCCCTCCTGAGTGGCATTGTGGGTCAACCCACAGGAGGTGGATTACAGGAGTTCAAGAAGGCAGCTCACCACCACTTTCTCAAGGGCAACTAGGGATGGGCAATAAATGCTGGTCCAGCCAGTGATGCTTACATCCCACAAAATGAATAAATAAAAAAACTTAAACATTAAGATGAGAGTTTGAAATTGGAGGCAATAGGCAACAAAGAAGCAATGAAGGTCAGCAAAGATGGGCATGATGCATGAACCTTAGAAAGCATTAAGTTCAATTTAATAACTTAAACTTTCTAAGTTTCCTTGCATTTGAAGTACTTTTCTTTCAACTGTATCTCCATGTCCTTTGTGCATGATTTGGAGGAGGTAAAAAGCTTTCACTGCCTTTAGTGGAAGCCAAATGTTATTAGATATTGAAACTAGCAGATTCCACAAGTGTGTAATCAGTAATCACTACCAATTAACAATTATATTGTACATGTCAAACCATCTCAAAACAGTTTGTGCAATAGTTACTGCATTGTAATGATGCAGTCTCAGATAGACAGTAGAGTGTTGATTGAGCTGAGGTTTACAAAAGGTGGATGACTAAGTTAAACCAAAACACTCAGAGCCTCTTAATTCAGTCAGGATTTTTGTACAATATGACATGATCAATTATACCGAAAAAAGGCATGTGAAAATTTTGAAAAACATCTTGCTATGATTCAATTTTCTTTCTTATGCACAATATTTTTTAATGCAGTAACAAAGGAATAGCAATAAGCAGGATGTAGTAAAAGATAATTTTTTCAGCATTATACCAGTTTACAATTTGTTATCATTATACATGTTACATGAAGTTTTTTTGCAGGCTGCATCAGGTGCAGAGTGCAACATGGAAGCCATGTTACATTGGTTTGTGTGTTATTGAGTAGGGTCACAAACCAGGTTGATGCCTTGATTTGGAATGGGTATTCTCCAATTTCTGAGGTGCTGAACTCTTGGTGCTAATTCCAATTTCAAGCATTTACTTTGTTGCTGCAAAGCTTCATGATCACAAGAGCAAATCTGGTTCAGTTGGTAGCCTTCATTCTCCTTGATCAGAAGGTTATGGAATTGACTTCAGAATCCAAACTGTGATTTCAAAGTAGCATTCAGGGCCTTCCATATTGTCAGTAGTGCTGTCTTTTGCGTGAGCTATCAAAATAATGCTTCATTGGTTGTGATGGATATTGAAGGACACGGGGTTGACCTACAGTTTGGTTAAGGAGGAAATCATTAGCAAAAAAGTTGATGATCAAATACGCCACCTGAATTTCTCTTCCATTGAAACCTTGGCCACTCAACATCACCTAAAAGAGAATAACTGGTCACTCAGCTCATTGTTGTTTTTGAGATAGCGATGGGGTAGAATTTTTGTTCTATTCATGTGTACAGCTGAAATAACTGGAAAATTAAGTCATTGCACGAACTGAAAGCTTTGAAGTTTTGAATTGTACAATGTAATTTGTATTTGTTACTAATTGACGATTAATCAGCACTGGAGAATTTATAGTTCAACTTGAGGCAGTGAAAGCTTTTCACTATCTTGACCAACTCTACAACACACTGAGGAAGAATAAATTTGAGGAAAAGTACTTTAAGTGAAATAACATTTAGAGCATTGAAGTTACTAAATTATACTTAATGCTTCATTTAAAGATTTTATTATGTGCCTGAGTTTGCTGTGGTACTTAATGCTATCTGTGTTAGTTAAAACTTGTCTTTGCGCCTTCAGATTTTAACATTTGTGCTTAGTAGGTTGCTGAAAATACAAGTTCTATAATTGAAAGCACAAATGAGTCTACAGGGGCAAAAGTGTGTATTAACTCGCATTAACTTCTTGAACCTGAAGGATTGTGAAATTAACAGTGCAATGACTGACAAAGAAGTATCAGTTAAAGCAGGTGAATTCAATATCAAGTCAAGTACAGAAAGAAAGATAAAGAGAGTGGAAGGAAGATTGGATTAACGGAGATTAGGAAAAAAAGAGACTGAAAGGAAGTAAAAGTAAACTTTCGATTTTAAAAATCTCCACAAGCAATTAAATTGTTATTGAATGAAACTCTACACTTGTAGACATTTTCCAATCAACCTGTTTGAAGATATTATTACACATTTCCTGGATCAGGTAGGACTTGAACACAGGCCTCATGGCTCTGAGATAGGGACCCTCTCACTGATCCACAAGAGCCCTTGCTGTGCTTATCATTATTTTTCATTGTCACTGAGGTTGATTGACAGCAATTAACACATCATGTTTTTAAAATGGTACAGAGAATTGAGGTGAGTTGACAGTGTTCTGTTCAGTTTATATCAACTTAACAAATTTCCCACCATTGCAGTAGTCAAGCTGATGACTAAATGCTTGTATTTTAACAGAACAAAGTCAGCAGCAGCTTCTGGAATTTTGAGTTGAATTGTAAATTTGCTTCTTGTCTGAAATTGCTGTACCATTGTACATAAATAATGATGGGTGTCATTAGCATCACATTATATTGATAGCTCATGATCTGACACTGTCAATATTACATGCAACGATTTTCCCTCACTCTCTCTCATTCACACTAAACCCTAAACTATTAACCTTACATGTCTGCTGCACTGCTAGCTTACTCACTCAGCACATCTTTCTTCAACCTCCACCTACAGCTGTGCCGGCTACTTTCATCTCACTCCATCCCTGCCCTTGTCTCACTGAGGGAGAAAATGGCCCACAGATGGGTGGATATAACCAAGATGGGTAGTTGGTCACGCAACATTCATCTCCTTCCTCACCTCCTACTATGTCTGTCCCTCTAGTGATGCTGAAACCCTGATATCAAGACAACTAAAGAAGAATCACTGTCTATTGTTGCAGTGCCCTCCCATTACCGCCACTGTGAATGTATTCATTACATGTTCAAACTTCTA
Organism: Rhincodon typus; assembly: GCF_021869965.1. Taxonomy (NCBI): domain Eukaryota; kingdom Metazoa; phylum Chordata; class Chondrichthyes; order Orectolobiformes; family Rhincodontidae; genus Rhincodon; species Rhincodon typus. Next base: position 24,932,373 of record NC_063348.1, on the reverse strand, counting down.
CTTTGTTCCCCAACTCCTTCTCTCTTTCCTCTCCTGCAGGTACCACTGGCCTCTGCAGGCTCTTCCTTCAAAAGGTTAGCCCCACAAGGTATCATGTCCTTCTCCAGTTCTGAGGAAGAAGACACAGACCCCTCAGTACTGGTAATCTGTCTCCTGCGAACTACCCAGGCTCAGATACTGATCCCTCGGTGGGTACTGCAGTTAGATTAGAGTCGGAGCATGAGCTGGTGAACACATCACCGCCAAGCCTCTGCAGTTGGTCAAGGAAGAAATGCCTGAGGCCGCTAGCATTCAGAGAACTGCTGGAGCCCAAGTACCTGCGCAGCCCCAGGCAGGAGAGGGCTCTGTGATGCCAGCCATTAGGGACTTTATGTAAATCCACAGCTAAAGGCAGGGGCAGCAGGCAGGTTTATTTAGAGGCACAGGGCAAATTGACTTGTTTGTACCCTGCTGCCTCTGGCGTGGGAGTGTCTGGCTGCCTCCGTGGAGAGGTTAGCAGCTGCCATGGAGTCAGGTCCAGCACAGTCAGAGTCTGCCAGATAAAGGCACTGACCAACACTCCACTCAAATGCGTCATCCACTATCAACCCAGGAGCTTGGACATGATCAGTTAGCCATTTTGGGTAGATAGGGTATGGGGAGAGGGCCGTGGTCAGTCCTACAGATCCAGTTCAACCAGTTCAGGGCTTTACAGTGAGTAGTCAGAGAGCTCACAGATATCAGTTAGGGGCCTATTCAGTCATCAGCCAAGGCTGTCTCTTGAAGTTGGTCAGGGATTGGACCCTGCTCAGTCCTAGGGTCTGACCACTGTAAGTCAAAGCGATTTATCAAGGGCCAAAGCTATGGAAGGGAGGCTGGGGAACACAATTCTGAGGATTTGAGGCAGTTTGCTGAGATGTAGAGAGGACTTTGTGTGAGATTAGCTGCTAATGGAATGCTAATGCATGCAAATAGGCCCCTTCAGTGAGATTCTTACCTCACCAGTCAAAACATCATTACAGCTTCTGCAAATTGAACATGATTTGAAACATCCAAACTAACTTCACATCAAAGCCACCAGTGCTAGGATGAAAGTTTTTTTCTTGTTTTGCACAGATGCAGCACAGATAGTTCAAACAGCAGAAATATTCACCTAGCCTACAAATCCCTGGACACTATCGGCAATCTAGCATGGCCAATCCACCTAACCTGCACATCTTTGGACTGTGAGTGGAAATCGGAGCACCCAGAGGAAACCCATGCAGACATGGGGAGATTGTGCAAGTAGAATTCGTATGATAGTAGCATCAATAACAAACACTAGAACCATTATTTTAAGCTTTGTTGAGGAAAGGAGTGAATGTGTAAGATTATAGACTGAGAACTCTATTTCAAATTGATAAAATTAATAATTAATTGGTAATATGTTGCATCATTTTTACCAGCAATGTCATATTTGTTATTGTTTCTGCAATGGACAAGATTGTAAATTTTAAAACAAATTGTTCTCCCTATTCTCATGACCTGTCCATAAGCAGATTCATTTCCCAGTTTTTAAGCTGTGATTTTTAAAAATTCAATCATGGGATGAGGGCATCACTGGCTATGCCAGCATTTATTGCTCATTCCTAATTGCCCAGAGGGCAGTTAATGGTAAGTTACTATGGGTCTGGAGTCATATGTCGACCAGACCAGATAAGGATGATAGCTTTCCTCCCTAAATATGGGTTTTTCTAACAATCCACAATGGACTTGTGGTCAACATTAGTCTCTTAATTTCAGATTTTTAAAAAATTCAAATTTCAGCATCTGCCATGGTCAGATTTGAACCCTGGTCTGCAGCTAAATCTCTGGATTAGCAGTTCAATGATAATACCACTAGGCCTTCACCTCTCCCCATTACCCCACAAAACTCCTACTCCCTCTGTTTGTGGGCTCTGAGTTCACAAGAACCACAACAACACTGTTGTAAAGTGAAATAGAAGGATGGTTTCCTTGGCACAGGGGAATATTCTGCAACACAGGCATGTTTGTACCCATACAAGGAGAAAGATCAAATTGTATAGGGGATTATTCAATTAGTAACAACTTAATTACAAAATAACTTAGGGGTACCATTTTATCCTTGATTTTAAGATCAAGTTCAAATCAAAAGCTGGAGTTAACAGTCTGAATTCCTTGGTTGGGGATTGGCTAGTTGGCTCACCAGTAGTTCAACAGCTGTAGACCATTTCTTTGCTTTCAAAATCTCTTCACATGTCTGCCAAGGATTATTTTTGCTGAAATGTAACTTCTGCTTCACTGGTTTGATGAAAAAAAGTTGCCAAGAGCACATATATGGGTCATTGGCTGAAATTTACAGACCAGTGACTTTTCATTTAATCGAGAAATCGGGTTTTGATGTTGTTGTCAGTACACGCTTTATGGCGTGGCATTGACCTCTTAAACTGTCTTCTATTTTGAAAGTGTATGGTTAAAATGCAGTTGGGTTCAGAGCTGTGAAAGTCATGTGACCAAGCCTTGTTGAGGTGAGAGGAGGTGTGGGGTGGCAACCATTGAGACAAAGGGTTTGCATTGCAGATAAACAAATATCTGTGGGCCGTCCCTGAGGGTAAGTGGAAAATTACTAATACATCTTCTTACCAAAAGATGTAACTTGTTATTCTATTGTGTAAGATTTTTGTTTAGAGACTATCATCTCTGTAGCAGGTTATAATAGTTAATATTCCAGGTTCGTTAGGAGTTACGTGAGGCATAAACTGTCTGGCTGACATTGACTTCTGAGAACTTTCTGGAACATTGCTGCTGAGCCATCAGCCTCGTTTCTGCAACAGTGGGAAATTTGTGAAGTAGATCTAAATTGTTTCAGAATTTGACAAAGCCAACCCCCGTTGGAATGCAAATATATGAAGTGGAATGAGGTTACAAAAGCAGCAGAGGGATGGTGAGGTCAACCCTGTAGTCAGAGAGGTTTTTCAGTGTTTGCCAATGACTGTACACAGTATGAAACTCCACTGGCAAGCAATGATTTATCGTGCAATGACATTACTGACACTACTGGAAGCTGGTTCTTTTAAATATCTCTCAGAGGAACACTACCTCTGTTGTAGTGAAGCAAGGTTACCACCTTGGATCAGGACTTACTGACAAAAGATGGAGAGATTAATGCACATGTTGTTATTAGTACTTGTGGCAGGGAAAGGTTACACCATGAGTTGGAAATCATCACAAATTGCTGGCTGATTTTCTGCTGCTGTGCATTGGCCTTGGCCTTGCAAAAATGACAGCTTTCTGTCGATCACCAGGTGCATTTCAGTACCAAAACAGAAATTGCTGGAAAATCTCAGCAGGCCTGTCAGTATCTGTGGAAAGAAATCTGATTTCCAGCATCCACAGTTCTTTTGTTTTTTTATTAGATGACTTTCAGTAAATTGCTTTAGAAAATTACAGCTGGCATTTCACTTCGCAACATTTTAAAGATGGAATCGATGTTCCTGCAAAGCCATTCAAACAATCCTGTTACAGAAGGGGAAAAACTAAAGCTGTAGAGTCTCATGTAAATAAATCTGTGAAGTTTTCAAAATATTTCTCTTTTATCAAACTTTTCTTTTTTTTTCACATTTTTCGAACTGCCTCTTAAGCGATTGATTGTTTTCACCTTTTTTTTGAGTTCCCCATATTTTCTTCTCCATGTTTACTGTTTTTTTCTGTATTCTTAATTGTATTAAGGAATTTCACTTTTGGTGCTATTGTTCACCAAGTTGCCCTGTTACTTTATCGCACTATCAACTTGCATTTGCAGCAATTTATGACAGAAAAGTGCTTGGAGCTGAAAGATGAGGCGCTCAGCACGAGACGCCCTGCTTCAGTATGTGCAGGGTCATTATCTGTGTTGCTGTTTCAGCTAGGGTATCAAATATCATTAATAAGAATAATATTGTTTTAAACTGTTGGTTTGGTTGTATTGTATTCTTACAAATATCTGGAAGTATTTGATTTGAATGATCACTGACGTGAAAAGTTAACTTCTTTTCTCCTGCTGCAGATGCTGCCTAACTGCTGAATGTTGTGTTCTAAGTCATTGCTGCCTCTAACCATGCATCCTGGTGCCCTAATGTGTGTTTCACTTAAATATGATAGCTGCATGGCAGAGCTCTATGGGCCACAGGTCAAAGTATCAATGAAAATCAGTCAAGGCATACAGAAAACAGATGGCCAAAGCATGTAGTACACTAAAGAGGCAAATAGTCATTTCATTGGACTGTGAAAATAATGGAATTTTATTTTGGGAAGTTAGAAGAAGTAATAATCTGTCCAAATTAAGAAAAACACTGCCAAAATGTCCCAGGAGAAACATCTTTGAGGTAAGCATGTTTCACTGGTATTTACATTAATTTTAGAGAGCTGACTTTTGCATGAAGTTGTGTTTAATCTACTTTCACCAAAAATCCTAACTTGTACTCTACAAATTTTACATATTTGAAATCCACAGGTTTTTCTATCTAGCTATTTGGCTTAAAAGCTGTAAATTGGATCTTGTGATTTGATTTAATAAATTTAAAAATACAAAACATGATGTCATAAACTCAAACTTCTGACTGGCTAAATTTTGTTCTTCAAACCTAATTGAAAACAGTTGTGAAAATACTGCTAACACATGAGTAATTGTCAAGCTTTCAATCAGCAGTTCCAGTGGAAGTTTTTCCACGACTGCTTAGCTTTGTGTTTTTCTAGCACACTTGGCAATTTCTAAAATTTCCAGAAAGAAAGTGACGATTGAACAGACATGGTGGATTCTCTTTGTGCTATGATTAGTTAACTGTGCAGACTAATCCCCAAGCATAGTGCTGGATTGTAGAATTATTAGCATCCAGCTGCTTTCTTTTTTGATTCAAAATCAATCTTCTGATTCCATTTTATTCTTAATATTTCCTTTTGAATTCATGAGGATTTCTAAATATTTCAACTAAGTTCAGTTGATGTTTTTGCATAATAATATATCCAAAATAGAATTGGGTGAGCTTGAAAGGAGTGTGCTTTGTGCTCTAGGCACCTGCTGCCACATTTCTGTTGTCTTTAAAAGATATTTAATGGTGATGGCAAGGCAGATCCCAGAGGGCGTGCTTAGATTAAGAGGGGATGCCATTTTGACACAGGCTGCCGTAAGCATTGCAGCATAGAGAACCAGTGATCATCCTCTTTGGATTTCTTCCTTCCCAGATATGCACGGCCTAAGAGATGCCTTTTACTGTCCTTGGAAAGCGACGTTTCATAAACAGAGGTTATAATCATGGACTGATTAATAACAGAATCTGCCACAGTGAAAAGCATAACTTCATTAAACACAGTTATTTCAGACTTCAGCTTTGCTGGTGTTTTCTGGTGCTTCATTCTGTGTTGATTGACGTAGAAATCTACTCTTGTGTAAATACCTGAAAGGAAAAAAGAAGCAAATAAGGTTGGTGTGAACCAGCTGCAATTATACCAGGCAACTGCAAATCTCTATAGAGATAACCACAGCCTCACCAGAGCTTTAGTAGGTATATTCTAAATTGATAATTCACAGGTTTATAAAATTAATTATTTTCAGCAACTTTTTTGTTAACTTCATAGAAAGGTTGATTTGCAATTTAAGTGCAGATTTAGTTTAAAACAGCTGATCAAATTCACAGGTCTTGGGATATTATTCATTTCAAATTACATCACAGCCTCACATATACAGATCCCTTGCATTTATATAGCACTTTAATGTAATAAAATGTCACAAGTTCCCTGAAAGAGGATAATCTGTCAAAACTTTTCATCAGGGCAAAGAAGAAGTGACCAAATGTTTGGTCAAAGAGGTAAGATTTAAGAATGCAAGGTGGAAAGGTGGAGAGGGGTAGGAAGGGAATTCAGACATTTGGACCCAGTCAGCCAAAGGCACTGCTACCAATGATGTGACCAAGAAAGAGGAGGGTGCACAGAGACTAAACGGAAGGAAGATGCAGTTTTCAAGTGGTTTTAGAACTGGAAGAGGATACAGAAATAGAGAAGCCGGGTTGGAGGTGGGGTGGGAAAGGGATGTAAACACAAGAATGACAATTTTAAAATCAAGGCATTCAGGGCCTGGGAGTCAATGTCAGTCAACAAGCACTGGGGTGAGAGGTGAACGGGACATAGTGAGGTAGGATATGGGAAGTAGAGTGTTAAATGGGGTGATCTTTATGAAGGTCAAATTCAGGAACCCAACCAGGAGATCATTGGAATGATCATGTCTAGAGTTAACAAAGGGGTTCCAGTCATAGATAAACTGAGGCAAGAGAGCAGATGCACATTATTATGGAGATAGCAATAGGCAGTCTCAATGGTAGAGAGATTTGGGGTAAGGAGCAATATCTCTGTTCAGAATTGCATTACGTAGTGGGATCTTAAAAAATGTAACTACTTAAAGAGGCACCTGCAAGAACAAACCAGAGCACACTAAATAGAGATGCACAGTTATATATAGACACACTTGCAGAAATGACCATGGGCATAATTACAAATATACATCCAAATATTAATACACATGTACAGCGACACCAGATGTCCACACATTGGCAAATGCATGCATATGCACATAAGAATATATCCAGATATGCAAGCTATCACATAGTTATAAACAAGGAAGAAGACAGAGGGTGGTGGTGGAGGATTGCTTTTCAGACTGGAGGCCTATGACCAGCGGTGTGCCACAAGGATTGGTGCTGGGTCCACTGTTTTTCATCATTTATATAAATGATTTAGACGTGAACATAGGATGTATGGTTAGTAAGTTTACAGATGAAATTGGTGGTGTAGTGGACAGTGAAGAAGGTTACCTCAGAGTACAACAGGACCTTGATCAGATGGTCCAATGGGCTGAAGAGTGGCAGATGGAGTTTAATTTAGATAAATGTGAGGTGCTGTATTTTGGAAAGGCAAGTCAGGGCAGGACTTAAACATTCCATGGGAAGGTCCTGGGGTGTGTTGCAGAACAAAGAGACCTTGGTGTGCAGGTTCATAGTTCCTTGAAAATAGAGTTGCATGTAGACAGCATGATGAAGAAGGCATTTGGTATGCTGGCCTTTATTGGTCAGTGCATTGAGTGTAGGAGTTGGGAGGTCATGTTGCTGCTGTACAGGACATTGGTTAGGCCATTTGTGGAATACTGTGTGCAATTTTGGTTTCCCTTCTATAGGGAGGATGTTGTGAAACTTGAAAGGGTTCAGAAAAAATTTACAAGAATGTGGCCAGCTATAGGGACAGGCTAAATAGATTGGGGCTATTTTCCCTGGATTGTCAGAGGCTGAGGGGTGACCTTATAGAGGTTTATAAAATCATGAGGGGCATGAATATGGTGAATAGACAAGGACCTTTCCCAAAGGTGGGGGAGTCCAAAACTAAGTGCATAAGTTTAAGGTGAGAGTGGAAAGATTTAAAAGGGATCTAGGGGGCAACGTTTTCACGCAGAACGTGGTGCATGTATGGAATGAGCTGCCAGAGAAAGTAGTGGAGACTGGTACAATTACAACATCTAAAAGGCATCTGGATGGATATATGAATAGGAAGGGCTTAGAAGGATATGGGCCAAATGCTGGAAAATGGGACTAGATTAATTTAGGATATCTGGTCAGCATGGACATGTTTGACTGAAGGGTCTGTTCCCATGCTGTGCAGCTCTCTGACTCTGTGATTCTCTGCACCTCGACAAAGAAATTTGCATACATACATAACTAAATTTGTACACTTGATGATGCAAGGTAAATGCACACCAATTTTCCAAGTCACAAACATGTACGGATGCTCACAATCTTATGGATAAGAGGTATGATATAGTATTATACTTTTTCAGGCCTTAATAGTACTCAAATATAATAGAACATATGTCTTTAACATTCATTATTGTTTTTCATATTATACATATCAATCCACACTGATGGAAGTATCTTATCCTTCAAGTGTTGTCTTATTTCATATATAGAGTATTTGATTTGTAGTATTTGAACATTGATCCCATTACATGGTGTAACTAGATAGACTTGCATTGTTTTTAAAACAAAATCACTATTTATCATGTGCATCGGCGTAATATTTAGTTTGATTACATCTAAAAAATCTTAGGTGTTTCAAGAAAAGGGACTATTTCACATAATTCTTCAAATTAAATTGTTTCTTGCTAAAATAGACGTTGCTTACATAGGTTTTCAGACAGTTATTTGTACTTTTTGCTAAATGGGAAGACGACAAATAAAATTCAAAACAGGTTGAAACTCAGGACTTTACATCATATGAAAGTATTTGTAGAGAATGATATTTGATACCTGCAATATATTAAATGATGCATTGTAGACCATACATAATTAACTAAGTAAGGATAATGATCTGGTGACAGTTAAATTCTTCCCACTAAGTGCAATTAATCACTCACTCTACAAATAATTAACTGATTTTCCTTTCATTGTCATTCTGGTATGTTGGTCAACTGGTTTGTAGAAGGTTTAATTCTAGCCTCTGGAAACAATTATGCTAGAACAGAATGAGAAGTCACACCACTGCCTTGACAACATTGATTTTCTGAGATTTGCCTTCTTTAAATAAGGAGGGGAGGGATAATGAAATGCACTCTGTCATATTCTGAATATAGTTCTTCAACTACAGAAAACATAAATGTCTCACTTAAATTGTTTGGGAGATAGTGCTAAATGGGTAAAGTCTGTTTTCTTTATTAGATATCAACAAGATTTTTGTATGATTAATTTTTTTTCTCAATTGTAATCAAAAGTAACTTATTTTTAAATCTTAAAATGCAACTTTGAATTCTGAGCCCAAATACAATGGTTTGAGACCTCTTGCTTGACAGTAACTCATTTTCCTGGGGCTTTTGATATGCAGTGGACTCTGACAGAAGGAGCTTAGCAGCTACAACAAGGAGAAGGTGATGCTGGAGTGGCACCATTGCTACAACAACAGAAGAGTAAGCAAGGGACCGCCACCTTTGACCTTATTTCAGGTGTTTTCACGAAGCAGAGGTAAAAGAAGCAGACAGACTAAAAAAAAATGTTCTGGGACTCTAAATTCCATTTGCCTCTCAGCTTTTGCATGCAGCAGACGGTAGGGACTGCCAGCAGTGATCTTAGATGTCACACAAAGTGTTAGGGAATATAAAAACCATGGAAGAAGCTTGCAGAAAGCTACAGAACAGAGGGATTTTGATTTGGGAATTTTCATGCATGAATCACAAAAAGCTAGCATCCAAGGTCAGTACATAATAGGGAAGGCAAATGGAGGTTGTCCTTTATATAAAGGGGAATGAAGTATAAAAGTAGGGATGTTTTGTATATGGCTTTAGTATACAAAGCACTACTCAGACCACAGCTGGAATATTGTGAACAATTTTGAGCACCTTATCCAAGGAAAGATACACTGGCGTTAGAGGCAGTCCAGGGAAGGTTCAATCCGCTGATACCAAATATGGAGGGACTGTCTTATGAGGAGAGGTTGAGTGGATTGGCCCAGTACTCATTTAGAAGAATAAGAGGCAACCTTATTGAAACATACAAAATCCTTAGAGAACTTGAAGGCTAGATGCGGGCAAGTTTTTTTGCCCTGTGGGAGAGTCTAGGACAAGAGGCAACAATCTCAGAATAAGGAGTTGCACATTTCAGACAAAGATGAGGAGGAATTTATTCCCTCAGAAGATGGTGTCTGTGGAATTCTTTTTTTATGATTACAGAGGCTGTAAAGACTAGGAGGTTAGGTATATCCAAGGCTGAAATAAACAGATTTTTAATCAGTAGGGGAATCAAGGGTCATAGGGAAAAGGTAGGAAAGTGGAGTGGCAAATTATCAGGGCAACCATGATAAATGGCAGAGTAGACTCGTTGGGCTGACTGGCCTAATTATGGTTCTACATTTTGGTCGTAGTGCATCATTAGTGATGTTAGTGATGTCAGATCACATGGATCAGTAGCCTGATGAAAGAACGTTCCAGTAGAGACAAAAACAAAGTTGCTGGAAAAGCGCAGCAGGCCTGTCAGCATCTGTTAAGAAATAAACAGAATTAACGTTTTGGGTCCAGTGACCCTTCCTCAGAACTGGAGGCTCCACAGTTCCAGTGGGGCCCTAGTAAAGTCTGTATAAATAGTGTAAATAGTCAGCGAATATGTCCAGTTCTGTTCTATCAAAGGCACTCAGAATCCAGTCATGATAGCAATGCACTGAGCTTGGAGGAAGGTGGAACATGGATGGCTGCAGTAAGGAAAATCCAGATTATTGCTGTCCTGCTGTTTAAACACTCCGTTTTCTGGCTGCTTCTGTGGTTATCCCACCAGAACAGGTCAGTAGAAGGAGAACAAAGGAAAATTATTTCTCAGTTCCAAACCTGAGTCCTTGGTGTCACATGTTTTCCCTGTTTTAATGCAATATTAGCACTGATAATTATATTGCTTTGTAACCTAAAGCATGGGGTGTTACAATGTTGTACAGGGGGCAATGTTTTCACACAGAGGGTGGTGCGTGTATGGGCCAAATGCTGGAAAATGGGACTAGATTTATATAGGATATCTGGTTGACAAGGACAAATTGAACAGAAGGGTCTGTTTGTGTGCTGTATACCTCTATGACTGTACGAGCTGCACAAAATTGATAGAGCTCCTTCTTTCCCAGTCTTTTATTGAATCAGTCTTAGTGATTAGAACTCCGTATTTTCAACTAAAATTTTGTTAAACTTGAAAGGGTACAGAAAAGACTTACAAGGATGTTGTTGAGATTAGAAGGTTGAGCTATAGGGAGATGCTGAATAGGCTGGGGCATTTTCCCTAGAGCGTCAAAGGCTGAGGGGTGACTTTATAGAGGTTTATAAAATCATGAGGGGCATGGACAGGGTGAATACTCAAGGTCTTTTTCCTAGGGAAAGTGAGTCCAAAACTAGAGGGCCTAAGTATAAGGTGAGAGGGGAAAGATTTAAAATGGACCTGAGGGGCAACTTTTTCACGCATAGGATGGTGTGTGTATGGAATGAGCTGCCAGAGGAAGTGGTGGAGGTGGGTACAGCTTCAATATTTAAAGGGCATATGGGTGAGTATATGAATAGGACGGGATGGGGTTTGAGGGATATGAGCCAAATGGGACTTGATCAGTTTAGGATATTTGGTCAGCGTGGATGAGTTGGACCAAGCGGTCTGTTTCCATGCTATATAACTCTATGACTCTAAAAGAAATCAATCCACCAAAAAGATACATACACACCTTGAAATACTCTTTACATAGACAAGACTGGCTTGGCACAGAAGATAGGGGGTAGTAGACACCAGGCACCAGACTTTGAATTGCAGACAGGCTTTGAAAATTAGGTTTTAGAGATTGCCTTGTGATCCTGACAACCCCAAGACTTTGGACTTTCAAAGAGATAGAGGAACAAAGGTGCCGGAAGGCACTGATTTCTATTAAAGGCATTTTAAGCTTCATAAGAAACTATTGGGCAGAGAGGGAAATGATGTGAAGTAGAGTCAAATTTTCAAAAGTTTTTTTGTACAAACTCAACCAGTCTTTTGCACATTGGGAAAATGTCAGATCACAGAAGTAAAGATTAAATTTGAAACATATTGTTCAGGTTATAGTGAAGGATAGTTCCTCTGTTTTTAACCATACTGCACCCAGCCAAGGAGGTATTGGGAGTCTCAAATGAAAAGTGATCCATTCCCAGTGCTTGCATTCTTTAACAAATATATCAAAGAATGAAACAAAACCCTATTAATCCAAGTAGATGTTGCAGTTAACTCTCCTTGTGACTTCAGACATAGCTGGCAACTTAACCACTTTCTATGTGGGTAGCAGACTGATGGTGGTATAGGTACAGTGGAAAGCAAACATATTATAAAGGTGTAGTTCAACCCAAAATTAAAATTAGCAGATTTGTAAAAAGCTTCAGCATTTTCCAACTGATCCAAACTTATCCAATTTCATGTCTAACATTTGCATTTGATTGCTTCTCATGCCTGCCTGACAAAAGCACAAATTCCTCAATATTTTGCAAGATGTTTTCACCCACGTCCCAATCTGCGGTTGCTGATGCTATGATCGTCTGAAATTTGTTCATAGCCAGCATGAATTCCCACCTCCCCACTGCATAACATTTGAACAACAATTTTATTTTTACAAATCCCAATTAATCAATGCCCGATAACTTTTTGAATATATTTTCCAGATGTCTATCAAATTGATATTGGAAAGAGTTTTGTGGTTATAATTCCCATGCTGTGTAGAACCTTAGTCTTGTTCATCTGGGAGTAAAGTAACTGGTTGATTAAAGCTAAGTGGAACTAACTGGACTAAATTATACAGTGTAACATCAAATGACGAGATGCTGTTAGAGTATTAAGTGCATCATAAAATTGTACAATGCTTCTGCTCAGGGAGAAAGAGGCCTTGAAGAAAATATTGAAATTGATTACTGAATTTCTAAAGCTGAAGTTATCTTCTCGCATTTTCTTGTATTTAGATAACTTGTTACATTTGTTTCCAAATGTCGAAGATATGTTGGTTTTTCAAATGGATACAATTTCCTGAGAATTCAATATACAAAATTTCCCATGGACTTGCTCTCTGCACAGGAATTATCCTTCATTTTCATAGACTTCCCCAGAAGCAATATTCGAACCTAAATTGCCTTGTGTATTCTTTTGTCTCAGTATAACATTAATCTTGAATCAGTGATAATTAGTGCAGTTAGATTATACTGGTTGATTTCTCATAGTATTACACATGGAAAGTAATTGAAAAAAATATTGGTTCATTCTAGTTTTAGGTCTTTGTCTTTTGGTTTATCATGATAGTGGTAAAAAAGTACTATAGATTTTCAAATTCCATCATCTGATGAATACCTGGAACTTCCATGGACTGGAATGGTTTTAAAAGGGAAAAACACTGACTTTGAAATGGCCACAGCAATCACCTGACCACTGTTAGCAGCCTTAGTGAAATAAATGCAGAATGAAGTTAACATTTTCATCAAAAGGTATTGAAACTAATCCAGTCAGTCAGAAGAAAAAAATCCACATCTCCTGTTTTGATCTTCACCTGTATGATAGGTTTCACATATATATTCGAGATAAAAGAGATCACATATTATTATCAAGCTTGGAAACAATGAACTCAGACTTTGGAATACACAGAGCAGCTGTATGTTGAGGAGCTGTTTTTGGTAGAACTGGGAAGATGGATTTGGGATAGGAACTAGCTGGACAAGGTGCTCTCGGTCTCAGCCTCTCTAAAGTGAAAGGATCCTGTTTAAAAAAAACACCAGAACATCAAGAATTTGAAGTAAAGGTGAATAATTTGCTATTGCTGTGATACAAGACATCAATTAAATAAATGTGCTCTCAGGTTAATACCAAACACCTCAAGGTCACCGGAATGATTGTAAATTGATTATTTCATTCATCTTACTTTTGAAATGGACACAATCCTTTTATATCTTTGTACCTGTGTGCACATGCTTGCCATCACTTCTTTATTACATTCACATCTCTCAAAACCTTGGCCAGAATTTTCCCTTGTTGGGTCTAAATGTGGGGAGGTTGGGGGGGTGGTGGTGGTGGGGAGGTTGTGCTAATGTTGATTAATTCACCAAATCCACTGTGAAGAAAACCTGACCGATTGCATGCTAATCAGGTTGTTAAGTGCTAACAGCAAGCTTACATGATTAACTTAGCCTCTCACTGGTCTTGACAGTGACATACTGGCGCTCCAGAAGCTGTCAGCCAATCAGAGGTGTGCAGCTTCTGGGTCCGTCGGACCTACTCTTCAGGGGATCTGAGGGCAAGAAGGTGGGTTTCTTCCTTTTGCTTCTCAGTGTCATGGGGAGAGGGACGGAGGGGTGTTGGAGGCAAGAGAGGGGACTGGCTTTGAGGGCTCACCTCTTTCCCTAATCGAAGTCTCCAATTGGCAATTAGAGGCCCCTCCAATCCCCTAAACCCGTAAGTAGGTCTCCCTAGTTATGGGAAACCAGCCACTCTTCTCCTGTTGGAAAAGCAGAGAACAGGGGAGGTGGTGAGTTCAAACCCTCTGTTTCCATAAATTGACCACTTAAGGGCTATAACTGCTGGCAGGTAAAGAAAGTCCCCAATGGACTTCTCATGCAGAATATAATCGGTGAAGTGGAGAGATGGGAGTGAGTGAGTGAGTATCAATACAGGGCCAACTCGCCCAAGTACTTCCCCTCTCTCCACCCCCCTCTCTCTCTCTCTCTCTCTCTCCACCTCCAGGAAGGAAAATGCTAGACTTTGTAATTGGCTTCTTTTGTTGCTGGTGAAGCAGTTAATAACATTTTAATTGGAGAAAGGTGTAGCCACTTGCTAAAAATAACACAAATGTTTGTTGCAGCCAACTGAGGAGGTTGAAAAGAGAGACGCCAACCTCACCTGTTTGTAAAATAATTGGGAGTTTTCCAGGATTGTTCCCATAGATGAACGAAAGATTTGTAAGACAAATTATTCTTTGAAAAGCAATGTAAGGGTCTGTAGTATTAAAATGCATGGGAAATCGTGTCTCACGAACTGAGTTTTTTGAAGAAGTAAGAAAGTGGATTGATGAGGGCAGAGCAGTGGACTGACCGATATAAATTTCAGTAAGGTGTTTGACAAGGTTCCTATAGTAGACTGGTTAGCAAGGTTAGACCACATGGAATACAGGGAGAACTAGCCATTTCGATACAAAACTGGCTCAAAGGTATAATGATGTGGAGGTGCTAGTGTTGGACTGGGGTGGACAAGGTCAGAAATCCCAAGACACCAGGTTATAGTCCAACAGGTTTATTCGAAAACACAAACTTTCAGAGTCTTGCAGGCTCCAAAAGCTTGTGTTTTCAAATAAACCTGTTGGACTATAACTTGGTGTTGTGTGATTTCTGACTTTGTTAAAGGTAGAAGACAGAGGGGGGTGGTGGAGGGGTTTCAGAATGGAGGCCTGTAACCAGCGGTGTGCCACAGGATCGGTGCTGGGTCCACTGCTTTTTGTCATTTATATAAATAATTTGGATGTGAACATAGGAGGTATGGTTTGTAAGTTTGCAGATGACACTAATTGGAGATTTAATGGACAGCGAAGAAGGTTATCTCGAGTACAATGGGATCTTGATCAGATGGGCCAATGGGCTGAGAAGTGGCAGATGGAGTTTAATTTAGATAAATGTGAGGTGCTGCATTTTGGAAAGGCAAATCAGGGCAGGACTTACACAGTTAATGGTAAGGTTTGGGGAATGTTGCTGAACAAAGAGACCGTGGAGTGCAGGTTCATAAGTTCCTTGAAAGTGGAGTCGCAGATAGACAGGATAGTGAAGAAGGCATCTGGTATGCTTGCCTTTATTGGTCAGTGCATTGAGTATAGGAGTTGGGAGTTCACATTGTGGCTGTACAGGACTGTGTAATTCTGTTCTCCCTCCTATAGGAAGGATGTTGTGAAACTAGAAAGGGTTCAGAAAAGATTTTTGAGAATGTTGCCAGGGTTAGAGGCTGAATAGGCCGGGGCTATTTCCCCTGCAGCATCAGAGGTTTATAACATCACGAGGGGCATGGATAGGGTAAACAGGCAAAGTCTTTTCCCCTGGAGTGGGGAGTGCAAAACTGGAGGGCCTAGGTTTAAGGTGAGAGGGGAAAGATATAAAAGGGACCTAAGGAGCACCCTTTTCATCCAGATGGGGGTTCGTGTATGGAATGAGCTGCCAGAGAAAGTGCTAGAGGCTGGTACAATTACAACATTTACAAGGCATTTGGATGGTTATATGAATAGGAAGGGTTGAGAGGGATATGGGCCAAATGTTGGCAAATGGGACTAGATTTATATAGGATATCTGGTCGGCATGGACGAGTTAGACCGAAGGGTCTGTGCTGTATATCTCTATGACTCTATGACCATATCCTAAGTTGTCCACATTTAATGTTCACTAATGGCTTCCATGGGATAAGGACACACCACAAAAGATGGCATCTGGATGTACCTTTCACACATAATTCAAGCATGTGTATCGTATAATATTTTATTGTTTTTCATCCACTGCAGCTTTCTGATGATACTGGAACAGCTTTCATTCAGAACATGTCAACAACTAATTTCCCCGTACCACACTGTTCTTAATAATAATGCACACGTACAATCACAGCCCCAGGAATTGACATCTGTATCTATCGATGCTGGCATACTGCTCATGTATACACTCTAATGTCACTTAATGTTCCTCTCCTTCTGCAGGAGAAAAATCATGCCCATTCATCAGGAATGTACCCAGAGCCTGACCTCATTTCAGGAATGGGTCACTGAGCTGGCAGGCTACATGCCTCTGCTGAAAGCTATGTGGATACCTTACAGACATCTGGTAAGGAAGCCTTCAATCTGATACTCCCAACTACACGTCCAGCACCAACGTCTTAGTGAAACCTTGTGTAAGGGTGGCAGCTCACAATGCTGACAAATTGTTATATTTTGTTATACAGCTTCTGGATCCTACTCCCAAGCAGGAACAACGAAAAAAGCCCTCACCCTCAGGTCCTTCACTACCAGCCCCTCGACCTACATCTGTGAGAAGGAAAAATCTCAAGCCTCCATGGATGCACCATCAAGGCCTACTTCCACACTGTCCAGCACCACAGAGACTACACCTCTGTGGGTAATCTGTCTAGAGTACATTAATATGTCCCTTTATAGTGAGCACTGCACTAATATGAGGCCACAGCTAGGTGAAGATATGGTTGAGGTTTCTAACACACTGCTGACTGCTGCAGAACAGGCCCCCGTTATAGATGATGAGCTGG
The DNA here is from genome assembly GCF_021869965.1 of Rhincodon typus. Lineage (NCBI taxonomy): Eukaryota > Metazoa > Chordata > Chondrichthyes > Orectolobiformes > Rhincodontidae > Rhincodon > Rhincodon typus. Next base: position 24,915,586 of record NC_063348.1, on the reverse strand, counting down.
TGGAGATGCAGAGACATGCAGGGGAACATTGAGTAGAGATACCAGAGACACATACTGACTGGAGCAAAGCGCCGAGGAATCTGTCCAAGTTCTGTCTGATATCATTTCTCCAAAATGGCAGAGCGCAGCTATCTCCAAGGATGACAGCTCTGTGGAGAGTCAAGTCTAACAGAACAATCAGTATCTGCCGGATTTCCATGGGAACCTTCACGACATCGCTCAAGCCTGGATAATATTTATTCAGTGGCTCATGAGAGGAGGTCAAGGGACCTTGTCCTTCCTGCAGGAGCCCTATCCTCTCAAGGGGTGAAGGAGGTGCCATCACACAGATGCCAGGAGAAACAAGCAGGTATCCAGGGATTGTCATCTCACCACAGGTGTCCTTTTCCTGGCACCCAAATACAACTACCGGCTCACGACAAGGAGGTTATGCCCTCACATCTGGTGCCAGAGCCCCTTAGCCCCTGAAACCCCAGGGTATCTGGCATCTAATATGAGGAGGAGTTTGTCCTATCAAAGGGTAGAGAATCTGTGGAATTCTTTACCAAAGAGGGCTATTGAGGCTTTGAAGTATATCCAAGGCTGAGAGAGACAGATTTTTAATAAGTCAGGAGAATCAAGGCTTATGGGGATAAGCCAGGAAAGTAGTTTTGAGGGTCATCAGACCAGCCATGATCTTACCCAATGGCAGAGATGGGCTAATGGGCTACTTCTGCATGACATTGTTTGTTTTTATCTGAGCCCAGCCACAAAGTGGTCAGCAGGCTTCCTCAAGCTCAGCTGTGCTGCCAGGGTGACACCAAGATACAATAGCAGGAAAAGAAGATTAAACAACATTGAAATCACTTTAAGCTCCCAGGTGACAACCTCCTGTACAACATTACACTTCACACAAATATAGCAGTTTGTAATTGTGACACTTTGTATGCTACCAGTCCTTAGTCTCTTTAAAATCTGTGAAGGCTTCTGATTATTTGTTTTCCTTGTAGAATACTTTGATGGGCGCTGACCTTCACACACACAATCCCATGCACATCCTATGGAGCATTGCAAAAGCTGTTGAGGCTATCCTTCTTTGTTGTTCTTGGGAAGAACGTAACCTCTGGAAAGTGGGAAGACAAGTTAGACGTTTGGGAGTCAATCAGCGTGGAGTAATCCCTCTATATCTCTGTTAATTTCCCTTAATTTAACTTAATTATATTAATCTAATGTAAAGTTAATGGCAAACCAAGTATATTAATGTTGTAAAGATATAAAGCAAGCATTCTCTTGAGGGCAGGAACATCTTTACACCATAATTTGTTCATAATTCTGATTGTCTACATATATTAATGCAAAAGGGGTTCTTGTGGCACAGTAGCAATCTCCCTACCTCTGGGCTAGGAGGTCCATGTATAAGTCCCACCAGCCACAGAAATATGTCACACAGCATGTCTGAATAAATTAATTAAAATACTTTATGTTAGTGCAACGTCATTCTCCCTCAAATCTGCTATCAGGTTCTCTCTGGTCTGTCTGCCTCATTTCAGTATGGCCTTGGCTTCTTCAACATCCTCATCATCAACATTGACTCCTTCAGCATCGCCATCGGATTCAACTTCTTCCTTCTCTCAGAAGAGTGGTCCATCTCCCCCTCTTAGTTATCACCCCCTTTGTGGAGTTGGGTCGTGGACAGTGCAGCAAACAATCAGTATTCTGGAGACTTTGTTTGACAAAGAGCTCCTCCTGACTGGTCCAGGACAAAGCACATCTTCAGAAGACCAACTGTCTGCTCAGTAATGACCTTGGTGGTGTTGTAGACAGGTTTGTAGCACTGCTGAGCATCAGACTGAGGGTTAAGGAATGGCAGTTTTAGCTATGCCTTCTGGGGTATTAGTTGTTACCCATAAGCCAGCCCTGGCGGTAACGCAGGGGATGTAAGCATAGGGGCAACTCCCTGGATAGTGGGCACATGAGAATTATTTCCTGTGGTCACAAATGAACAGGACATTGAGGGAGTTAATTTCCTCTTGCTCAGGAACCTTGCTTGATGATGCCATGGAGTTTTGATTGCCACATGTTTACAGATGATGACCCCATGTACCTACGAGAAACCAGTGTTGGCTATAAGTGCAATAACCTGGCACTTGGCTCACTGGGTCCGTGGTGAACTGGGCAAACTGTATTGTTTCCCTTTAAACAGCATTTGTGAAATCATGAATGTTCTTTTGAGCTGCTGACTAGAAAATGCCAAACACGGGGATTTGAGGTTTTAAAGGAGCTGGTGGCAAGGAAGTTCAATGCTGCTGTGACCTTCATCACCTCAGGCACAGCGCTGTATTCCAAGTGGTACATCTGCTGATCTGCCTGTCGGAGGTGGCAGGTGTAGGCGATGGTGTTTCCAATCAAGTGACGAAGCCTCCAGCTTTCATTCATCTTCAGGTACACACTCTCTCAGTACATTGCTTGATGTAGTCATGGCACTGGTACCCATCTTCATGTGTTTTTTGTTCATCCACAGCCTTGTTTCATGGATTCTGTTGGCATTTGGCATTCCTCTTACTTCTCTGCCTTCTTAACCTCAGCAAAACTAGCGCAGATGCGGGTTAAACTGCTCAAACATCTGTGAAGTACTGATCTGTGAAGATATATCTGAAATGAGATGTTTATTTTCCATGTGAGATCTTGAAATAGTTAAGCTACCCTTTGGCCCTTGTCAAGTTGCTCATGTGTTGCACTACAGCCACATCTATATGAAGAGGGCCATCCTGAATGAACGATGACTGCTTTCCTCTTCCCATTTTTGCTAAGTGCAAAATCTTTCTAGCCTTGATTTTTACAGTCCTTTCCATGCATGTGACAATTAGCTCAATCTGACTCTTGGTTTCCTTCCCCTTATCCCCTGCTATACAGCCCTATAACATTGGAATCTACAGGCTGCGTAACAGTTTCATCACCATATTCTTGACTTTGAGATACATGGGCTTGCGAATGCTACTGCATTGGTGCACATGGTATAACCACTGTCATAGGTGCCCTTCTTCTCAGAGTTAAATGAACCATTGAACATGGTTGAGATGTTGGTGTTAGGAGTTGAAAGATCATATTGCCCCATCAGTGTGACTCTCTCCTCTGTATCCCAGTTTTCACCCTCCATTGCTCATGGTCCCTCCAATAGCACTGACAACCGTGCCTTTTATGTTCTTTCTCTAATGTTCCTTTCAACCTAATGCACTTTTGAGTAGAGTTCCATTTGCTGGAGTCAGCTAGTGCAACTGCCTCACTTGAGCAGGCTTGTTGACCCAACCAGGTTTAACCCCTTGCACTGTAAGTGTTTGTGCAAATAAATACCTTGGTTATAATGGAGACAAGTTACGGAAGAAGTTTGTATGCACTGGAGTTTGAAGGAAGAAATCTATACTGCCAAGTACACATCTTGTACAGTCAGGTCGGTGAACACATGTTTTTCCTGTTTTTGCTCCTGTGGCTATAACCCAGCAGGCTGAGGTGCTCCTGAGCATTCGTGTCATGCCAGTGCACATACAAAAGGATCACAACCATCATAGTCAGGGAAGCTGACCTACCTGAAACGTTCTGAGAATGTAATACCAAATGTTTAACCCACTATCAAGAAACTGAATTTTTGTCTTTCCCTCACTTTAATTCCCTACTGCCTGTCCTTCTGAAAGAACACCTTCCAGGTGGACCCAGAAGTGTCTAACCATTGACTTTAGTTTTTTTTTGTTTTCTTTTACTCGCTCCTCACTCTTTCAGGTTAATGTACAATTTTAAGAATGAGAGTCAACCTGATCCATGGCTGTGTAAATGCTACTCACCCCAATTTGATAATTAGTTCCCCACATTTTTGAGTTTGTGAGGAAGAAACATTCATTAAGTGATGTGGTTTCCTCGCTCAAAGTCTGTTTTACTGCACTAATTGATTGTTGAGGAGTTTGTCCTCATATAATGAAAATGGCAGGACCACTAACATAAAAGCTAGGAGCAGGAGTAGGCAATTCAGCCTCTCAAACCGCTTCATCATTTGATATGATCGTGGCTGATCTCATCTCGGCCTCAATTCCACTTTCCTGCCTGCTCTCTATAACCCTTCAACCCATTCCTAATGAAAAATCCATTTATCTCCTCCTCAAATTTACTCAATGTCCCAGCATCCACTGTATTCTGGAGTAATGAATTCCACAGATTCACAACCATTTGAGAGAAGTAATTCCTCCTCATCTCTGTTCTGATAACAATGTCAATTACAGATCACTGTGATTAATTTAGCTTCTCTTTGGGAGTATGAGTAATTCTAGCATTACTGGGATGATGGTGTTTACTAATAAGAATTACTTTGTGTGAGGTCACAATGAAGGACTCTCCTTCTCAACCTTTCCTTCTCCTGAAGTGTGGTAACCGTCAGGTTAAACCACCACCAGTCATCTGTCTGTAAAGAGAGATCAACCCCATGATCCAGTAGGGCTAAGGTCACTTTACCTTTCTATATTGTGTATGAATCCAGCTGTTCAGTCATGCTATTCCTTCCTCCTTCCTCTCCTTACCTGATCAGAGTTTTTATACGTAATTCTGTGTGACTGCTATGCTGTTCCCTCCTGAAACATTAAACTTTAATAAATGCCGATATCTTTGTTAGGCCATCAATCTTACACAAAACTGAATTCACAGCGTGTGCTAAGATTCCACGCTAGGATCTCATTTTTTAAACAGTGTTCTGACATAGGCGCCAGTGTTCTCAATGTGCTCCACTCAGGAATAATGAAACAATACAGTAAATCGAGAGGACAATTAGCTCTGTTGTCTGTGAACATTTAATCTGATAATCCTTTAAATTATGTTTAAGCAAATTTCCTCAGATTTCGATATGAGATCACATGAAATTCTGCTTTTACAAATTTCTTCTGACTTTCTACTGTTCCCTGACAAGCTTTATTTCCTTTTACCCATTAGCATTTTACTATCCATTAATTTATCACTTTTGTGCTGCCTTGGGCTAATGTCTCATCTATCAATTACGAATGGGAGGAATTTCTATTTCTCGAGTTAATATGTTAGAATTCCTAATCTGCTCGACTGTTGTGGTTGTGTATATCATGTGAACAAAGGTCAAAATATCAGGAAATCAGGTCTAGACCTGTTTCACATTCATTTCTGACAAAGTACGCTTTCCTGAGAATGCTGTCACGTGTGTGTGTCTTATTAAAAGGTACCAAACAATTTTAAGATATTTAAATTGAGTGAAGATGTACCTGTCTGTTTTTAATCTCCTGGGAAAAATGCCATTTAATTTATTCTGAGTCCAATGGAAACTCCCTGTGTAATAGATCTCTTATGGGGAAAATTTTTAGTTTTTTAAAAATTTCTATGTTTACAGTGTATTTTTAGCATTGAGTGTTACATTAAGATTTTTTGTCAAGTTTAATTAGGAGAATCAGAGATTTGTTCATATTTCATTGTTCATTTTGCTATAACTGTAGGTTAGGTCCAAACCAAACTAATAGAAGCCTAATATCTGCTAAGGCATTATTATTTACAAAATATTACATGTTAAATTGATGGCTACAGCTCAGATACATGCCGCTTTGTCTATAGGATTGAATCTTTTGGATTTTTGGCTAAGTCTCAGTTTCATCATGCTTATGGAGAGTCTCTCTCCATGAGGCCTAGTGAATTTTTTTCACCGTATCTTACCAACCTAGCCACATTAGCTACCTAGAGAAGGGCACCCTTCTCTCCAGATTCTAGCTCCATTCTATCACCAGCCATTTCCAGAAAAACTCACCAATCATTGGATATTCCCCAGCATCCCCGGCATCTACTCCATCTTTAACACACAGCTGTGCCCCCAGATAAACGTTGACAGTTGGTGATCACCAACAATGTAATGGCACAGCAGCTACAAACCCACACTGTTCGTGGCATCCCTAACACTCCCTTGCACATCCAACCCCATTCTCTCACCCTTGTCACTGTTTAACTACAGGCCACAAGTTTACCTGTCCTCAGCTACATCCCATCTAAATGCCCTCACGAGATCACTGCGACTCTGCTTCCAATACCCACTGGAAACATGCAGCTTCTCATTGTCAAGGAGGGGATCATGCTAGCAATCAGACAAAGACAATTTTATTTGCTATCAGCAATAGCAATGACAAACAAAACCAACAGAAGCTGCAGTTCAGCCCCACAATAGAAACCAAATGCTGCCATGCTGACCAACAACTATTTTACAGTCCACAATTGCTGCACCCAGCTGCCATCTATTGGATCCGGGTGTTAATCAGGTCCTGTCAGGTTTGTAACCACCGATGCAGCTGAGCTTTGTCATGGACAAGGACAGCTTCCTCCTCCCCAGTGTCCTCATCATCCTCCTGGAAGATTGCTGTCATTCTCAGCATCTATCACATCGCCTTGTTGTCTGCTCCAATTGTGCAGAGCACAGCATGCCAGGATGATGTGGCACCCTCTGTCCAGGCTGTACAGGAGGGACAACCCTAATGTTGAGGCACTGACCACCCTTGATTGGTTACAAAGGACTGGACATGTCGTCCGCATGACCATCACAAGACTGCCTAAGCAAGTGCTCTACTCCTGGCCCCAAAACTGCAGTGAAGACTCTGCTGGACAGAGAAAACACATCACAGGTACCCTCAAGGCCTCACTGGCAAAGTGCAGCATTCCGACAGACACCTGGGAATCACTGGCCCAAGACCGTCCAAAGTGGAGGAGGAGTATCCGGGACGGTTTCGAGTACCTCGAGACTTGCCGTCGGAAAAAGCAGAAGTCAGGCGAAAACAGTGCAAGGAACCCCACCCACCCCTTCCCATGACCACTCTCCTCCCCAAGTGTAACAGCCTACAATAGCCGTATTGGTCTGTACAACCACCTACGGACTTACCCAGAAAGTGGAGGAGAGTCATCCTTGTCTGCGAGGGACCTCCAATGAATGAATGAACAAGGCCCTAGGATTTTAAGTGCTCATCCAGATTCTTCTTAAATGTTGCAAAAGTTCTTGCCACCCCATTCACACAGGCAACACGTTCCATATCTCTACCACACTCTGGGTGATTTTTTTTTCAGATCTCTTCTAAACCATTTGCTCCTCACCTTAAACTTGAGTGCTCTGGTCTTAGACATATCTGCCATGGGGAAAAGATTCTCACTGTCTATTCTGTGTATGCCTCTCATACTTTTGCATACCTCAGTCAGATCGCCCCCTTAAACTCCTTCGCTCCAAGGAAAACAAATCCAGTGTATCCAGTCTCTCCTCATAACTGAAACTTATCATCCCAGGCAACATCCAGATGAATCTCCACTGCACCCTCTTCAGCACAATCATGTCTTTCCGATAGTTTGGTGACCACACAGTATTCCATCTGCAACCTAACAAATCACTTAGAATCACTTATAAAATTGTAACAAGTCTTCCTTGCTCCTACATTCTATGGCCAGCTCATGAAGGCAAGCATTCTGCATGCCTATTTCACTACGCTGTTTATCTATGCTGACATCTTCAGGGATCTGTGACTTGTACACCAAGATTCCTTTGTTCCTCAGTACTCCCTAAGGACCTACCATTTATTGTGTATATTCTTTCCTCATCAAACTGCCCAAATTGCAGCACCCCGCACTTATTAGGATTAAATTCCATCTGCCATTGCTCTGACCAATTTACCAGCTGATCAAAAGCAGACCTTCCTCCTCAGTACCAATAATGCCCCCAATTTTCATGTCATCTGCAATCTTACAAAATACATAATAGAACCGACAATCGACTCGCACACCTCACCCTGGACTTTGCCTCCTACTGAATGAACTCCCTCCATCTCCTGCCCTCATGGTTGGACCCTTCCCTCACCTGACCTCTGCCACCCTCACAAGCTGACTCTGCTTCATATGTTCTGCAGTCTTTACTGGCTGGCTCCCCAGCTCACTGGAGGCAATCAATCAGGCTCATTGTTGAACCATAGAATCATACACTTCAGGAGAGGCCCTCAAGTCTGTACTGCCAAAGCTACACTGAATCTACTCTTGCCCCACCTTCCAGCACTAGGCTCCGTGCCTTGAATGTTATGACTTTTCAAATGATCATCCAACCACTTTCTAAAGATTGTGAAATTATCCACCTCAACTACCCTTCCTGGCAGTGCATTTCCACCGTTATCTGGATGGAAAATCTTTCCCTCGAATCTCCTGCTTTTCACTTTAAAATTATGCCCCCTTGTTACTGACTTTCCACTAAAGGGAACTGCTGCTTTCTATCCACCCTGTGAATGCCCTTTATAATCTTATACATGTCAATCAGGGCCCCTCTCATCCTTCTCTGCTCCAAAGAAAACAACCTGAGCTTATCCAGCCTCTCTTCATAGCTTAAAGTAGTCCATCCCAGGCAACATCCTGGTGAATCTCCTCTGCACCCTTTCCAGTCCAATCACATCCTTCCTAAACTGCAGCAACTAGACTGCAAGTCCAGCTGCAGCCTAACCAAAGTTCTGCGCAGCTTCAACATAACCTCCCTACTCCTATAATCCATGCCTCGACTGATAAAGGCCAGTGTCCCTCTTAACTATCCATTAACCTAACCCTCTACCTTCAGGAATTTGTGGACAAGAACCCCAAGATCCCTCTGTTTCTCTGAGCTTCCTAGTGTCCTGCCTTTCATTGAGCTAACTCTATGGTGGGAAACCAATCAGAAGCTGGACTCATTAAAGCCCACATACTTGTGAGAAAGTCCAAACTGTGGAATCCTATGGCTTTCTCAGCAATCCTGTGCATCAGGTAAGTAAAAATTCAGCCCAGTGTTTCATGGTTGAAGTGATCAAGAAAAGGGGATATGCCAGAGAGTTCAGCCGGCATTGAAACAACCAATCCACAGCTCTTGTTATGCAGGAATTATATCTGTAGTACTTCAAGTGGAACATTTTATGCACCTCTGAGTCAGCAGAATGCTATGAACAAACCTGTTCCACCTGCTACAACAAGCTTGACCAATAAGCAGAGACAACAAGGTGCAGGACTGGATGAACACAGCAGGCCAAGCAGCATCATAGGAGCAGGAAGGCTGACGTTTCGGGCCTCGACCCTTCATCAGAAAAGGGGGAGGGGAAGGGGTTTTTGAAATAAATAGGGAGAGAGTGGGAGGCAGATAGAAGAGGGATAGAGGAGAGGAAACAAACAGGTCGAAGAGGCGGGGATGGAGCCAGTAAAGGTGAGTGTAGGTGGGGAGTTAGGGAGGGGATAGGTCAGTCCAGGGAGGACGGACAGGTCAAGGGGGCGGGATGAGGTTAGTCGGTAGGAGATGGGGGTGCAGCTTGAGGTGGGAGGAGGGGATAGGTGGGAGGAAGAACAGGTTAGGGAGGCGGGGATGAGCTGGACTAGTTTTGGGATGCGGTAGGGGGAGGGGAGATTTTGAAGCTTGTGAGATCCACATTGATACCATTGGGCTGCAGGGTTCCCAAGCGGAATATGAGGTGCTGTTCCTGCAACCTTCGGGTGGCATTGTTGTGGCACTGCAGGAGGCCCAGGATGGACATGTCGTCTGAGGAATGGGAGGGGGAGTTGAAATGGTTCGCGACTGGGAGGTGCAGTTGTTTATTGCGAACCGAGCGTAGGTGTTCTGCAAAGCGGTCCCCGAGCCTCCGCTTGGTTTCCCCGATGTAGAGGAAGCCACACCGGGTACAGCGGATGCAGTATACCACATTGGCAGATGTGCAGGTGAACATCTGCTTGATGTGGAAAGTCTTCTTGGGGTCTGGGATGGGGGTGAGGGAGGAGGTACGGGGGCAGGTGTAGCACTTCCTGCGGTTGCAGGGAAAAGTGCCGGGTGTGGTGGGGCTGGAGAGGAGTGTGGGATTTCACAAGCTTCAAACTCTCCCCTCCCCCTACCGCATCCCAAAACCAGTCCAGCTCGTCCCCGCCTCCCTAACCTGTTCTTCCTCCCACCTATCCCCTCCTCCCACCTCAAGCCGCACCCCCATCTCCTACCGACTAACCTCATCCCGCCCCCTTGACCTGTCTGTCCTCCCTGGACTGACCTATCCACTCCCTAACTCCCCACCTACACTCACCTTTACTGGCTCCATCCCCGCCTCTTCGACCTGTTTGTTTCCTCTCCACCTCTCCTCTCCTCTATCCATCTTCTATCCGCCTCCCACTCTCTCCCTATTTATTTCAGAACCCCCTTCCCCTCCCCCTTTTCTGATGAAGGGTCTCGGCCCAAAATGTCAGCCTTTCTGCTCCTATGATGCTGCTTGGCCTGCTGTGTTCATCCAGCCCTGCACCTTGTTGTCTTGGATTCTCCAGCATCTGCAGTTCCTACTATCTTGACCAATAAGCAGCCTAATTCCTGATGGATAACATGGCCTGCTAGGCCTTTGCTCAAAATACAGGAAAGTGTAACTGGAAGGTCTTGTAAGGAGTTACTGCTCTAATCCGCAATCATTTCTCTCCCATGTAGTGAGCACACCAACAGCAAATGCAAGCAGGATTCTGTCAATGATTTGAGGAACAGTGGGCAAGGCAACATGAGTGGCTTCACTCAGTCCAAGACCTGGATCCACGCCTGTGAGTCTACAGGTCAAGGCCAGACATTGTTTCAGGGAGACACTATCTTTGGGAGGAGGGCACTAAGAGTCATGGAGTGGATAGTGATGAGATAGAGAGTTGTGCTGTGGTCTGAGGAGGGGGAATGTGAGAGAGGCTGCTCCAGCCAGGGAGGGCAGGAGGACACAAGGAGGACATGAGCAGTCATTGTAGCAACAAAAAGTTTTACACTGTGACAAACCATAGCTTTCTGAAATTTGCTCATCAGTACCCTGAGTGAAAAAAAAAATCAAAATATGACCTTCTCCACCAACCTCATGCAAAATGGTTGGACATCTCTGTGCTTTAGGGCATTGCAGCTGTGAAGTTGGTATTTAATTGGTAGTGAACGTCATCTAAGCTCTGAACCTTTAAGCTTCTACTTCCATCTAGGTAAGTGTAAAGATAAACTGCAAATGCAGTCTCATCATTGCTCATACAAGAATCCAACAGCTAACTTGTACATCAGGTAACCGAGCTAATATCCACAACGACAAAAACATAAATTGTTGGAAAAACTCAACAGGTCTGGCAGCATCCATGGAGATAAAGCAGAATTAACCTTTCCGGTCCAGTGGCCCTTCTTCAAAACACAGCTAATATCCAACCAAGAGATTCTTACTTAATCTCTACCAGCACCACATTCCCTTCCCGTACCATCACTTCCCCAGTGCAACAATACCCAGTTTGTCCATTACTTTCTACAGAATGCTTTCAGTTGGTGTTTGTCAATGTTAGTGAAAGAAATGGCAGAATTCAGAAAGAGCCGATTTTCTCATCGAAGGGGAATTAGTGAACCAGATAGATCTTTAGGACAATCCTTTAGTCACTGACACAGCTTTTCATTTATTTTCTTCTACTTTAATTAACTAAGTTTAAATTCTCCAAAACCTGTGGTCGGATTTGACATTTGTGCCTGTATCATTAGTCCAGACCTACTCTATTAGGAGAACCCCAATGTCACTGTACCCCACATAACTACTGATTCAATAACTAGATGTTTTTACAAGGTTATCCTTGATTATTTGTTGTAAGTCTTTCAGTGGAACATCATATATTTTCTCAAGTGACATCTTAACTTAACTGTAAGGTCCAAAGTCAGGAACTTACTGACCAGGTCATAAAATTCTGATCTTTATTTGGCTCTATGACACAATGGCACAGAAACATGAATGCATGAGCTCAAAAATCTCTCCTTCAAATTGAGCATTTGATGAGTTAGGCTTCAATGCCCATTACAAACACATCAGTGCTAGAAAAACTTTAAAGATATGATCACCGGAGAGGCAAAGAGTTTATTTAATACATCCTTAAATTTAAGTATTTTTCTTAATTCTTTTATCATAAGGCATCATCCACAAATGGCCAAGGAACAACATTGTATAAATGGTATTACTGTAAATACCTATATCTGGACTGGTGCTCAAGCAGCCAGTTTTCACCTTCAGCAGGACAACTTCCAATTTCCGGGCTGTTGGAAGATATTTAAGAGATAGAAAAATTCCCCCAGTGACCTCCTGAAAGAAGCAAAAAACAAGTAAAGTTATAGCAGACCTGAAGTCATTACATCAAAGATATCAAATAAATATAAGTTCTTGTTGTTACTGTTTGCATGCATGATTTATTCAGTTCACCTTCTATCAATCTTAAGCAGTTAAAGAATCTGGTGATCTGTAGTGATGTTCCCCAGCCATCAGTGTTTGTTTGATTTTCCTTATTAATGACCTACACTTTGGGGTACAGGCATATTTCAAAGTTTCCTTATCGTATGAAACTGGGAAAAGTTGTATGTTGCGAGGAGGACAGAGTGGAACGTCGGAAGGACATGGAATGATTGGTAGAATGGGCAGACAGGTGGCAGATGAATTTCAAAGTGGAAAAATGTGAAGTGATTCATTCTGTTGGGTAGAACATGGAGTGACAAAACAAAATAAAAGACAGCATACTAAAAGGGGTAGAGGAGTTGGAAAACCTGGTTGGATATGTGCATAAGCCATTGAAGGTGGCATGACTGGTTGAGAGAGCAGTTAATAAAACATATCGTATCATTTGGGCTTTAGTAAGAGGTGCACAAAGAATCACAACGGGAAGTTATATTGAACATGTATACCCAGGTCCTATTACATTTGATTCCTGACATTGCAATTTGGGAAGGATTTGGAGGCATTGGATAAAGTGCAGAAAAGATACATAAGAATGGTTCCAAGAATCCGGAACTTCAGCTATAAAGATAAATTGGATAAATTAGGACTGCTTTCCTTAAAGAGAAGGCTGAGAGAAGATTGACAGAGGTAATTAAAATCACAAGGACAGAATAGATAGGGAGAAACTGCTTCCATTCATGAAAAGCATCAAAAATAAGAAAACAATGGCTGGAAATGAACAGTAAAAGCATTACAAGAGAAAGCCTTTTCATGTAGTGAATGATGATGATCTGGAATACACTGCCTCGAATTGGGTGGAATCAAGTGCAATTGAAACATTTAAAAGTGACTTAGATGGTTATCGGAAAACGAAGAATGTGCAGTGTTACAGGGTGAAAGCAGGACTATGACATTTAATCAATTGTGCATTTGGAGAGCCAGTGCAAAGACAATGGGTCAAATTATCTTCTTCTGCACTGTAGCAATTCTATGATTCTGATGATATACAAGCTGTATCTTCATGTTACAATTATTGGAGCCATAGAAATGTAGGTTCTTCAATGACTTCTTTCTAGCTTCTTAGCTCCAAGGACAGAAATCACACTATTTTACATTATAGTGTAATGGTCTTTCTTGTTTTTATTCACTTGGGGTCTTACCCTTAATTTACATGAAGCTCATTATGTATTTATTACTTCTGACTTGCTGTGGGATGTTGATTTTCCACTCCTCATAGTGTTAAAGTCATGGGAATAACAGCTATCCCATATTGGAATTTGTTACAACCAGGTGAGAAGGGTTCATGGCTCCTCTCTTTTTTAACCTTCCCTTGGTGGCTACAGGAAATAACATCTTATTTTCCTTTTTAGTGCATAGCTACCGCTCTTCAATTAAACTTAGTTAACAAGATTAAAATGATGGTGAACAAGTTCAAAGGTTTTTCTGAGAGAAAGTAAGCTTTTATTATTTGTTAAAAAAAACACAACATCCAACACATACGCATACACACAACTCATGTATTGAGCTTCCAGAAATTATGAGGACAACAGAAAAAATAAGGGCTGTTACAATTTAATTTTTAAAAAAATTTAAGTTGTGAGAATGAAGCCTGACTCTCAACTGTTTCACTGCCATTCTATTTCCTCAGGAATTGCAAAGTTAACAGATATTCCTGATTATTGAGTCAACACAGCTCTTCCATGTTGGTTTTCGAAGGCATCAGTGTCTTGAGTTTGAAGATGAAACAGAGCGAGAGTGAATAAGGGGTCTTATCCTTGACGTGTTCAGTCCATGTTGTTTTCTGTCTCCTCTATTTCCCAAAGTGAATGATTGAAATGTGGTAATTCCCAGGAAGCTGGTTTTGTATATTCCATGTGGGCTATCTGGGTTTGGAAGTGATCACAGCAGCCATTTTAGGTCTGCAGGCCATTTTCTTAAAAAAAAAATTATATACCATGATAATTTCAGTTATTAAAATCAAATGATGGAAGTTGGACATTGATAGTCCATTTTCCCCATGATCACAACATCCATCTTCCCACCAGGAAGAATGGAATGCGAATGATATTTCTCCATTGTGATTATGAGGTGCCATTTCCCACATTCACACCTTTTGTCTTAACTGGGTTCCAAATCTGCTTTGGTATTAGCAGTCAGATCTGTTTACTGATCTGTGCCACATAACCCTTTGATGTCCAGTTCTATAATCAATGCACCAGATTCAGACATTTTTGTCAATTTAATTTCTAGGAGATTGATGGGTGGTAATCTGAAAATCTGAAGAAGTGTCCCAAACCAATACATCAACTTTCCTGCTCCTCTGATGCTGCCTGGCTTGCTGTGTTCCTCCAGCTCCACACTGTGTTATCTCTTTTCCTCTCTCTTCTACTTTCCTTGGATCACTTGAATGTTCAGCTTCTGCTACGTTACTCTACAACTCTTCCACAAAGTGAGTCTTCAACTTTACTTTCTCCTGGTTTATTTGAGAAATCCAATGACTCTCTTATAGCTTGAGCATTAAGTTATCTGTTAACTAGTTCTCTGCCTGTGACCTGGAATCTTTCATTGCCTTCCATGTTCCTTTCTGGCCTATAGTTACAGCTGTTAACCTAAGTCTGGTGTTTTTAACTCGTTTGGATCTGTCCCAAGTCTTTGTGACACATCCGGATTGGCTTCAGCTCTGTTTAAATTGAGCAACATTTCCTAAAACACCTCAAATCTTAGGGACAACAAGGTGCAGGGCTGGATGAACACAGCAGGCCAAGCAGCATCATAGGAGCAGAGAGGCTGACGTTTCGGGCCTAGACCCTTCATCAGAAAAGCTTTTCTGATGAAGGGTCTAG
>NC_063348.1:24824887-24900122 GCF_021869965.1 Rhincodon typus | reverse complement strand
CCAGGGCCACTCAGCTCCTGACCTCATTACAGCCTTGGTTCAAACATGGACAAAAGAGCTGAATACTAGAGGTGCTGTGAGAGTGACAGCCCTTGACATCAAGGCTGCATTCGATGAAGTGTGGCTTCAAGGAACCCTTGTATAACTGGAACCAGTGGAAACCATAGGGCAAACTCTCCACTGGTTGAAATCATACTTGGCACATAGGAAGATGGTTGTGGCTTTTGGAGGTCAGTCATCTCAGCCCTAGGATATCTCTGCCATAGTTCCTCAGCATACAGTCCTAGACCCAACCATCATCAGCTGCTTGATCAATGACATTCCCTCCATCATTAGGTCAGAAGTGAGGATATTTGCCAAATGATTGTGCAATGTTCAGCAGTATTCACAAGGCCTCAGATACTGAAGCAATCCATGTTCAATGCAACAAGATCTGGACAATATCCAGGCTTGAGCTGACAAGTGGCAAATAACATTTGCGCCACACAAATGCCAGGCAATGACTATCTCCAATAAGAGACGATCTAACCACTGCCTCTTGACAGTCAATTGCAACGCCATCACTAAATCCCCCACTCTCAACATCCTGGGGGACACCATTGACCAGAAACTCAACTGGACTCACCACATACACGCAGTGACTACAAGAACAAGTAAGAGTGCTGCGGTGAGTATCTCACTTCTGGACCCCCAATCCCTGTCCATCATCTACAACACAGAAGTCATGAGTATGATGGAATATTCCTCACTTTCCTAGATGAGTGACTCTTCAACAACTCTCAAGAAGTTTGGCACCATCCAGAACAAAGCAACTTGCTAGACTGGCAGCACATCCACAAACATTCGGTCACTCCACCACTGATGCTCAGTAGCATCAGTGTATACAATCTACAAGATGCTCTGCAAAATTTGCCAAACCCACAACCACTACCATTTAGAATGACAATTGCAGAAGATATATGGGAAAAGAATCATCTGCAGGTTCCTCTTCAAGACACTCAGCACCTTATCATAAAAATCATCACAGAATCCCTACAGTGTGGAAACAGGCCCTTCGGCCCAACAAGTCCACACCAACCATGGTGGTCAGTGGCCATGAAATGCTTTTAGCAAACAGAGTCAAGGGGAATCCCAAGGCTTTTTATGCATATGTTAGGAGAAAGAGGGTAACAAGGGAAAGAGTAAGCCCATTCAAGGACAAAGGAGGGAAGTTATACGTAGAGCCACAGGAAGTGAGGGAGATCCTGAATGAGTGCTTTGTATCGGTTTTCACCAAGGAGAAGGACATGACCAATGTTGAGGCCAGGGATGAGTGTGTGAATATTCTAGAGAATGTCAACATATTAAATGAGGAAGTTTTGGGAATCCTAAATTGCATTAAGATAGACAAGTCCCCAGGACTAGATGGGATCACTGCAGGTGACTCAGAAAGGCAAGGGAGGAAGTAACGGGGGCATTGGCAGTTATCTTCACATCCTCATTGACCACAGGTGAAGTTCCAGAGGAGTGAAGTTTAGCGAATATTATTCCCTTGTTTAAGAAAGGATCCAGGGATAATCCAGGAAGCTACAGGCCGGTAAGCTTGAAGTCTGTTTTGGGAAAGCTCTTGGAGAAGATACTAAGGGACGAGATATATATGCATTTGGATGAAAATAGACTAGTTAGTGACAGGCAGCATGGTTTTGTCTGGAAAAGGTCATGTCTCACCAACTTGATTGAATTTTTTGGAGAGGTAACAAGGATAATTGGTGAAAGAAGGCCTGTGGATGTAGTTTATATGGACTTTAGTAAGTCATTTGATAAGGTCCCACATGGCAGATTGGTACAAAAACTAAAATCACAAGGGATTCGGGGTGGCCTGGTTGGATGAATAGAAAACTGGCTTGGTCATAGAAGACAGAGGGTATTGGTGGAAGGATGTTTTTCAGAATGGAGACCAGTAACTAGTGGTGTTCCACAGGGGTCAGTCTTAGGTTCTTTGTTGTTTGTAATATATATAAATGATGTGGAGGAAAATGTGGGTGGTCTGATAAGCAAATTTGCTGATGACACAAAGATTGATGGAGTTGCTGATAGTGCCAATGATTGTGGAAGTATACAACAGGGTATAGATAGATTGGCGACTTGGGCACAGAAATGGCAGATGGAGTTTAATCCAGACAAATGCCAGGTGATGCATTTTGGACGATCAATTTTAGATGTGAATTATACTATAAATGGCAGAACCCTTAGGAACACTAACATTCAGATGAATCTGGGCGTGCAGGTCCACAGTTCCCTGAAAGTGGCAAGACAAGTAATCAAGGTGATTAAGAAGGCATATGGCATGCTTGCCTTCATCGCCTGGGGCGTGGAGTACAAGAGTTGGCAAAACAAATTGCAGCTATATGAAACCCTTGTCAGGCTGCATTTGGGGTATTGTGTGCAGTTTTGGTCACCACATTACCAGAAGATGTTGAAGCTCTGGAGAGAGTGCAGAGAAGGTTCACCAGGATGTCACCCATTCTCGAGGGCATTGGCTATGAGGAAAGGTTAAAAAGACTGGGATTGTTTTCACTGGAAAGACGGCGGCTGAGAGGAGACCTGATAGAGGTCTACAAAATTATGATAGGGTGGATAGCCGGACGCATTTTCCCACGGTTGAAGTTTCAATTACAAGGGGGCACAGGTTCAAGGTCAGAGGGGGAAAGTTTAAGGGAGATGTGTGGGGGAAGTTTTTCATGCAGAGAGTGGTAGCTGCCTGAAACGCACTGCCAGAGTAGGTGGTGGAAGCAGGCACATTGAAGACAGTTAAGAGGCACCTAGATGGGTACATGAATAGGGAGGGAATAGAGGGATATGGATTGAAAAATGGCAGGTTTGGTTTTAGATTAATTAGGGCATGATGGTCGGCACAGGCTTGGAGGGCCAAAGGCCCTGTTCCTGTGCTGTGCTTTTTCCATTTGACCCTCAGAGCATCCCACCCATATCCATTCCCCTATAACCCACCTAATCTTCACAGCCCTGAGCACTATGGGTAATTTAGCATGGCCAATCCACCTAACCTGCACATCTTTGGACTGTAGGAGGAAACCAGAGCACCCAGAGGAAACCCACACAGACACAGGTAGAATGTGCAAAGTCCACACAAATGGTCACCTGAGGGTGGAATCGAGCTTGGGTTCCTGGCGTTGTGAGCAGCAGTGCTAACCATTGAGCCACTGTACCACCCCATTAATCACAAAATATATCACCATTCCTTGGGTATTCAATATGACTGTAGCCAGTGGAGAGTTTTCCCCTGATCCCCATTGACTCCCATTTTGCTACCGATCCTTGATGTCACACTCATTCAAATGAGGCCTTGATGTCATGGGCAGTCACTCTCACCTCACCTCTGGAATTCAGCTCTGTTGTCCACATGTGAAGGGTCAAAATCCTGGAATTATCTCCTTGACAGCATTCTCTCCCATCCACCTCTTTTTCACCAAATGTGAAAAAAGAATACTGCATTTCTTAAATCTGTTTCCCTCACCAAAGCTGCCTCCATTCTCTATTTTCAGCTTGAGCTGTCTCAATTGGAAATCCACTCAAACCTTAGTTGGTCCAATTTTAACTTATTCTGTTTGTTATCCCCAATTTCTAGCTCTGGATATTTCCCACCTACTTTGAAATTCCTGTTTCTAGTTCTAGAACTCCACCACTAAGTACAGAGCAATCATTATTAGTTCTTCCAACAGCAAAGCTTTTAATTTCTCAGAGGTTATTTTCCTGCTTTATGAAAGAATAACTTCTAATGTGGACATCTTTGTAATTTTAGATCTTTAGGGACTCGAATGATCTTTTTGCAGCTTTTTTTTTAAACAGGTTTTGAACGAACAGTTCATTTCTCCATTCCATTCCTTTCATTGGTTCGTCATGGACCAAACTCTCAAAATTCTTAAAAGCAGGTGAGGAGGGATGACAGCTCCTCTCTTTTTTTTAACCCTCTCTCGGTAAATTGCAATAAGTATCATATTTTGTTTTTGGGCGTGGAGCTATCACACTTCAGTTAAACATACTGTAGTTAACCAGATCAAAAATGAAGGTGAGCTCATTCCGTGGGGTTGTTTTGTGCGAAAAAGAATGAAGTTTTATAAACTGAAAAAAGTAATAAATTGAGACAAATACACACACACAAAACATCACTATTGGACTTACACTGAAGATAGGAGATAGGGAGGTGAGGTATCTGACACAGACAGGAAGATAAATGCAGTTGTAGTTCAAAGCTTTTCATATGCTTTGAGTTGCAATAGTGAAACCTGAGTCCCAACTACTTAGCTGTCATCCTGTTTCCTCAAGAGTAATGGAGTTTGCAGATACCTTTCATTTCTCAATCATTGGATGTTTTCCTACTTTTTTTTTCACTGGTGCTGACGTCTGAGCTTGAAGGTCAAAAACAACCAAATAAAGAGGGAGATGGGAGCTTTCTGGAGCAGGAAAGTCGACATTTCGGTTCAGGATGAAGGCTCCCGAGCCAAAATATCAATTTTCCTGCTCCTGTGTTCCTCCAGCTCTACACTGTATTGACTCTGACTCCAGATCTGCAGTTAGAATCCCTACAGTGTGGAAACAGGCCCTTCAGCCCAACAAGTCCACACCAAACCTCAGACCATCCCACCCAGACCCATTCCCCTGTAACTGGCCTAATCTACACATCCCTGAACACCATTGGCAATTTATCTAACCTACACATCTTTAGACTGTGGGAGGAAACTGGAGCACCTGGAGGAAACCCATGCAGATACAGGGAGAATGTGCAAACTCCACACAGACAGTCACCCAAGGGTGGAATTGAACCCAGGTTGTTGGTGCTGTAAGGCAGCAGTGCTAACCACTGAGCCACCATGCCACCCCATTCTTGCTATCTCCCTATATCTGGGAGCTTTCGTATTTTTCCTGTGTTCAGTCCATGTTGCTTTCTCTCTTGTTTGTTGCTGAAATCAAGCTATTAAAATGTGGTTCATTTCTGTATTCCCAATTAAGCTCCATTGCCTTTTCCAAACTGAATACTCCACAGGTAACTTTTCATTTTCAACATGTCGAGTTATTATCCAAGCATAAGTAAAACAAGAGATGCAAATTCCTTAATACCTCACTGAGTTTTAGAGTCTCTTGATAAAAATGGTAATTCTGAGGCAGCTATTGTATACGTTCCATGCATGTTGCCTAGGCTTGTCAGATGATCCCAGTAACAAATTTAGGCCAGCAGTGTCCTTTCATTAAAGCCATTTTCAGATCATGAAAATCTCATGTATTAAAGTCAAATGATGCAAATTGAATATTGCAAGTCCATTTTTATTCTGATCATAACAAAATGAAAGAGTTCAATGAGTCTTGATGCAGAAAATGGGACTAAAATACCTGTAATCCTTCTCTTCCTCTGGGAATGGTCCTTTATCTCAACTTAGCAACACCCTATGTGGCACAATTCAAGCCTGTGGTAAACTACATTTCTAAACCTGCATCCCTTCACATCAGCATAAATTTCCAGAATATTCCATTGACAAAAATTTTTTGTATTTATGTTGTGCTAATCAACAAATCGCTACTGAATGCTCTGGCAAAGTATCTTACTATCATAGAGAGGCCAGATAATGATTAAGTTTATACCTTTTGGACCTTCTGTAACTTCTCACAGAATTCAGCTGTGCTGGATAATTCCAAGTCACTAAATGGCAAGCGCACCTCTCCTAAAACATCACGCCGAGAATATTTGTCAAAATCCCAAACCTGGAAAAAGAATATTTGCTCCAAATTAGATTGTAAAAGTACTAAAGACAAACCACTGATTATCAGTAAGAACTATAGACAGAGACTGTCGATTTTTGTTTCTTGGTGAATTATAAGTGTTTACTTTTGTCCGGGTAGATGTGTGAAGTTTAGATAGTGCAGGAAATTATTAGACAATGTAATCAGCTGATTGATGATATGTGGAGGAAGGGAATTAAATACCAAAGCTATACACAGATTAGGAATTTTGAGCATGAGCAGAGAATGCTTTGAATGGTGAAATATTTCACATGGTTATGCAATTTTCTCCAATTTTTTAGAAATTGCCACTAACAATATTGGATCGGAGCAGTGTACAGAAGCAAATGATTTCTGTTCTCTCCTGTTACTGTCCACACTGCTGGATAACAGTGTCAGAATTCTGGGAATCTGTTCAAACTCTTAGCCAGTGAAAAGTGAGCTGTGCTGGGGTAGCTAAATCCAGGGGTCAGGCAGAATGGGGAAGAGGGAAAATTGTGTTCAATTAAAATAATCACTTCTGTTTCCTACAGCCTTTTCAGACCTTGTACAACTTGTCCAAATACAGGACTTTGTTTGTTCATTAATAATAATAATAATAATAAAAAGGAGGTGCTGTCAAAGGAACATTTGTAAGTTATTGCATCCCTTAGATCATATTTACTGTTGTTGTTGGTGAAACATGTGTAAATATTGAGATATTGGGCAGAACTTTACATGGGTAGCAGTTGGGCAACTCACATCCACCATTGCCCTCCCATGCCATCCAGACTCTTGCAATTACAGTGCACAGTAGGCAGCTAAATTAATGCAGAGTAGGATTTCAGCCATTCAGGGATAGGAAGTCCCGCCAGCTGGAGCTGATTGGCCACTAGCGTTTGTCGTCCCAGCCATATAGTGGGCACTGCCAGGACAGCATCCAGTCCCTGGATAAAGGCTCCAGGTAAGTACAGGGCATTGCTTGAGGAGGGTTTAACCACCTGTGATGTGGGTGGAAGAGTGGGGTTTAAAGTCAATGCAAGGAGGAAGCAAGGGTTGGGTTCCATCTTCTGGGGTGAGGCAGTGCCCCTGACTTGCAAAAAGCATCCTCAAAAGATATTACCCTCCTTCCATTCTGCATTTTTCAAAGATTGTGAAAAGAAGTGGGCTACTCACTCCTGCCTGCCTGCTGATGCTGATGGTTTTGCAGCGTGTAGTGGGTGATTTGAAGGTAACCTGGGTCTTATAATGGAGGTGAACTTGGGGGTGGTGGGCTTGGCACTTACCCTCTTTTAGATGTGCCCCCTGCCAAAAACACATTCCACCTGGACATAAAATACCCATTAACCAAATTGGATGTTACAGTGCTGCAGCTTGGGGGAGACACAAGACACTTAATTATTTCTCTGAAAAATCTGGAGTGATATCATTTACAGAATTCCTACAGTGTGGAAACAGGCCCTTCAGCTCAACAAGTCCACACCAAACCTCAGAGTATTCCACCCAGACCTATCCCTGCAACCCACCTAATCTACACATTCTTGGACACTACGGGCAATTTAGCATGGCCAATCCACCTAGCTTGCACATCTTTGAACTGTGGGAGGAAACCGGAGCACTTGGTGGAAACCCACGCAGACACAGAGAAAATGTGCAAACTCCACACAGACAGTGGTCCAAAGGTGGAATCAAACCCAGGTCCCTGGCACTGTGAGGCAGCAGTGCTAACCACTGTGCCATCCAAACAAATTTAAACACAGCTGAAGTTGAGTCAAGATGCCTAAAATGAAGGGGGCACCCAGATTTGAACTGGGGACCTCTTGATCTGCAGTCAAATGCTCTACCACTGAGCTATACCCCCAGTGGTGTAGTTACACCATACAGTCTTCAAATGAATAGTGAATGTAATTCATTTATATCATGTTTCATTACTATTTTAGTGTTTTTGTACTGAGAAGTCCAGAAAGAATGTATACTGATAAAACTGTTATTCCAGATTCGTATGTATAAAGCAACACAACTTCACAATGATTCAAAGTTCTGAACTATAAATCAAATTCGATCTGTCACTGTGTTCATTCAAACACTTTAATCTCTCCTTTGATAAATGGTATATAGCAGTAAACCACTCAGTCCGTGATTGTCATACAAAACTAAAGTCCATCAACAGGAAAAGGACAGTGAACAAATAGTAGCAACGAGTGAGCAGAGTGCACACTATGACCATGATATTAACAAAACAATTAGCCTGAGGATCAAACTCAGTGCTTTGACATAAAATAACATTTTGAATAAACATAACAAGATAGCAAGATGATTTAAAATAAGTACCTCAAGTTTTAAAGTAGCCTTCCTGTAGGCAGTCTTTTCAATAAAACAGGTATATTGGTCTCCAAAAGAGGGATTTCTTGTATTTTTCACAATCTTTGTGTCCCATTGGTGAAGGATACATTGGTATCGAGGTAAACTGGTAAATAGCTTTATCCGAATGAAAAAATCGGTATGCTGATTGAAGTGTCGAGCAGGAAGATTAGAAGCTTCTTTAACTGTCAGTTGTAATTTTGACTGTTTTTTATCATATAAGAGGGAAAATTTCAAATTGCCTGAAAGCTCAACGTTTGAGTCAACGACAAGATCATCATTTGATTGAATCAGTTTAAAATCAACAGGATCACTCCTTTGAAGATAAAGGCTTAGCTTTTGTATACTCTCTTGGAGCTTGTACACCTTAAAAAGACACATATGTAAAAGAAAAAGATTGTAATTAAACATTGTGCAGTGTGTACTTTTTAATTGTGGGGTAAAAGAATAAATATATCAACAATCCTGAGAGTCGCGCACCTTATAATCATACTTTTTCATGTCTGAATACTCATCTTCATCAGACAAACCCAGGAAGTCTGCAGAGTTGCTGCATGTTGATAAGTTGCTTTTTTCCGTATATTGTTTATTGGGATCAGTCCCACTCACAGCAATTTTTGCTACAAGCAGAATATTAATTGAAAATTACACAGGAACAGTTTATTATTGGAATAATAAATGTAGGTACTCATTACATGCAAAATCTCGTCCCAAACCTAATGATCCCATCACACCCTTGTGTACCTGTTGGAGGGTTCTGAGGTTATCTTTGCAGAAGAAAATTTACAAGCTTTTATTTAGCGTTACTATGTGAATAGTTGGCAGCCTTTCAATGCCTTCATGTAATGTTCAGTAGCATGCAAAGAATCATTTACCCTCCTACCATAAGGAAAGACAATTTTAAATTCAGACTTGATATCTTAGGTCTGGCTTTACAAAAACTAGAACATACTTGTGTTACATTACAACATATTATATAAGGTCACATGATAATTCTGGATAGCCTTTGGATCATCGAACTTCCTAAGAACTTACAGAACCCCATCATGAAATCTAGCAGTTTCTTAAATGATTCCAGGGATTGTTTCTACTAAGAAACCTTGAATTGCATACCGTGTGTTGATCTTTTTACACAAGGAGAGCTTCTTGGAATTGACTCTAAATTTGACCTTTGCTATTCCAAATCTTGCCCCACTGGCCTTTGAAATCTATTCAAAATGGTGTTCCAGCTTTGCTGTTTTTCTGCTGTTCACTATCTTTTATAGCTTTATAAAATGTTGTCCTATCCTTTTCCTTTGTCCCTGAATTGGGGAATAGGGGGAAATCCAAAAATTCTAATTGGAATTACAAAGAAGAAAGGCACAGAGCTGGAAATTTGACAGAGAAACAAAAACAAAAATTATAAAGGGAAGACCTTGAATTCCAGAGAGGAAAGGACATACTGAAATCTAATTTTTACAAAAAGAGCTTAGATTACACAAACAGGTGGTGCAGGAAATGTTGATTCTATTACTGACTTAACTACTGTTTTTGATTGCATTAGTATAACATAAGTAATACTTGTTTCATGTCTAAATTCAATAAGGAAGATGTTGAAATATATGTTGCGTTGTTTGAGAAAATTGCTATTGGAACTGCAATGGCTGAAATAAGCTTGGGTAGTATTTTTTACAGAACTTGTTCATAGGGATGGTTTTAAAGGTGCATTCTTTCAGATAAACCATTAAGTGATGATTAAAGCTACAGTTTTCAATAGTCATACTAGGGCCTTACAGCAAGAAATTTACCCTTTCAGGAAAAGAACTGGGTCAAACCTCTGAGAAATTTGTGAGAGAACAAAGATGATATTTATTAGGTTGTATAGATTTATAAGGTTTGAACAAGACTTTGAAAACCTTAGAGAAATAATGTTAATGGAAGAAATTCAAAATTGCATCTTCTTTTCAAATTCATTCATAGGATATGGGCATTGCTGGCGAGGCCAGCATTTATTGCCCATCCCTGATTGTTCAGAGGGCAGTTAAGAGTCAACCATATTGCTGTAGTGTCACATTGTAGACCAGACCTGATAAGGATGGCAGATTTCCTTCCCTAAAGGACATTAGCCAGCAAGATGGGTTTTTACAACAATGGTTATCTTGAGCATGGTAATCATTTTTCCTTCCTGGGAAGAACTTTGAAGGGTTTAATCCTGAAAAAGAACTTAAATAAAAATTATCTTGAATTCAAATAGGATAAGTTCAATTCAAATGTGTGACTAATTGAGCTTTATCCACAAACTTGGACATTAAAAGATCCACAAATCGGGAAAAGAATGGAGAACAGGATTTAAAACCTAAACAAATTGATCAAAAACTACAATAAAAGGTGAACACCTTGCTGTCAATGTCATTCTTGTCAAAGTTAACCAGGCCAAACCAATTGTGAAATTGTTGATCCTGTCACGTGTGCTATCTCAAGATCCAAAATATGTGCAATGCAAAACAGGTTTTAAAAAGCAACCTAAGCGCTGCAAAACAATAGGACAATCTTTTAATTAAAGACAAGGGAAAGTGGGAAAGACAATGCAAATTGAGAATGGAGATTTTCTGTGATGAGAGACAGAAAGCAAAACCACCAGTAGTGAAGGGCACTCTTGTTCGCAATAAAATTGGAACTCAAACTGTACTCTAAATCTTAAGTGTCAAATGAGATTCATTGCAATGACATAAGCTTTCAAATGTTGCCAGGACAGAATGTTAAACCTTGAAATGTGGAATAAGGGGAAAAAAAAACTTGTAATATATGAATAAATTAATTGTTAAAGTGTTGCCAATATTATATCTTAATAATGTTACAAAAAAGTATTACAGTAATATTTTTTCATTTTAATAGGGAAATGCCCACTAGACGTTATGTTTCAATTATGTTTTAAACTGTCTCTTTTCATTTAAGCTAAAATGGAATAATTTGAAATGGGGAGTGACCGAAGTAAAGCCCAAGTGACCAGGTTTCAATCTGGATAAAGACTCAGTTCTGATCTTATTGCAAGTACGGTGTAAACTTTAACAGCTTGACACAGTAACACACAGATGATGGACACTTGACTTTTTTGAAAGCATAGGGCTGTTAGTCAAAAATGGAGATCTGAAGAGGGAAGCTAAAAATGGGTGCTACCATGCCAGGTAGATGCGAAAGGTTAACCATCAAACAATGGCTTGAAGAAGAATCAGGAAGTGTTGAAGAGTGCAAAATGAGCAAAAGGTATCTTGTTATTACAATCCCATTGGTTATTGAACAAAGCATTTAGTGAAGTAGCTTTCTTTTAAAAGGATGGTGGAGAACACCCTGGTAGGTCGGGGAAAGTCATCATGTTAACACTGAGAAGAGTTTAGCACTTTAAGAACAAAACTACATGTCTGCTGAGAGTGCAATGTAATGTGTAAACAGGGCATTGGGTTTTCAGTTGTATTCAAATATTAATAAGTAATACATTTTTCTCTAATTTGATGTTTCAGTTGAGTGTTAAATAAGGTTTCATCTATGTTTATTTTAGTATGTTTACTACAGTAAAAGTCTTAAGAACTAGGTATTAAAGAATGCTATACATCTTGCTTCTAGAATTTAGAATGGACTCACCTTTAATTTTCTTTGCTTTTCTGTGTTTACAGTAAAGGTAGATCTGCCATCCTAGAATTATCATGGATACCAAAAGGAAAAGGCCTGCTGCCCCCAAAAGAATAATTTTCATTGTATTACCCAGATGAATGTTCATGTTTTGAATAACAGCCAAGAATTTGCTGGTAAAACCCATGTTCCTTTTATAGCTGTAAGATAAAACAGAATTGATTAAAAAGAACACCAGCGACTGCAACTGGTTTGTTCCTACTGATCGATTTATAGGTTACCCAGACAATATTGCACAATTTTTAAAAAAGCATATTCACGGATGAAGGCATCATTTACAAGGCCAGCATTTATCAGCTATCATTAATTATCCTTAATAGAATGGTTTACTAGGCTATTTCACGGTGTAATGAAGAGTCAACCACATTGTTGTAGGTCTCAAGTTACAGTCTGGGTAAGGCCAGCAGATTTCCTTCCCAAAAGGACAGTACAGGGACCAAGATAAGTATTATAACGATTCTGTAGTTACATAGGCACCTTACTGATATCACCTTTTTAATCTGGGTTTATTTAATTAAGTGAATTTAAATTCACCAGCTGACAAGGTAGAATTTGAACTCATGTCATCAGATCATTAGTTCAGGCCCCTGGATTACCAGTCTCCTAGTATATCCACCGTCTTACGTTACCCTAATTTATCAGATTTACAGTACAATGTAGGGAATCATTTTGGCTGCAGGTTACTTTGCAGCATATGGTACAATTCAGTCATATTATTTTTTTCAAACTGCAGCCTGTATTGGCATTGCTGGTACTTTAGATAGAAGAATTTGCCTCATTTTATAAATGCAATGCAGGCATTTAGTAGATACAGAACCAGTCTTGCGTCTTTCCATACCGTCATGAAGCTGGCTACATTGTTCATGTTGGAAGAACATCACCCCAGTGCTCCTCAACAATGACAGGAAGCTATCTGGGAGGCCTACCAATGCATCCAACATCTCAGTGTGCGTGTTCGTCAGTGTTCTCCTCTGTGCTGCCCCCAAAAAAAATCCTCATCTGATTCCTCATCCTCCAACAGCTGGCAAACCATTTACCTCTGTTTGGCTACAGCCACTCATGCCTGGCAACTCACCATTTACAGAAACCAACCCCATACAGTAGCCTCTAAAATCCTCACAGGGCCAATATCTGACCTGGAGGCTAGGAGGATAAGATTAAGTGACGATGCATTTTATTTACTTACATGGGTAGCTCTTCATAGGAAATAGGATTTAGGAGGAGGAGCAGGTCATTCGCCTTTCAAACCTGCTCCACCATTCAATAAGATGATGGCCAATCTGGTTGTGGTCTCGACTCCACTTTCCAGTCTGGTCCCCCCATCACCCTGTTCTCTCTAGTTTACAAAACTCTATCTGCCTTTACCTGAAATAAATTCAATGATCCTGTCTCCACTGTTTTCTTGGGAAGAGAATTCCACAGAATAGTGGCCCTCTGGGAGAATGTTTTGTTTCCACATGTCCATCTTAAAGGCAAAAGTTCTTATTTTCAAACTGTGTCTCTTTGTAGTCTCCCTCATAAGAGGAAATATCTTCCCAGCATCCCTCCTGACAAGTCCCCTCAGGAGCTTATATGTTTCAATAAGATCATCTCTCATTCTTTGAAACTGAATGGATGCAGGCACAACCTATCCAATAATTCCTCATAACAATCCCATTGGTCCAACGCATCCATGCCAACCAGGTTTCCTAAATTGAACTAGTCCCATCTGCTTGGGTTTGACCCATATCCCTCTAAACCTTTCCTATCCATATACCTGTCCAAAAGTCTTTTAAATGTTGTAACTGTACCTGCATCTACCACTTCCTCTGGCAGCTCATTCCATATACTCACCACCCTCTGTGTGAAAACTTTGACCCTCAAGTTCCTTTTAAATCTTTCTCCTCTCACCTTAAACTTATGCACTCTATTTTTGGATTTGCCTACCCTGGGGATAAAACCTTGGCTATTCACCTTACCTATGCCCCTCATGATTTTATAAACCTGTATAAGGTGAACACTCAGCCTCCTATGCTCCAGGGGGAAAAAAATCCCAGCTTCTCCAGCCTTTCATCATATCCTTATACCTCAAACCTATTAATGGGAATTTCATTCTGGAGAATTATTTTCTTTTATAAGAAGATACCAAGTCATGCGACTGAAAAAGAAACATTTCCGGTAACAGATTTCTAGTAACTTGAGGGAAAATAAATTCATTTGGACCATGTGGTTGGAGCAATGCACAGACAGAGCAGCCTCTGTGACAAGGAAAGTCAAAGGATTTGTCCGTAAGGTAAAAGAGCAATATCCTGACATTCAGGTTATTCATTGCATCCTCCACCTTGAACCTCTTCTAGCCAAACCAATGCCACCAAATTTAGGTGCAGTAATAGAGTAAGCCGTGAAAATCGTGAATTATGTAAAACCACGGCCGATGAAATTATGTTTGTTCACTATTTTGTGTGCAGAGACTGGAGCCAAGCATCAGAGTTTACTTACACCCCAATGATTATTGTGGTTGAAGGTTCTGTACTGTGCTCATGAGCTCTGGAGAGAAGGGATAAATGGTTCAACATTTACGAACTGCTGTATAAAGAGTTACTACCTGATGATTACTGGTGGGCTAAGCTCACATATCTCATCTACATTGTCAGGCATCTGAATGAGCTGAACACTACGGAGGAAGAACAAGACAGTCCTGACTGTCACAGATAAACTTCAAGGTTTCAGGTTAAAACTAGGCCTTTGGCAAAAGGCAGTGACAGGGATTTCACTTGCGATGTTCCCAATAAACAGCAGACACAGCTGTCAAGATGTACAGCCTCATGTTCAAACATCTCAAAGCACCTCCAAGAGAAGTTCAAACACAACTTCACATCAACAAATCTGGAAAACTATGACTTGATATGTGATCTGTTTTGTTCACTGTCTTCTGATTCATCACAAAAGCTGACATTAAAAGAAAAAGAGGAATACGCTGAGCTACGGATAGATTGCACATTGAAGCTAAAGTTTAGACAGGTGTCTTTGTGTGTGTTTTGGTTGCATGAGTAACTGCGATCTCTGACCCGGCTATTACTGTACTCTTGCCGTTTGCAACAACAAATCTCTGCAAGTGAGCATTTTCAACACGGGTATACATGAAAAATAACAGGAGGGAGTGGTTGTTAATGGAGCAAGATGTGCAGCTGGGCCTTTCATCAATTCCTCCCTGGATCTGCGCACACCAACAGACCAAGGTTTCCCATTAACCCTGTAAATTATAATATGCTCTACATTGTATTTTGTTCTGACCCATTGCTCATGAATAGTTAGAAATAGTTGAGTTGAGTAGATTTTGAAAATGTGCCTGTGTTCACAGTCGAAGACGGTGTTGTTGCTGATGAATTTGAAACATTAATGCGTTTAATCCTTCTTTAGCTTCTTGTATGCACCACATTGCAAACCTGTCGAGTGAGATCATAACCATAGTAAATGCAGGGAAATATGACATTTATGAGCAATCAATTCAGCAGAAGGTTGGTGTGCCGTGGAATTGTTTGTCTCATTGAAGAACGGTGTGTATTGCAAAGGTTGGGATCCACCGCTCTAGAGAACCAACAATAGCTTTTGTTACTCTTTTCCTATTCAAAAACTTGTACAAACTTTTTCACTATCCGTTTTAATATTAATGGCGAGTTTTCTTTTATACTCCACTTTCTCCGTCTTTTTAAGTCATCCTTGCTGAGCACAGGCCAGTTAAGGGCAGTAGCTAGGTAGGTTCTAAGTGAAACTGCCCAGCAAATTAAAATGGAATTAAATCCTTAAAATGCTGGCTCAGCACCTGGAATGCAGTCCATAATTAAAGCAGGCAGTTAAGGATTTAGAATTGAAAACTGATCAACATCCTGTCAACTAACTAGAAAAACTTCAATACAGCTTCAGTTTACAAGAGAGTGAAGGAGAAGGAAGAGAGAGACAAGGAAGAGAGAGAGAGAGAAGAGAGACGGAGAAGGAAAGAACTTTCCACCTCCAAGAGCTGGAAATGGCTTTACAGGGTCAGAAAGGACTGACTCAGATTGAAACTGCTCATCAAATCCCTCTTCATATGTTAACATCTCTACCCAGAACCGAGCAATATGTTAAATGCATTTAAATACATTATGTATGTTCCTAAATTTGAAGATGGTGATATGAAGTTCTTTTCCACTACTTTTGGAAGGGTAGCAGCAGAGTTGCAAGAAATATGACTCCTTGTGATTCCGAGTCAGTTACCAGAGAATGTTCAAGAGGTTGATTCCATGCTGACCCCTGAAATGTCCGCTGACTCTAAGAAGACAAAAGCTACCATTCTTACTGTGTATCAGTTGGCCCTGGAAGTACATCAGCAGCAATTCAAGCATATTCAAAACAAACGCATGCAGAGCTGTCTGGAGTTCAAAAAGATGAAAGTAAATTGCTTTTGACTGGTGAGCCCACTCTGTAAAAATACAGTGCACCTTGATCAATTACATGCAATAATACAGCCAGAAGAATTTAAAAATTGCCTACTCCATAACCGAGGAATATATTTGGAGGAATAGAGAGTTCACAGAGCTAGAGAAACCACAGCTGCTGCTATTGGTTTGAGCTCGCCCTCAAAAGCAACAGCTCAGGCTGACCTTTTCAGAACCACTCCCAAAGTCAGTGAGTTGATAAGAAAGCAAAGACAGAAATAAAGGCAAGTGCATGTGGGGGTATGCAAAGTCCACCCAAACCCAAAAGGAGAATCCCCACAGACCCATGTGTTCCCACTGCAGTAAAATGCAGGAATGCTGCAGGTTAAAAGGGAAGTCAGTAGGAATGGTGAAAGTCCAATAATCAGTCCTGAGAGAGATAACCCAGCAGGGGAAGCAGAATCTAGCCACCTGGGAGAATTTGTCTTATGTGTGACCTGCTCAGGAAGCTCGCTGAAAGCTGGAGGAGTTTTATCCTTGTGGCATTAGTGTCCGTATTTCTGTCCCCAAAAGTGAACAAGCTTTATTCAGAGAAACTGGGACTAACCAATCCTTAATGTCAAGTAGGATTTTAAACCTTGCCCTTGCTCTAAAAGCCAAGGACCCGCTCAGGGAAGTGAGTGAAGAGTGTACTTCTGTTCCCCTTAACCATGTTCGCCTGCAATTTAGCCTTGGGACCTGGCATCAGAAAAGTGATTCCAAAGATACTGGTTGCAGTGATAAGCTTCCCACTCAGGAATGCCTGGCCACCAATTGAGTCATAGTAACGCCAAAGGGTTACCACAAAGGAAGTCAAGCAGTCACAGGAATTGAAGGCCCACAAGCTAGAGCCTGCCAAAGTTAAAAGGTTCACGAGGACCCATATGAAATAAATGTGTTATAAGGGACCCACTGAATAAAAAGGTCTCCGCCTACCTCCTAGGGAAAGGACCGGAGTGACTCAGAAAGAGCTGCTTCATCAAGGTTCTGCAGAAAGTTGGACGCAGTTAAATGGTCCTGCAGGGGTCAGTAGCATCCAAAATTGTTTCAGAAATTAAAAAGGCTGAACTCAAACCAAGAAAAAGGGTAGAAGGAGCCATGGCAGAGTGCATAGAAATCAAGAGTTGAAAAGAGGACACCTGAGATTGTACGTGCAGACCTCTTCACAGCCAAGTTAAATGGGAACCTGGAGGGCTCCCACACAAATGCGCAGATTCTGAGTAGGATGTCTCACTCAGTCAGAGTCAAAAGACAGCTAGGGTACTAAATTGCGGCAATTGAGGCAGATGCAGCAAAAATGTAGCCAGGTGAGTTCTCTCCAGACTTACAAAGCAAACAGAAAGTTCCGAGAACAGGTAAATAATTGCAGTTGTGAAGAATCTCATCTTCTCACTGGCTGAGTGAGAGGTTAAGCTAACGAGGGCTTCTCCCATATAGACAAGATAGGAAGGTGCCTCACATGGTTGAAAAGCCATGGATCAGTAAAGTGGGGACCAGACAGCCACTTGAGGGCAGTAGTGTTCCAACAGATCTGAAGGCAGGTTGTGGTTGATTAACCTGCCTAAGTTTCAATAATGTCACCAGGGGACTTTGAGGTTAACTATCTCTGAATTAAACACCGAATCCCCTGATACCTGAGACTGCCAACTACATCATCCTGAACTCTGTGTTCAGTCAGAAGGGACACACAGATCTCCACAGAGTCCTGAAACCATTGTACCTTCGCCATCACCCAGAAGCCTTACGTCTTGCACTCATCAGGACAGCCCCCCAAAACACCAATTCAAGCGAGAATAACACAACATGTATACTGTGTGTGAGGAGAATACTGGTTGTTTGGAAAGTGGACCCTGATTTGTAGGAACATTGCTATGGAGAATGCACCCATTAATGCTATGCTTCAGTTACTCAAACTGTAGTCAGTTAAGGGCTCAAAACTACTTCATGCAATATTTTCTGATGATATCAAAATCAATGGATTGGTTGTGCAAGGGGAAAATTGGAAGGGAATTCAATTTTCAAAGATGTGCAACGTTATGTATTCAGAAAAGGTCAACAAAAGCGAGGGAATGCACAATAAATCCGAAGTTATTGAGAGAGACAGAGGAACTGAGAGACCTTGGAGTGTATGTCCATTGGTCCCTGAAGTTGCCAAGATGAGTAAGGTACAAGAGGAGGGACGAATGCTGGAACTATATAAGACACTGGTTAGGCCACAGGTACAGTTTTCTGCATTGTTCTGGTCACCACATTACAGGAGGCATATAGAGATAACACAATATGGAGCTGGAGGAACACAGCAGGCCAGGCAGCATCAGAGGAGCAGGAAAGTTGATGTTTCAGTTCGCAGGAGGGATATAATTGCTCTAGAGAGAATACAGAGGAGATTTATAAGAATGATGCCATGGCTTGAAAATTGCAAATACAAGAGAAAATTGGATAGGCTTATATTGTTACCTTTCAATACAGGAGGCTGATGGATGACTTAATCAAGGTGTACAAAGTAAAAAGGGGCTTGGATACGGTGGACAAGGAAAGCCTATTTCCACTTGCAGAGTGGTCAGTTAGCAAGTGGCACAGATTTAAAGTGACTCATGGAAGGATTAGAGGGGTCCGAAAGAAAAGATTTGTTCAGCCAGAGGATGGTAAACAGCTTGGTAATTGTGGCAGAAATTCTCAAATCATTTAAAAGGAGCCTGGATCTGCACCTGAAGCATAAGCCTACGGGCCATGAGCTGGAAAGAGTACAAACAATGGGCAGCTTGTTTATTCAGCTGGCCCAATTGTAATGGGCTGATTACCCATTATGTCATGATGGGCTCTTTCCACGCTGTAACATTTCTACGGTTCTATTCCTACTAACCAACAGTCCCAAATCTGCCTTCCCTCTGCCACTAACATGATACTCACTTGGCCGCAATACAAAAATAAAAGCACCAGTAAACAAACTTTTCAAACCAAACTTAGAAATTCAATCATGGGATATTACATTAAAATGTTAACTGATCCCCCTTGAGCATTCATTTAATGCCTTTGCATGGTCTTGTGTACATGCTGCTAACCCAAGTAACTTTAGGCCAGGCTGGTGGCAAGTTGCTGACTTTCAGAGAATGTAGATAGCCTTGGGAAAATGAGCTTGATCAGATCTAGGTCTAAGATTCAGACTCTTTTCACACAAACAAAGTAGTCTGCGTTGGCTTACAGGTAAAAGCAATGGCATTGGAAGTGTGGCAGAAGTGAAAGGATGAACGCAGCCATCCTGAGAGAAGTCAGCAGCTTTGTGATCCATAGAGACATTGGCGCTCCTTTGGGGAAGCACCTCATTTGTCCAGTAACTTGTCAGAGGACAAATTGGCAATATTTTGCACACTGGTATTAACAGCCACAATGACACCAATATGATCTGCGAGGGGGTTCAGCAAGGTAATCATACTTAATTTCAGTCTGAATTTCACTGCAGCAGGCAGAGGTTGGATGGATTTTGGTTGTGTTATCACAGAAACTAAGACATCAGGTGTTGCATCATGGTTAAGCCCACAGTATTCCTATTGAGTTAAACACCATTGCCATACTAGAAAGGATGGGCTCAAAGCTCTGCACAGACCCCTGTGTTTGAATGGGTCCTGTATTTATCCAGACACCTTGACAGTGACTACAATCATCAAGCAGGTTGCCAATGCCTCAAGCACCTGTCCCATCTAAATCCTCATCTGTATCATCTGTAGTGAGGCTCAAGTGTAACATTGTCCCCTGGAAAGCTGGCACCTCTTTATGAGCCTTGTCCTGTACCCTGGCTATTTCGGATATCTAACCATATCCTGACCCAGCCCCTAAGCTCTCCTCTAATGTTCTTAACTGCTGGTATAGAATTGCCAAAAAGGCTGATACAAGCTAAAACTGATGCTTAAAATCAGTGATTAGGTGCAGGATAGTATTCTCACCTAAAGGCTCTCAAACGAACCGCAGCTATCAGGATCTCATTTTGAACATAGTTTCAAACATTGATTTATTTGCTCACAAGTCCTCAAATGTTTATCACCCTAAACTTCACAGATATAGCTTGTATCCAATAGGCAACTGCTTGTCCATTGGTGCTATCCCTCAGGTTGATCTATTTATGTTGTGTTTTCAATTAGACATACAAATATTTGAGTCTGTTCTGCCAGGCAATGAGATCAGGAGAAGCAATAACAGAAAAATATGACACCAGAAAATAGAAAAAGCAAATGTTGACAATACTTAGTTAGTCTGAAAACAATTGTGCAAAGAAAGAGAGTTGATGTTCCAGGTCAATGATGACACCATGTAAAGCAATAGCTTTTCTTGAGTATTTATGTGTGAATAGTAATCACTTACCCCTGAAGTACAGAACTGCATTGCCATCCATAATAAGAAGAAACCCTATGACAAAGGTTATTCTGAGGTACACCATTTCAATTTCACTGGAGCATTGGATAATTGAATGTACAGCCTCTAGGAGAATTTAATTGTGACTTTTTCAAAAGTCAATCATTGACAGAACCTTTTGAATGCATTTTAGACAAAAGATTTATTGTTTGAAGGGCCATTGCTTGAGGTAACTCACCCTTTAATGTCACATTCACTTATTTTCCTTTAATGAAGTATCTACTTCACATGAAACAAACACAGAGAATGTTGGAGAAACTCGATTGGTCTGGAATGACTCTTCTTCAGATTCTTCCAGAATCTACTTTATGTAACTATGTGCAGTTTAAGCCAAGCTAATCTGAGCACATCCCAGTTTACGCACATTGCTGTTAAAAACTGCATATTTCCGAGAACCATATGCTGATTTATACATCACCTTTACAGCCGTCTACAGCAACTCACCTGTAGTGATTTGTAGGATTGCATCTCCATGCTAATGATGGCTTAACCAATCAGCACACTCTTCTCATGCTATACAAATAAGTGTCCCTTTATCAAGTCTGGTTTCTGCACTTCTATCCAAGTGCACGCCAAAAGCAGAAATAGTAATCTCTGCAGAGTACAATAACATTTGATCAGATTTTTCTCCTTTAGAACATTTTGGAAGATATCTATATTGAACAGAGAAGAAGGTTCCTTCCTCTTGAAGAGCTTTGGATACAATGTTGTGCCAGTTGCTTACACTGTAAGCTGTTCGCACTGATAGCTCAAGTTTGCTCATTCTGTGATGTTGCTTATTTAAGAAACTCTTGGACTTCTTTGGCTCTGTTAATCATTCATGTGCCCTGTGTATAGTTTTGTGCCTTAACAGCTGACCAAAATAACTCCATTTCTGAATCTTGATGATGTCAATCGCATTTCCTCCATACTTGATTCTTGTTAGGACATCCTTATTGTTTCTTCTCTGCTTCCACATAATAGTGAGTATGTAATTATTGGCATGATAACTTTGCCCTTAAGCAAAATCATTCAAGAGCTATCTTAATGCATTCTGAGGATATAATAGATCATCAGCTTGTCTGTTCTTTCCATGAATGTTAACTGATCAATTAGGTGTTTGCAAACTGCTCAGTTTTGAGCCTGGCAGTAGGAGAATCATGTCAGGCCCTTTGGGAGTGAGAGGGTTTAGACTGGATTGGGTCTAGTGATGTGAGGGCAATGGGTGATATGGGAGAGTTTGGGTCAGGGTCAGGTCCTACAGTGGGTGGAGAGAGGTGGAATGGGTCCAGTGACAGTGACAGAGTGGGGTTTGTCAGGTTCTGAGGCAGGGAGTATCAGGCATCCAGACAGGGGGTGCTGGATGCTGGGGAGTGTGGTGACATGTCTATTACACTATTGTGTACAGATTGTGTATTGTCTACAGATTTACAGTATCAATTTAATGTCCAGAATCCTCCTACTTGTGAGTGCAATGGTACACTAAACAATTGTGTTTGTAAGGTCAATTCAGTTGAATCCTATTAATTCATGTGATAACATTTGACAATTTATTGTTTGAGAACATAACACTTTTACCAACATTCGCATGACATAATATTTAAGAGCACAATCAAACCTAAAACCTGTAGAACAGCGATTGAGATTTTGTTTGTAATCTCTAACAATATAAACACTGGTGGGCTATCAGGAATTATACCAAGAAAAGAGCACAATCACCCTCCAGGAGGGAACATAGATGGAAGATATACGTAACAACCCAACAATGTAAAAAAGGTTGTCCCTTTATCTAGTGACGTTATGTTGGTTTAAATAGTGCAGTGAAAATCATTCTGTAAATATATTTATATCAGGCAGATGATTTTAATTCACTTACATCTAGTTTCAATGCAAAACAGAAAGTTAAATTGTGAAATAGATAATATTTTTAATGGACAAATGGTCAAAAGAGATTACACCCCTACTTTGAGAGACCTTGTCACATGCAGCAGTAGCATATTATACTATAGTAAAAAACAGTGAAAAGCCCAGTTCCCTTTTTAGGATTGAAAACATTGGGGTGGATAGTCTAGTTCATACTATCCGATATGGAAGAGTATCTATAAGTAATAGTCTTTGATAAATGGAGTTACTTGGGTTGCTCCTAATTTGAAAGGGTGTCCACAAAGCAAAAATGCTTTCATCTGCCTGTTTGGTATAATTAAATATCAATTTAGCATGTGATCTTACATGGGATTAAAAAAGATTAATTGAACAATGATGGTCATAAGAGGAAGACAATTTCTTGTACATTCTGCTTATACAGGAAAAGGCAGATATTGTGTAAATACTACTGGTTAGGAATTCAAACATGGTATTTTAACCTGCCCCATCAATTTAGGAACTTTTTGTTTCATCCCATGCCATATCTGTCCAGCTAGGAACACAAGTTTTCAATGACATATACAATCATCAATATCGATTATCAGAGTTAAAGTTGATTTAAAGAATCAATTGGATCAATATATTAGATATGATTTCCTTCTATAACTTGAACATCTTTTGAATTAAATCTTCCAGTTCACATTTTTTATTCTGGAACAACAAGATGCAGAACTTAAAAAAGTTAAGCAATATTGGCACAAGGTTCACCAAACAATTGAGACACTGGCACAATTTAATACAAAATTATACACATTAGTTGTAGTCCTACTAACTGTTTTAATCAAAGCAATTATAACTTTGGTTAATGCAAAAAGAAACGTTATATTTCAAGGTAAGTCTAGAAACTATGTACTTCAAGGTCACAATGTGCTAATGATTAAAGATATTTGCGGCAGTAACCATAGCAATGTAATTGGCAACTTGCCATTAAAACAGATAAAAATTCAAACTTTCAGTTCAATTATTTCATATATTTCAAAGATTAACAATAATCATCAACTCCATTATAAAGGATCCATTTTAAACAGCGTTTATATTAGGTTTGCTTTTACAAAGTGTTTTATTTTAAGATTAATTTTAAACTTTGTTACATTCTTTAGTTTAGAAAGCAAAACTTATAATTTGAAAGCATGAAATGGTTACAAGGAATGTATTTTAATAAACATTTTAATAAAAATTAGAAACAAATTATGTGAAGATATGTGCTCAAAATCAGATTATGGAAAGGAATTGAACAACTCATTGTTTTATCGTCAAGGCTAATTTTGTACAAAACTGAATACTGTTTAAAACAAATGAGAGATTATGCCAGCCAATCAAAGGATGACAAGACCCGGTTAATATTTGGAGGGGAAAGGTCTTGAACCTTTGGTGGAAGATAAAAGAAAACCTACATCCACGGACCGTAATTGTTAAATCCAGAAGCAGTTGTGTGTTTCTGAAGTCTACTGAATTTTGTAGGTATACTCTGTCTCCTTTAGAGTTATTCTGTTGTTATAATCTAGCGTAAGAAAAAGACAGTGAATTATAAATACTATGTATCAAAACTAAGGTTTAGTTATATGAACAAATGTTTCTTATACATTTGGACTTAACCAATGCTGCATTATAGCTTCAAAATTCTATACTACAAGTCCGCACTAATTTATGTATATACCCTTTAATAAAATTTTCTGCGGATTTTCTGTCTCACATTGCTGAGAACACATCTCAAGAACATGTGCAAATTTGGTCAACTTAATTAGGGAAGGATGTAATGACATTGAAGGCAATTCAGAGGAAGTTTACTAGATTGATACCTGGAATGAGCCGGTTGTCTAATATTGAAAGATTGGAAGACTGGGCCTATTTTCAATTGACTTTAAAACAACAAGATTTAGCTTGATTGATACTTCTAAGATTCTGACTGGGCTTGGCCAGGTGGATATGGAAATGACGTTTCCTTTTGTGGGTGAGTCCAGAACTAGGGTACACCATTGTAAAATTAGTTGTTGTTCTTTAGGACAATGAGGTAATATTTTTCCTTTCAGAAGGTTGTGCAACTTGGGAACTCTCTGTCTCAGAAAGCAGTGGAGATGGGGTCATTGAATATTTTTTAAGGAGGAGGTAGAAACTTTTTCCTAAGCAAGGGAATCAATCGTTATCAGGGATAGATGGAAATATGGAATTTAGAATACAAACAAATCAGCCACGATCTTATTGGGTGGTAGAACAGTGTTGAGGGATCAACTGGCCCGTTTCTGCCCCTAATTCATAAGTTTCTGTGAATATTTTGTCCACTGTTTTGGTTAAATGTATCACTTCAAATGTACCTCCAATCACATACAGGAGCAATGGATAGATTTCCATTCTGATAATACGTGTTGACAGTGAGTGCGCCGGCATCTCCGGGCACTACAATCAAGCCTACCCCAGCTCAAAGCCTCCCTCTCCCAGACCTGCAAAGGACCTCTCCTGTTTTTTATTCTTCGTAGGATCCACAACCTGAACTCACAATTCTACTCAGCTTTATTGGACACTAAAAACCGTAAGTACAGTAAACTTACTGGTGCCTACCACACAAAACGGGCTTCCTCCACCCCCCAAATCCCCAACCCTACCCAGGACCTTCCCCACAATGTGCCCGCTGCCCTTCGCCATGAGGCCACTGTCGGAGAACCCACAGATGATGTCACATCCGTCACCACCGGGTACCCCACTTCCGGGACAGCAAACGCCATCACTGCCGATGCCACCGCCTCCATTTCCAAGACCAACACCACAGACACTGAAGACGCACCTACCGTCACCGCTGCTGCTGCCGCCTACCCCGCTCCCCCCACCGCCGACGCCGCTCCATCCATCAATGACGTGGACACAACTCCGCCCACCACCAACACAACTCCGCCCACAGCCTACGCTGACGCAACTCCGCCCACAGCCTCCACAGCTAGCAGCTCCAGAGGGGACAATAGCACCCAGCCCTGCCAAGTCTTCACCATCCCCCCAGACCTCCCCCATTCTGAGGACGAACGGTCAGTCCCCAGTAAAGGGCTTACTTTTGTCCCCCTCCGCTCACACATCAACGAATACCGGTCACGTTTGGACATAGAGCAGTTTTTCTGCCACCTCCGCCTCCACGCTTACTTCTTCAACCGTTAACCTAACCCTCCCTCTACTGACCCCTTCTCCCGCCTCCAACACACCCCCTCCTCCTGGACACCACCCCAAGGCCTCCTACCCTCCCTTGACCTCTTCATCTCCAACTGCTGTTGAGACATCAATCGCCTCAACTTCCCCACCCCTCTCACCCACTCCAACCTCTCCCCTGCAGAACGTGCAGCCCTCCGCTCCCTCTGCTCCAATCCCAACCTCACCATAAAACCCGCGGACAAGGGAGGCGCAGTTGTAGTATGGCGCACTGACCTCTACATCGCCGAGGCCAGATGCCAACTCTCCGACACCTCCTCCTACCGCCCCCTTGAGCATGACCTTACCCCCGAGCACCAAACCATCATCTCCCAAACCATCCACAACCTCATCACCTCAGGTGACCTCCCACCCACGGCCTCCAACCTCATCATTCCCCAACCCCGCACCGCCCGCTTCTATCTCCTTCCCAAAATCCACAAACCTGAATGCCCTGGTCGACCCATTGTCTCCGCCTGCTCCTGCCCCACCGAACTTATCTCCAACTACCTGGACTCCATTTTCTCCCCCTTGGTCCAGGAACTCCCTACCTACATCCGTGACACCACCCACGCCCTCCACCTCCTCCAGAGCTTCCAATTCCCCGGTCCCCAACACCTCATCTTTACCATGGACGTCCAGTCCCTATACACCTGCATTCCCCATACAGATGGCCTAAAGGCCCTCCGCTTCTTCCTGTCCCACAGGCCCCACCAGTCCCCCTCCACTGACACCCTCATCCGCCTAGCCGAACTCGTCCTCACCTCAACAACTTCTCTTTCAATTCCTCCCACTTCCTACAGACAAAGGGGGTGGCCATGGGTACCCGCATGGGCCCAAGCTACACCTGCCTCTTTGTAGGTTATGTGGAACAATTCCTCTTCCGTACCTACACTGGCCCTAAACCCCACCTCTTCCTCCGTTACATTGAAGCCTCGTGCTCCCACGAGGAGCTCGAACAGTTCATCCACTTCACCAACACCTTCCAACCCAACCTTAAGTTCACCTGAACCATCTCTAATACCTCTCTCTCTCCTTCCTGGACCTCTCTGTCTCCAACGTGGGCAAACATCTAGAAACCGATATCCATTTCAAGCCCACCGACTCCCACAGCTACCTAGAATACACCTCCTCCCACCCACCTTCCTGCAAAAATGCCATCCCCTATTCCCAATTCCTTCGCCTCCGCCGCATCTGTTCCCAGGATGAGGCATTCCACTCCCGTACATCTCAGTTGTTCTCGTTTTTCAAGGACCGCAACATCCCCCCCTCAGTGGTCGAGAACGCCCTCAACAGTGTCTCCCGCATTTCCCGCAACTCATCCCTCACACCCCGTCCCCGCAATAAGAACCAAAAAAGAATCCCCCTTGTCCTCACGTACCACCCCACCAACCTCCGGATCCAAAGCATCATCCTCCGACACTTCCGCCATCTGCAATCCAACCCCACCACCGAAGACATTTTTCCCTCCCCACCCTTATCTGCTTTCCGGAGGGACCACTCTCTCCGTGACTCCCTTGTCCGCTCCACACTCCCCTCCAGCCCTACCACACCCAGCACTTTTCCCTGCAACCGCAGGAAGTGCTACACCTGCCCCCATACCTCCTCCCTCACCCCCATCCCAGGCCCCAAGAAGACTTTCCACATCAAGCAGATGTTCACCTGCACATCTGCCAATGTGGTATACTGCATCCGCTGTACCCATTGTGGCCTCCTCTACATTGGGGAAACCAAGCGGAGGCTCGAGGACCGCTTTGTAGAACACCTACGCTCGGTTCGCAATAAACAACTGCACCTCCCAGTCACGAACCATTTCAACTCCCCCTCCCATTCCTCAGATGACATGTCCATCCTGGGCCTCCTGCAGTGCCACAACGATGCCACCCGAAGGTTGCAGGAACAGCACCTCATATTCCGCTTGGGAACCCCGCAGCCCAATGGTATCAATGTGGACTTCACAAGCTTCAAAATCTCCCCTCCCCCTACCACATCCCAAAACCAGCCCAGTTCATCCCCGCCTCCCTAACCTGTTCTTCCTCCCACCTATCCCCTCCTCCCACCTCAAGCCGCACCCCCATCTCCTACCTACTAACCTCATCCCGCCCCTTTGACCTGTCCATCCTCCCTGGACTGACCTATCCCCTCCCTAACTCCCCACCTACACTCACCTTTACTGGCTCCATCCCCGCCTTTTCGACCTGTTTGTTTCCTCTCCACCTATCTTCTCCTCTATCCATCTTCTATCCGCCTCCCCCTCTCTCCGTAATTATTTCAGAACCCCCTTCCCCTCCCCCATTTCTGATGAAGGGTCTGGGCCTGAAACGTCAGCCTTTCTGCTCCTATGATGCTGCTTGGCCTGCTGTGTTCATCCAGCTCTGCACCTTGTTGTTTATGAGTCTGATGACGTATTGTTCCTATGTATGAATGATAGGGAAAGTGTCATGACTCACTTGGGCAATATGCTTGAAATCAAACCCCACTACTCCTGGAGTCATAACAGATGTGAAGATTTAATGAAACTACCAAAGATTTCAATAAAGGAAAAAATAAGTCACAATAACATAGTTCTGTATCGCCAGTCCAAAGTGCAAAACTGGTCTCAGAATCCTTTTGATTTTTCAATGATGTTAATTTTTAAAAATCATTCATGGGATATGGGCGTCACTGGCTAGCCAGCATTTACTGGCCGTCCCTTGTTGCCCTTAAGAAGGTGGTGGTGAGCCGACTTCTTGAACCGCTGCAGTCCACATACCATAGATTGACCCTGAGGGAGGGAATTCTGGGATTTTGACCCAGCAAAAATGAAGGAATGGCAATAGATTTCCCATGCAGGATTGTGAATGGTTTGAAGGGGAACTCGAAGGTGGTGGATGTAGTGCCAATCAAGTGGGCTGCTTTGTCCTGGATGACGTGAAGCTTCTTTAGTGTTGTTGGAGCTGTACCTATACAGGAGCATGGGGAGTATTCCACTACACTTCTGATTTGTGTCTTGTAGATGGTGGACAGGCTTTAGGGAGTCAGGAGGTAAGTTACTCACCACACTATTCCCAGCTTCTGACTTGTTTTTGTAGCCACTGTGTTCATGTTTATGTCCAGTTGCGTTTTGGTTTAAAGGTA
The DNA here is from genome assembly GCF_021869965.1 of Rhincodon typus. Taxonomy (NCBI): domain Eukaryota; kingdom Metazoa; phylum Chordata; class Chondrichthyes; order Orectolobiformes; family Rhincodontidae; genus Rhincodon; species Rhincodon typus. The sequence continues at coordinate 24,871,317 of NC_063348.1, read as the reverse complement.
AGCTCCCCAGGATGTTGACAGTGGGGGGATTCAGTGATCATAACACCATTGAATGTCAAGGGACAGTGGCTAGATTGTTTCTTATTGGAGATTGTGTGAATGTTACTTGGCATTTGTCAGCTTAAACCTGGATATTGTTCAGACGTGTTGCATTGGAACATGGACTGAGGAGTTGCAAATGGTGCTGAACATTGTGCAATCATTAGCCAACATCCCCATTTCCGAACTTACAATGGAGGGAAGGTCATTGATGAAGCAGCTGAAGATGGTTGGGCCTAGGACTGTACCCTGAGGAATTCCTGCAGAGACGTCCTGGAGTTGACATGACTGACCTCTAACAACCACGACCATCTTCCTATATGCCAGGTATGACCCCAACCAGCAGAGAGTTTGCCCCCTTATACCTATTGATCCCAGTTTTGCTAGGGGTCCTTGATGTCACACTTGGTCAAATGCAGCCTTGATGTCAAGGGCTGTCATTCTCACTTCACCTCTAGTATTCAGCTCTTTTGTCCATGTTTGAACCAAGGCTGTAATGAGGTCAGGAGCTGAGTGGCCTTGGTGGAACCCAAACTGGGCATCACTGAGCAAGTTATTGCTGAGCAGGTGCTGCTTGATAGCATGGTTGATGACACCTTCCATCACTTTACTGATGATTGAGAATAGACTGATGCACGGTATTTGGATGGTTTGAAGTTGTCATGCTTTTTGTGTACAGGAGAAATATGTGCGATTTTCCACATTATCAGGTAGATGCCAGTATTGTAACTGTACTGGAACAGCTTGGCTAGGCGAGTGGCAAATTCTGGAACTCAAGTCTTCAGCGCTATTGCTAGAATGTTGTCAGAGCCCCTAGCCTTGTAGCATCCTGTGCCTCCAACTGTTTCTAGATATCATGTGAAGTGAACTGAGTTGGCTGAAGACTAGAATCTACACAGTGAAGACTGGTCTATCATTCACTGATTGTTTGGTTGAACCTGGAGTCTTTCTTTTTGTCTTTGGATTTTGTAATTATTTCTCTCACCGTCTACAAATGTAGCTTTTCTGTTCTTTTGAACAAAAGTTGGAGAGAGAGAAGAGAGAAAGATTGAGGTGGATGACTTCTGGAGCTCTCCTTGCTCCATTCCATTTCACTCCCCTCAGAATCTGTGGTAAACAGCAACCTGAATGATCGGATGATTGTTGCTATGCTGAGCTTTCCTGAAACCAAATTGGTACCAATTTATGCCCCCCAAAATTAACATTGTTTCACTTGCATCTATTAACTTCCAAGCTGCAGACATCTCTTCTTACAGTTTCCCCATTTTAAAGACTGTGTCTATTTTTCTCATTTCCAGTTGATAGTTCAAAAATGTAGTCTCTTAAATAACTCCACATTTGAAAGCAATGAAACACCATTTTTAAATGCTTTTCATGACCAGGTATGTGACAGGTAGACAACAAAACTTACATCCATTCAACTGTATTCATTTCTTACAGTATTCAAACAACTTCTGGTCATCTTTTGCTTAAATTCTCAATTTACTCTCTTGTTTTTACATTTTGGAACATCCATCTGCTGTGATTCTATTTTCACATATTTTACATATGAAACATAGATACGCTGCAAACTATACAACTGCATAAAGTAAAGCTTACAAAATTTTACAATTAACAATATGACTCTGTTAAACTCTTCTTCAATTTTCTCAACACATATTTTTCAGAAAGAGAGAACTCTGTTATCTGTGCACCCAATCTTTTATTCCAAATTAAAATAATGTTAATTTAAGATAAAAACTCTTAATATCTGTATCCAAATCTTCACTTTAAGCAGAGAAATCAACTTCATTTGGTTCCACAGTATATTCTTCTACATGTGTGTTTAAAATTATAATGATTTAACTTAACTCTTAAGTCAACACCGTTGGAATGGAGTCATTGCATTTCTTCCCGTGATTCTAACTCCAATAAATACTCTAGCATTCCTGCTTCAGAAAATCATCATCAAGGCATGAAGGAGAGACTTTTTCCCACACATCTGCTTGAGCTTTGGATTTTCTTACATGTCCTGCCCTTGGAAATTTATATTCTAATTGTAAAATCTCCTCATGATGTTACTATCTGACAAGCAACACTCCATTCCTCATCTGCAGGTCAGTGAGGGTCTCTCCATTTCCTCATCACTCTGTTTTTAATATAATGTCACTCTGGAAGGCTGTCAACCTCACCTTTAGTGTGAGCTGACTGTGTCAACTTGTTTAACTCTGGATCTGCTTTCTGAACCTTAATTAGTGAAGACATGCCAAACAATTCTTTTGAATTCTCCCCTTGGTTAAATAAAGTTTCAGTTACTCTATAACAGCTGACTGTGATATAACTTTGACCTCTGGTGATGGACTTTGTTTTGCCCTTACTCTGGTCACCACACACAATGGAAAAGTACCTGGAATTAGTTTCTGAAACTGTTGTGTCTCTTTAAACTCATGTGGATTTTTCTTAGCTATGGGTGATCTTGAATCCATGCAAATTCTTTTCTAGGTGAAAGTCAACTCCATCCACAGGCTACCTGTCTTCTTTCCACTCTTCCATTTTCTATCCCTACTGAATTTATGAAGGTGAAGGAGAAAAGTTTAATTTTATAGCTCATAATTATTAACAATTTCTGGTGCCTGTCTCACAGTTGCAACACTTCAATCTTCAACATGGATTCTTAGAAGAAAAAGTAGTGACTTTATAAATTCTTCCAAGCCAATGATCTCTCTGAGAGCTTTATAAGTGGCCTCAATTCTTTATTCTCATGTCAACCTATCAAAATTACTTTGTCTAACCCTTTCAAATTCAAAGTAGGTTTGTCTAGTGTGTTCCCTCAAATTTTGAAGCTGTTGCCTGTATGCTTTAAGAACTAACATGTGCGCACCCAGAATAGCCTTTGTTTATATGATCTGTAGAAATCCCCTCTGTCAGTGAAGCATAAATTTCATGGGCTCAATCTGTCAATTTGCTTTGCATGAACAATGTCCAGTTTTCCCTCAGCTAATTGACCTGTTTCACTATTTTCTCAAATGATATGAAGAATGCCTCCACTTTGAACAATTTCTCTTTTAACCCCACTCACTTTCTCCAAGTCGAAGATGTGGCTATGGGTACCCACATGCATCTCAGTTATACCTGTCAGTTTATGGTGCAAGTGAAAACTCCTTGTTCCAGTCCTATTTGGGACCCCACCTCCATCTCCTACTCCAGTATGTCAATAACATCATTCACGCCACTTCCTTGTCTCATCCAGATTTGGAAAATTACATCAATTTTGCTGCTAATTTATATTGTTTTCTCCATCTCCACTTGGTCCATCTGTGAATCTTCCACTCCCTTTCTTGACTTTTGTGTTTTCATTTCTGGGCATAGGGTGCCCACCAATAGCCATTAAAAACCCACCAGCTACCACAGTTAACTTGACTACACTTCCTTACACCCAATTTCCTATAAGGACTCCATTCCATTTTCCGGGTTTCTCTGTCTCCATTGCATCTGTACTGGATGATACCACCTTTCACAGGGGTTCCCTGACATGACCACCTTTTTTCTTCAACCAAGAACTCCCTGCCATTGTAGTTGACAGGGCCCTCAATCACGTCCAACCCATTTCCTGCAAATCTGCCATCATCCATTCTCTTCCCTCCCAGAATAATGATAGGGCTCCCCCTGTCCTCACTTTCCACCTTACTAGCTTCCAGCTTCAGAGTATCATCCTGCACCATTGTTATTACCTCCAGCAGAATGCTGCCATCAAACACATCTCCCTTCCCTTCTGAAGAAGGGTCTAGGCCCGAAACGTCAGCCTTCCTGCTCCTCTGATGCTGCTTGGCCTGCTGTGTTCATCCAGCTCTACACCTTGTTATCCCTTCCCTTCTTTGTCAGCATTGTACAGGCTCTATTGCCTCTATGACAGCCTGGTCTACTCCTCTTTCAGACCTATAACTTTTTATCAACCCTACCATGGCACCTTCCCGCACAACTACAGAAGGTGCAACTCTTGCCCTTTTACTTTCTCCTGCCTCCTTACTGTCTGAGAACCTAAACACACTTTCCAGGTGAAGCAGAGATTTACTTGTACTTCTTTCAATGTTATCTACTCTATTTTCAGCTCACAATCAATGTTCCCTCTAATCTCTGTGGTTTCTTATTTGTGTAGCGTCTCCAAGGTTCCATACACAGTGATTGGCACCAACACACTGAATGCGGCATTGACTTTCACGCATGGAAGTCTTGGTGAGCCATGCTGCTGGAAGGAAAATTAGAGGGAAGGCTAGACAAAATGCAGACTCCTCCACATTGCTGAGTCCAAATGCAGACTGGGTAGAACATCTCTATTCTGTTTTAAGAACAACCCTGACCTTCCAGTTGTTTGCCATTTCAAAATACAGTGTCTTTTTAATTCTGACATTTCTGTCTGAGACCTGTTGCAATGTCATAACAAAGCACCTCGTTTTCTGTTCAGATACTTTGCAGTCTTCAGGACTCAACATTGAGTTCAAAAACTTCAAAGAATGAACACAGGAATTCATTTTTATTACACGCGCTTACACCTCCAGTGTTTTGTTTGTCATGGGTTTGCTGTCAACAAAGCTGACTTACCTTCCACGATTCACATGTACCATGAATACATTCACACCAATTTTACATCTATATCTCTCCTCTACTACCCTTTGCACTCCCTTTGTCGTTTGCTCTGGGTACCCTCTCCATCTGTTCCATTCACTCCTCCTTTTCCTTCATCAACAGCATAAAAAACTATTATTTTCCAGCCCCCTTCAGTTCAGAAAAAGAGTCATATTGGATTCAATATGTTAACTTTGTTTCTTTCTCCACAGATGCTGCCAGGCCTACCAAATTTCTCTAGCACTTTTATAAGGTACTATGTTTAATTTCTACTTTCAAAACGGGATGAATATATTATGATCTAAAATTATTATAAGTGGAAATGTTTAAAGTAATTATTAGATTTGAGTTCTTACACAACAACATTTCATGTGTAGTTTTACCTCCAGTAAAAAAATTGAGATGCTGTCTTACAGGTTTATTAAAATAACTGTAAACATGTGCCAAGAAAGCAAAGGGAAATATTGAAATGCCAAGGTCCCTGAGGCTTTCTGAATTTTAACTTATACTTGACACACTGTGTATTTTGGAAAAGGCCACAAGATCATAAGACATAAGATGTGCGCTGTCTTCGGTAGTATAGTGGCTAGTATCCCCGCCTGTCACGCAGGAGATCTGGGTTCAATTCCCCGCCGGGTGGCACTAAGCGCTTCCCGGGCGGCACATGGCTCAGTGGTTAGTACTGCTGCCTCACAGCGCCAGGGACCCGGGTTCGATTCCACCCTCGGGCGACTGTCTGTGTGGAGTTTGCATGTTCTCCCCGTGTCTGCATGGGTTTGCTCCGGTTTCCTCCCACAATCCAAAGATGTGCAGGCTCGGTGGATTGGCCATGCTAAATTGCCCATAGTGTCTGAGGATGGGCCTGGGTAGGATACTCTGAGGGTCGGTGTGGACTTGTTGAGCCAAAGGGCCTGTTTTCACACTGTCGGGATTCTATGATTCTATGATTTAGGAGCAGAATTAGGCCATTCAGACATCAAGTCAGTTCCATCATTCAATCATGGCTGACATATTTCTCAATTCCATTCTCCTGCCTTCTACCCTTAACCCCTGTTCCTGTTACTAATCAAAACCCTATCTACACCTGTCTTAAAGACACTCAAAACTTGCCTCCACAGCCTTTTCTGGCAATGAGTTCCATAGATTCGCCATGCTCTGACTGAAGAACTTCCTCCTTGTATCCCTTCTAAAAGGTCGATCCTTCACTCTGAGGCTGTTCCCCCATGTCCTAGGCTCTCCTACTAGTGGAAACATCTTCTCCACCTCCACTTTATCCAGGCCTCATTCTCATAAACCTCCTATGGACACCTCTAACACTAACACATCCTTCCTTACATATGGGGCTCAAAAATGCTCACAATATTCCAAATGCGGTCTGATCAGAGCCTTATACAGACAGCCTCAGTAATGCATCCCTTATCTTGTATTCTTACCTTCTTGAAATAAATGCTAACATTGCATTTACCTTCCTAACTGCCAACTGAACCTGCACGCTAACCTTAAGAAAAGCCTGAATTAAGACCCTCAAGTCCCTTCGTGCTTCAGATTTTCATCACCTTTTCCTGTTTAGAAAATTGTCTATGCCTCTACTCCAAAGTGCATAATTTCACACTTTACCTGCACTGTATTCCATCTGCCACCTCTTTGCCCAATCTCCTCATCTGTCCGAGTCCTTCTGCAGCTTCCCCACTTCCCCATTAGTACCCATCCCTCCATCTATCTATATGTCATCTGTGAACCTGGCAACAATGTCCTCTATTCCTTTGTCCAGGTCATTAATATAAAACTTGAATAGTTGTAGGCCCAACAATGATCCCTGCGCAACTCCACTAGCCACTGGCTGCCATCCTGGAAAAGACCCCTTTATCCCCACTCTCTGTTTTCTGACAGTCAGCCAATCCTCTATCCATACCAGTACCTTGCCACTAACACCTTGGGGTCTTATCTTATTTAGCAGCCTTCTGTGCAGCATCTTGTCAAAGGTCTTCTGGAAACCCAAAGATATCACATCCACTGGCTCTTCTTTGTATGACCTGCTCATTATAAGTTAGCCAACTCTTGACATTTGCCAACAACAAAGGATTTTCCAAGAAAGCATTTCTGATAGTTTAATGCAGAAATAACTGGTTATGCAGCATTCATATAAAACTTGCAAGTTGTATAGTCTATGTACAAGACAAGGATAATGATATTACTCAATCTTTTCAATCTTTAATCATCATGAGTCACTCAGAGAATCAGAAATCTTGCAAAGGTGCCTACTTAAGATCCTATAGCAGCATGAAGAAAAGCTATACAGGAATTTTAATTGTGAAATTATAATGTACCTCATATAGCTGAAGTGACTACCTGTCTCCCTAACATATTTGGTAGGGTAGAGCAAGGCCATGTAACTTTTCTCCAGAACATGTTTCACATCATGGTTTATTGAAAGAACATTTGCGATACAACATTTTCTATTAATGTTTCTCATTCCATCAGATGTGGATTCAATAGCAGCAGTTGACAAGGAAAAAGAAAAGCAGCAATATGGCAGTTTCAAGCAATCAGTATCTCTGTGGGTAAATCTAACTTGTGAAAAAAGCATACAGATCAGGAAGATCAAAATATCCTTTGATTAGGGTACTCACTCATACCATCATCCTACGACCAATGCTGAAAACATGTTTGTTTGAACATTGGGTCAAAATCGTCAACAAGCACTTAGTGCCTGACTGCATATATTGATAATGGTGATGAAGAATGATGTATTGGATGTGCTGTTGAAGCTCAAATCTGGGTTGAATGAAACAGCAAAGCTAGCATTCCATGTTCAACTTGAGTAAGCAGCTTTTGTAATGTCAAGATTCAATTGAAGCAACTTAGGAAATTTTAATATGGAGTTATTGGTACTGCAGAAATGTTGAACTGGGTGCCAGCAACATACATAAGGATATTAATTCTAATGTACTGAATGATGTCAATTAGAATTAACTGAAGATAAAAGACTAGAGAATATTTATGTGATTTAAATAAGAGGTTAAAAGATGTCAGTTTTATATATTTAGTTTTTCAAAAGAATGTGCATTATACTACCAAAGTCTTCTAAGCGTTAAATGCCAGTCACATGGAGCTCACAGTAAACTACACTTCGTTTCCTCTTTTGGAGTTCATAAGCACATTAATATCCCCTCACTTAAGTGAAACATTTGTCAAAAGCCCATTAATGACCACAAGTGAATTGGTCAATTTTTTGTGGAGATTATTGCTTTTCACATGTTCACTCAAATTTGGACAAATTGAATGTTTTCACTGTATTGCCACTACACAGAAAGCTTGTGTTATACCTAGTAGTAACCACATTTAGTTCCAAGTCATAAAAATATTTTTATTATTTCGTAACACAATAGTAAGTAGGATGATCATTTTCCACTGAAACTAATGCATTTCAAACCAGAAATGTATAGCTGATATGTAATGCACACCATTCTAAAACGTGCAGACAGATGCACAAAGATCTATAGTTGGAAGCCAGTTGCATTCTGTACCAAAAGAATACAGCATAACACATTCAACTGACTCTATACCTGTATGGTATCAAAACCTCAACATTAGCAACATGACCTTGTTAACAGTTTTTATCTGATGTGCAAATGCTGGAATTAAACAGAGATTGAATTTGGTTTCATATTGCAAAACCATACCAGCGTTTGTACACTTCTCAATCAAATATGCTATAGACCAAGCTCCCTGGAAAGGTTTTCTCTGTATCTGTAGCTGATTCATAGTTGAAGTTGGGCTAAAATTGCATTGTCCACCACCCATCGCACAACCTCACTTTATGGTTGCAAGCAGGCAAACATTTTTTTTCAGTAATTGTAAAATCAAATTTACTTGATCTTGGAAAAAAATTGGAAATTGTATTCATCAGGTACCATGAATGAAAACTTGCTGTATTACTGACAGGGATGGGTTTGTAGATTATGGCATGTCTGTAAACGAAACAGGGGAGAATTATATGTCATTGCTAATGAACTGAAAGAGGTGGAATTGAAGAAAAGGTCTCAAATAGGATAGTGGCATAACTGTCTCCTGCAGTTAGCAAAATATCATCTTTTGTATCCTCTTTAGGCTGCTGCATTTTACTTCCTCCTCTAGTGCTTCCATGAAACTTTCTCTTAGTCAGGCTGTGTGGGCAGAAAGAATACATCGTAAGATCAATTGAGGCATCTGAAGCACTTTGTAACCAGGTCAATCTTGTCTTAGTTTTTATTGCAGTTTTGAAAACTATTGCATTATATTCAGCTCATGACAGATTTCATGAGCCACTGATGCTGAGGGCCACCTCAATCCCTAGAATCTAACACAGACCTTGCTTTTCTGGGTTAAAGCAAACAGGTATAATTAACCAAGTTAAATAGAACCAAGGTGGCACTTATCAAAGATGACATCCTATGTGACTGTGACACAGGTAAGCATCCTTGTCTTACTGTTCGCAACCAGGACTTGAAATCTGTCATGAACTGAGTTGAAGCACACCATCCTCCTTCAATACATCTCCATTGTCATTCAGCTCCCATGTGGTTCCACTCTTATCCATCCAATTGTCGCCGGAGAATTATATGCAATGCATTCTCTACCTGTCCGTATAACATTACCTCTGGCCCCCTTCCACAACTCTTTCTTCTCACCTACACACTTCCTTTTGGTGACATCACCCGAAGGTACAGAGTTAGTGACAACACCCAGCTCTAGCTCACCATCACCTTGCCTGACAGTTCCACAGTTATTAATTAATCAGACTGCTTAGCCAACATCTAGGACTGGATGAACAAATATTTCTTTCAAATGTTTGAAAGCATTGAGCGGATTAAAATAATTATTTCCAGTCCTTGCTACAAATTCAACTTCTTGTCTCCTAACTCCATCCCTCTTCCTGGTAACACAGTCTGACATTAAGCAATTTCTTCACAACTTCGGTGTCTGATTTGATCCCAAGAAGACCTTTCAAATTCATATTTGCACCATCACCAAGAGCTTCTTTTTGCATCTCTATTGCTTGATTTCACCTCTGTCTCAGCTTCTCTGCTCATCTATGCCTTTATTTCATCTAGATTTGACTATTCTAACACATTCCTGCTGGTTTCCCATGTTCTATCCTCTGTAAACTTGAAGTCATCCAATTATGTGCTGCCTGTGTATTAACTCACAGAAAGTCCTATACTCCTGTACATTGGATCCTGGTCAAGCAACGCCTTGATTTTAAAATTTTCATCCTTTTTATGCTGATGAAAATATAACATGGTTGAAAGGTTAATTTCACCTATTGACTGGAAGTAACAAATGTCATCATACTCTATTTTTTTCAAAAGATTTGCTCTCTTTTAACTCACCAAATCCTGTTTGGTACAATACAAAAAAGCAGACATCTGGCTTAGCAGCTACACAATGCACAGCTTACCTGTTCATTTATATTTTGGCATCAAGACAAGAAACTTTGTTAAATATTTGACTTTGCTAAAATCTACAAGAGGTGCAGCTTTCGAATCTGAACATGAGTTAAAACATACATAAGAGAATTTGTCACGTTAGTAACATTATACTCTTTTCAACTGTGACTTGAAACAGCCCAAATATTAGCAGGACTACCAAACTTTTTTTATTTATTCTCCTGTGGGACGTGGGTGTCACTGGCTGGCCAGCATTTATTGCCAGTTCCTAGTGAGCTGCCTTCTTGAACCACTGCAGTCCACGATGCCCTTAGGGAGGGAATTCCAGGAGTTTGAACCAGTCACAGTGAAAGAACGGCAATATACTTCCAAGTCAGGATGGTGAGTGCTTGAAGGGAAACTTGCAGGTGATGGTATTCCCATGTTTTTGCTGCCCTTGTCCTTCCAAATGGAATTGGTTGTGAGTGTGGAAGGTGCTGTCAGAGGATCTTTGCTGAATTTCTGCAATGCACTTTGTACGTACTACACACTGCAGTGACTGCAGTTGGTGCTGGAGGGAGTGGAGGTTTGTGGATGTGATGCCAACCAAATGAGCTGCTTTGTGCTTGATGGTGTCAAGCTGCATAAGTATTCTCACGGTTACGCTCATCCAGGCAAGTAGGGAGTATTCCATCACATACCTGACTTGTGCTTTGTAGACGATGGACAGCCTTTGGGGAATTAGGAGGTGAGTTAGTCACCGCAATATTCCTAGCATCTGACCTGCTCCTGAAGCTACTGTATTTATATGGCAAATCCAACTGAGTCAATGGTAACCTCCAGCATGTTGATAGTGGGGGATTCAATGATGGTAACATCAATGAATGTTAAGGGGTAGTGGTTAGGTTGTCTCTTATTGGAGATGGAGATAGCCTGGCATTAGTATGGTCTAAATGTTACTTGCCACTTGCCAGCCTAAGCTTGGACATTGTCTAGATCTTGTAGCATGTGAACATGGACTGCTTCAGTACTTGAGGAGTCATGAGTGGCACCGAACTTTGTGCAATCATTAGCAGACATCCCTACCTCTGAACTTATGATGGAGGGAAGGTCATTGATGAAGCAGCTGAAGAAGGTTGGGCGGAGGACACTGGCCTAAGGAACTCCTGCAGAGATGTCCTGGGCCTGAGTTGACTGACGTCCAACAACCATGACCGTCTTCCTCTTGTCTCTTATGACACCAGCCACCAGAGAATTTGCTGCCTGATACCCATTGCTTCCAATTTTTTCAGGGCTTTTGATGCCACACTCGGCCAAATGCAGCCTTGATGTCAAGGGCTGTCATTTCCACCTCAACCCTTTTGTCCACGTTTGAACCTAGGCTGTAATGAGGTCAGGAGCTGATGGCCCTGGCAGAACCTAAACTGGGCATCACTGAGCAGGTTATTGCTGAGCAGGATGCTGCTTGATAGCTCTGTTGTTGATACCTTACATCACTTTACTGATGATCAAGAGTAAATCGATGGGGCAGTAATTGATTGGGTTAGATTGGTTCTGCTTTTTGTGTAGAGGACATACCTGGGCAAATTTCCACATTGTCAGATTGGTGCCAATGTTGTAACTGTACTGGAACCACTTGGCTAGGAGAGTGACAAGTTCTGGAGCACAAGTCTTCAGTACTATTTCCAAAATGCTGTTAGCCCCATAGCCTTGTAGTATCCTGTGCCTCCAACCATTTCTTGATATCATATGGAATGAATCGAATTGAGATGGGTATAGAGTGGTAGCAGATGAATTCCAGATGGTTTGGGAGTAGGAAGCCACATGAGTAGAGTGCCAGGTGGGTAGGATGCCAGCCAGGAAGGTTGCCAGCTGGGAGGGGTGGGGTTCCAGAGATAGGATGTCAGATTAGTAGGAGGTAGAATGTCGTGTGATTATGATGTCAAATGGGAAGGGATCAGGTTCTGTGGGTGCAAGGTGGCAAGATGCAGTGTTAAGTAGATCAGTTGAGTGGGAGAAATCGGGTTGAACAGGGCCAGAGTATGATTTGGGTGTCGGATCTGGGAGGGGGAGGGTCATGTCCAGCATAGGTCAGGGAATCTTGGAATTGTGTCTGGCAACTGAGGAGTCAGATTAGGTCCAGCAGTGGAGGTGTGGTGTTAGGTTGAGTCCAGTGGGAAGGGAATTAGCTGTGGTCTAGTCCAGCGGTGGGGTGGAGTGAAGGGGTGATGGATTCGCATTGGTTCATACAGATGGGGGGAGGAGTAAGTGAAGTTGTGGCCCAGGGATTGTCAGGTCAGGGTCTGGGGGCTGTAAGTGATTTGTAGGAGGTGTCATTGGGGACTGTTTGATCGGTAGGGGAGTCTATTGATTAGTTACTCAAAAATTAGACTATGTATTAATAATCTTTGTCTCAGTAACTACTTTATTTAATTTCATCAGAACAATTTGAAGTCTTTGATTTATATGGAGACTTCTGAAGGGTTCCAGTTAAGGAAGAATATTCTAGCAGAATATTCAGTTTGCTCGGCAATTGCCACAGAGTCTGCTACGATGGGGATTCCACAAGACCCGTTTGCAACTCTCAGCTATACTGAAATAATGACTGGCCACAGGAAAATCCAAGCCAATAGTGAATCAGCACAAAAGTAATAATTTTAGCATTTCAACAAAATAGTCTTGTTATTGTCAGATCAAAGGTTTACAAATAATAGGACTTCACATTGCTATGAACAGTAAACATACCAGCAAATCTACATCATATGGTCAAGTCTCGAGTAACAAGTTTCATTAATCTTAGTTCAGATTCTGACAGGCACAATAAAACTCAGAGTCACATGTTAAGTTTAAGAATAGAGAAAATCCATTCACTGTACCTGTGAATTAATGTCTATTAGGAAAGAGAATCATCACTGATCTTGTCAGCCATCCTCTGTTACTGGGAACTAAATGTGTGTGGACACGAGTGGAATAAGTGAAGCAATATTCAAATCAGCCAGTGAACGCCTTAGTTAATATTTAAACTGCTCTCCTTGAACTCATCTTGTGCTTAGATTCCAGTTAAGCAAGAATAAAAATGTTTTCCTCGTGTTTTGGAAGTTATTTGACACCACTTTTTAGTGAACTGAGTCAGGAAATAAGATGCAAAGTAGGCATGTGATAGATTTTGCTGACAATAACAATAGTTGAGTTGATTGATTACATGTGTTTTACTAGGATGAATGCACAGAATCCAGTTCTATTTTATTTATGGAAAATGTTCTAGGGTTTGATTCAGCCATTAACACCAAAAGATTTGTCTGAAAATTGTACGAGATTTTGTCACTTAAATGGAGTAATGCCAACATGTTCCTTCAGTATGTTTCTTCCCATTTGGTCACATGCAATGGTTCAGTTAGTCTAACACAATTTGGATGTTTTCCAATACCACCTTTAGCTTAAGTTTGTCAAAACTAAACTGGATCATACTTCTATTTTACTTGTAGGTACAATCTTTCATGGTTTTCTGTAATGTACTGGAAATAGCAGTTTGAGAGCTTGAAAAAAACATTGCATTTGGTTTACCAGAAATTCAAGGTCAATCTTATTTATGAACAAGCACCTGCATTTTTAAAGTGCAAGTATGCTTATCTCATTACTCAATGTACTCATACAACTTGGTTCAAAGTAAATGCAGGGTTATGCTACTCCCCAAAGTTAGTGGAAATCTGAAGTAGTTCTAAACATCCAGTAACTTCATCAGTCATTACCCTATGGCTGAGGGCAAGATCAATCAAAGTTGCAAATTTCTGATGAAAGATGACTGAAGGATGTGAAATGTATGGAAAGAACAACCATAGGTTTTTTCTTATTTGTGCAGGATTTTCAACTATGATGTAACATCTCAAATGCATAAGTTTGACTAAACAAAACCATCATGCTTTGGGCCATTTGGAGCCTGATTTGGCTCAGGCTTGTTGGACTGTGGGTGTCTCGCAAACTACTTTTTTCACATGGAAGTCGGCACTATCAGGAAGGCACAAACAACAGTTATTTTAAAAAAGGCTTAGAACAGACCTTGAAAATCTGAAAACCAGATCTGTGTAAGCCAGTATTCAAAATATTGTAAGTGCAATCAATTACTTAATCAACAAATAAAGCACTTCGGCTTCATATCTGGAAAACTGTCAACCTAGCAGAACTAAACTGAGTTTAGCTGAAGAAATTTGGACAGTAAGAATCTGCCATCAGCCATAGCTGATGGTAATGGAACTTTAACTGTTCAACTGACAATCTATTTTGAGTTTAGGTACTGTGATCTGTAGAGAAAAGGGTTATATATGCCTTTATTCTAATAATAGGTACTGAGCACGTGCGTAATGAACTCTGTCATTGATGGCGACTGCACAAGATGAACTGGGCCACGTGTCTGAAAGGTTCCAGGGATGTCCTCTCTTATAGTTCCTTGTGTACAGTTGTAATAAAGCTGTTCACTCACCTGAGTGCAGACCTGACCTTTACTACAATTTACAGACCAATGGTAACCAGGCAGTAGTCAGGAACACAGGAGAAAAGAAACATGAGAAAAGGAATTCCTTGGAAGAATTCCTGACTTGGAAAATGGAAGAACATCAATCAGGTAGAATTCTTCAGGAAAAGCCAACAGCAGGCCCAGTGAGAGAAGCTGTTGCCTCAGACAGCCCATAATGAGAGTACAGAAAAAGTCTGCAGAGCAGCAGAGCACCTAGACCAATTGGCTAGGGGAAGGTTGCATTGGAAGGGCTACAGCAAAAAAACAAGTGCAGTCAGTCAAACAAAGGAAAGGCCACAGCAGGGCAATGAGCTCTGAAGGCAGTCTACAGAATGCTCAAGTGCACGGAAGAAACGGGAAGTCTGAAGCAGGAAATGCAACAAGCTGGACAATCACTCAGGTGAACAGTAAGTTTTTTACATCATTTAAAGAGGGCCTTATGAGACCAAACCTGCAGTTTCGTTCCCTCATAAAGGATATACATGCCATACAGGGAATGCAGCAGAGGTTCACTAGGCTGACACTGGTAATTGCAGGACTGTTCTATGAAGAAAGATTGATTTGACAGGGCCTGTATTCACAAGCATTTAGAAGGATGATAGGAGATCTGATTGAAACATATAAAGGTCTAACAAGACTGGACAGACTAGATTTTTGGTAACAGAACTCAAGACCAGGTTGCGCAGCAGGTGAACCTATACAAGGGTACAGACATGTATCGTCTTACCACTCCACCATCAGCACCATCGCTTTCAGGGAGGTACTGGGGGAGGCTTAGGGTTTTCTCTAATATAAAGGATTCATTGGCCTTTGTGTCCTAGAACAGCACAATGGTCTAGCTCATGTCTTGGGAGGGGTGTGGGAACATAGGCCAGTGAGGACAAAACTGTGGTGTCTCCAGGGGTCTGTTTCTGGCTTGGTCACACAGAGGGCAATACACTCAGAAGGGCCAGTTTCTTCTGTGAGGGTTTCTGCTGATACTGTTTTTGTGATATCTTCCCTGAGACTTCTCCTGTGGAGTTCTACAGGATGCCAGGGGTGCCATTCAGCATCCAGCATCCAGGCCTATATTTAAGCAATGGGAACACTCCGGTCTCTGGGGAATATACTTTTGGGGCTTGGGGTGGTCATCATGCAGCCTTATTTCTACCTCCCCTCCCTTCCCAGCCACCTCTCCCCTCTTAGCCTCCCACTGATTTTGGGGGTTACTGTGAAAGGGTCAGCTTAAGTTGCCCGGCTTATGGTTATGTTCTTAGCTATTAGCAGTGGCTGTGGCTTTTTGAGTTGTGAGAATTCTTTTTTCCTTTAAGGGTGTGTCCATAATCACCAGACATTTCAGGGATTAGCATGGGAAAAACATCTTGGGCCTTCCCTTTTACCAGATCTTGAATCATGAGGGTTCCCATTTCTTCTGGTCATTTTTTGAAGGTAGTGAAGAAAGACTCTGCACCACCCTCTTCAAATATAGGAATCAACCTCTCATTTAAAAGTGATCCAAAGCTTGGTTTGGGGTAGAAGATTTAAACTGATAGCAAAGTGGAGCAGACCTTTTCTGAGTAGCTTCAATCTGTAGTTTTCTCTGTAGAGTAGCTTCTCTATAAATTTACAACTGCAATTCCAGTTTTCACAGCTAGTATAACACTTTCCTTCTCTAGCTTTCTTCCCTTTCTCTTCTCTCTCCCTAAACTCAAGCTCTATTTAAAGTCTTTCTAGCTTTGATGGTGACAGGTTATTAATCTGTTTTCAGTTCTAATTCCTCGTATACCGATATACTGGTGGACTGAGTCAAAAGTGTTCAAGCAGCAGATTTCATTCCATTTTAACACGCTGGGCAGATTTTCTTATAATTCGCGAGTTACAGCTTTAACTGGTTTGTGCTCAGGGACACTAACACTTCAGCAGGCAAACTATCATATTCTATAGATTCCTTTGATTCAAGGTGTGCCATTTTCTGACATTAACATTATGTTGTGGCTGTTTATTTTTCAGACATCCAGTTTTCCCTTTTTGGTTTCCTATCAGTTTATTTTGGCTCATTTCTCATACTTCTGTCAAATTTCATAACTCTTGGTCACATTTTTGGCGCAGTTTGTTTTATCTAATTCCAGACATGAGTCCCCATTTTCTGTTGCAGGCAGACTGCAAATTTCAAAACAAAGCTCGATTCTTCTATCTGGCTATAGGCAGATTTTTAAAAAATTTGCCCTCATTTTGACATAATCACTCAGAGCATATTTCTCCCATTCTCTCTGTTTGTGTGTTTTGACTTTGCAAGAGCCACAACAACACTGACGTAAAGTTAAAGTAGAACAAAATTTATTTCACACACTCCTACAAACACACAAGATGTAGAATTGGAATGGATGAAGAGATTATTCAATTAGTAAGACCTTAAGCATAAAATTAAATACGGGACACTAATTTGTCAATGTCCTTGCTTTAAAAATGGAGTTCAAATCCTGGCATACACCTGTTGGGTCAAATGACCTACTTCTGTTCTGTAACATTATTGTTACTATGACGTACAACCTACAGTATGATTCTAATGCCAAGTACACATTAAGCAGTTACAGAATGTGAGTTTTTTGTTAGATTACAGATGTGCAAGTTATCCAACAGCATCATAACTTGTAGAGTTAAGAACAAGTGTATAATCAAGTGTTATACCTCACTAGGATAGTGCACTGGAAATCAAGCTGTGTTATTTCTGGAGTCATCACAGAAGTTAAAAATTTTGTAAAAATACTCAAATTTCCCCAATTTAAAGCTGTTTTTTAGACCCATGTTGACAGAAATTATGGGCTAGGTTTCTGTACTTAACAAGAACGACTATTTGTTACAACAGATAAATCTATTGTATAAATTTAAACTATAAATCTATTAAATAGCTACAGAAAAAGAATTATGATCCGTTGACATAGAATTTTAGAAATTCTAACCCCTTTATAAACTCTGTCCCCACACATGCTCAGAGAGACACAAACAGGAAAAAACATGGGTGTTAATGGACGGAGGGAAAGACTGGGATGGGGGCTCAATGGTCCCTCTTCATAGGGTCTGCTGAGTTGGTCCTTTTGGCTTGTCAGGATGGGCTTTTCCTTGATCTCCTTCTCCAGATACTTTCACTTGCTTGAAGATGGTATGGAGTGGCTGGTTCAAACACAAAAATTCTGTTTTACTGGTTAAGAGCTACGGTTTACAGCAACTGCTAAGGAAAAAAATAAATTGGTTTTATTCAGTCTTGAGGTGATTTTTGCTGCAGAACAGAAGCATAGCTTCTTCCTTCCTTCAGATGTCTGATTGTGTGAATATTTGGCAGAACTAATCAAGCTGTTCAGTTATCTGGGAGCCAGTCATGTAGTTATTGGCAGGCAGGAGGCCTTTGTTGATGATAACTGGTCACCTTGATTTCTGGCCAAATCTCCATTCAGTTGAAGCCCATGACTCATCTGCAAGTAGACCTTTTCCCATTGTTTGCATAAACAGCTGTGTAAACAGCACTTAAAATGAGTGTCAAGTTACTTGCTTTTAGAACCTGCAGCAATCCTTCAACAATCCTTGGCTGTTAGAGTTCTTTTCCCATTTCAATCCACAATCAATAAATACAAAAAAGGATAGAATCTTTCCACTAGTTCTGAGAGTGGAAGAAAGAGAGCTGACACATAATACTCAACTGTGAAGAGATGATGGGAATTTTTTTTTTCTCTCGTGGTTATGTAACTTTGAAACCCTTCTGCCTCAGAAAATGACAAAGGTTGGATCATTGGGTATTTTAAAGCAAAGATCCTTGTCAGGCAGGGGAATCAGAAGTTATGAGGGTAGATAGGAATTCATAACATGAACAGGTCGACTATGGTCTAATTGAATGGCAGAGCAAACTAAAGGGCTGAAAGGCCTGATTATGCTCCTAATTGATATGTTCATACTTTATGTCAGCAGAATATCTACGTTTCAGAAATATTTGAACAACTTAACGTGGCCATCAATGAACACATAAATATTCTTCTCAATTATCCCATTCCATTATGTGAATAGCTTATAAAGTATGTAATTATTTATTTACAGAGAATGTTACAATTTTGCTTCATAGTATATGTAGTTTAACATACTAATTAACATTGAATATGGCATACATTACAGTAAGTGATTAAAGTTAATATGTGATATGCTGGTTGGCACTGTATTGATCAGCAGGTAACACAAGTATGAAGTGTTCTCCTGGAATCTTATCATTCTTTAATAAATCCTCTTAGTTTAAATCATAGTCTTTGGCATATTTGTGTGAAGAATCAACAACACAACACACTATGCAACAATCAAACATCCCCACTTCTGACTTTACAAAGGAAGGGGAAGTCATTGCTAAAAACAGCTCAAATCTACACTGAGAAACTCCTGCACCATGGTCCTGGATCTGTGATGTTTAGCCTCAAATATCCATTTTCCTCTGTGTTAGGTATGATTTCAAACAGTGAAAAGTTTTCCATCTGATCCCCATTAACTTCAATTTTACTGGAACTCTTTGATGCAATATTTGGTCGAATAGGACTATGTTAACATAGTTGATATGCTATTTGACCAGAGATACTGAAGCCTAAACTAATAATCCAGAGTTCTGCATTCAAAACGCACAATGGATGGCAAGTAATGAATTTAAATTCAATTAATGAATGAAAACTGGACTTAAAAACCTAGCATGAACAACAGTGACCATCAATTGACTGGATTGTCATTAAAACGTATCCGGCTCACTAACATCCTTTAGGGGAGCAAAATTACTGCCCTTATTTGTTCTAGCCTATACTTAACCCAGGCCTACAACAATTGCCCTAGTTAGCCACTCATTTTTATTCAGGAAGCAAATTACTTATCTTACCCTCTCTAGGACAAGTAGCATTAGGCAATAAATACTTGCCAATGATGCTCTTTACCTGTACTGAGTTTTTTTTATAATTCTGCCTTGATGTTAAGGGCAGACACTTATCTCAATACATCACTAGTGCTGCTATGTCTTCACCTGGTTGTTGTCAAGGTCCTCCCCTAGTACTAGTTATCTGCTGGGCAACTTCTAAGAAACATTATAGTTATATGGTAGTTTCCTTCATGAAGTGGAGGGGCACAAATTATTTATTAACACTCACAATAAATGAGGGGACTCTGCTTTTGCACTCAGCATCCATTCAACATCTTATTTTCCTCAACTAAATCAGGGAGGTTTATAAAAACCCTGACAAGAATTTCAGCATCAATCACAATTCTGCAGGCAATTATTGAGGGATAAGCATTACCATACTTGCAACATGAACAAATGTATGTAGAAAAATATAAATCAATTTCAATGTTTCATCAACTTTTTCAAACTAACAATTTTAGAAGTCCAGATTTTGCTGGCTAAGTCTATGCGTCATTTATGTACCCATTTTATATTGTCTAAGTTAGCATTGGGGGTGGAGTTTAGTTGAAGAACAGAAAATTTGGCATGAGATCTGATTTGCATTATTTTGTAACTGAAATGAGACATATTTGGCTTTGTGAGCAGCTTCAATTTCCCTGCCCATTTACTTTTCTCTGCTGCTAATGTTCATAACAAAAATGATGCAACTGGAATTTTCTAATTATTGATTGGGCTTTGATCTTAAAAAATGATATGGATTAACCTTACTTAATTTTCTCTACCATGGTTTTGCAAACTCACACCAACACTTGTAGCTGCTTATAGAGACAGGGAGCATTAAAAATAACAATAACGCTATTTGCCTTCATCCAAGTGACCAAAGTAATTAAAGTGCTTTCTTCTGGTATCCTCTTTTGTCTAGCAACACTGGTATCAGTTGTGTATATACATGGGCAAGTCTTGCATAGCATGACATCATCATGCACACTCTGCAACCTTGAATACATGGGTAGGGAATGGACCTGATTGCAAACATGGCTCAGCTCCATGTGTGGGCCACACAGGAAGCAGTCAGTGGCACCTCCTCCGTTATTAATCTTCAGGTTGGCATTACACAAATGAATTTAGCACCCATACCTTTTAAATGCTGAACTTAATGCATGATAAGAGCTGCCGCTCTTTAAGTCAGCTCCCAATAATCTGCTGAAACATCTGAACTTTAATCTTTCCTCAGAAAATGTGAAGTTTCTTTGTGCAGCAGGTAATTTCTCAGAAATACACACAACTGCTGTTGCAGCCTTGCAACACATAAAAAGAATGGTTTTCTCCTTTGATGGTCTTTGAACATTGTTTCATATTTAATTCCAATTACCAAAGCTGTAGAAACTTGATCGACAGCAACATGTCTCAATGTACATTTACAGTCTTGGATTATAGAAAATAGAATAAAAGCAGCAGTTAGAGCTGAATAACATTTGAATTTATTGTATTCTGATTGTCCTATCATGTGAAAAATCATGTTCCAAACCTTGAAGATTTAATTGCTGCAGCATTATGAGGCATGATATTATACTCCTGTCCTGGTGACAGGGCTGTGCGCATTTCTCTCATGAAAAAGTCTTATAGTTGTTCTCTTAGCTCTTAAAATAGTGCAAGATCAGATTGAAGGAAATTCCTCGGCATGAAAATTCCTTCATGAAGGCATCAGGGAAGCATACAGAATAGATTAAAAAGCAAGAAAAATGTAGATAAAGTGGGATGTTTGATCATTTAATCCTTCCATCTCTGTGTAAATTACAGTGCTTCAACCATAAACAATTTAAAGTTTTGCTTCCATTGTCCTTACGTTTCTTGATATCACCTTAAACCAATGGTCTTATTTCACTGTCAAAATTTATCTCAAATAGATTTTCAATTTCTATCATTCATATCTTACATACTGTCTGGCTTAGGGCTCACTTATGAGTTTAATTCTAAGATGATTTTCATTCCTTCTTGGGTGTCACTGGCAAGATCAACATTTGTTGGCCATCCCAAAGTTCCTTTGAAATGAATGGCTTGCCAGGCCATTTCAAAGGGCAGTTAAGAATTATCCACATTACAGTTGGTCTGGAATCACATGTATGCCAGACTAGATAATGAAGGCAGTTTCTTTTTCATAAGACATTGTTAACATTTTTTTTACTGCATTCAATAATTTCATGGTCACCATTACTGAGACAAGCTTTCAATTCCAGATTTATTTGTTGAATCTAAATTTCACTAGCTGCTGTAGCAGATTTGAATCTGTGCCCTGGAGTGTAGGAGGCTGAGGGGTGCCCTTATAGAGGTTTGTAAAATCATGAGGGGCATAGGTTTAAGGTGAGAGGGGAAAATTTTTAAAGGCATCTGCAGGGGCAACTTTTTCACACAGAGGTTGGTGTGTGTATGGAACGAGCTGCCAGAGGAAGTGGTAGAGGCGAGTACAATTGCAACATTTAAAAGATAGGTATGTGCATAGGAAAGGTTTAGACAGGTATGGGCCAAACACAGGCAAATGGGACTAGTTCAGTTTAGGAAACCAGGCTGGCATGGACAAGTTGGGCCAAAGGGTCTGTTTCTGTGTGGTATGACTCTAGTGAATGTTTCTGGATTACTAGTTCAGTGATAGTACAACCACCACCACCATCACCCCATTGACTTAAGTCAATTACAATCATAGACTGAATTGAGAGCACCCGAGAGGACTACTAATCCTGGCTTGTTACAAGATCGTTCCAGTGGAGGTATGTTTTCCCAGGTTTCATGTAATTTATTGTTTATCATACACAATAAAGTCAGTGGATTCAGTTGATTCAAATTAAAATATTAAATGCTTATGATGCTTGTTTTGGTCTGTTGACTGAAATTCTTCTTCAGTCTTCTTACTGCACACTGGCCTGGCAGGAGTTATCTAAGGCTTATTGTTCCTCGCTTTCAGCTTTTCTCTGTGGATTAGCAGAGGCATCCTGATCTCTAACTGAGTTGTCAACGCATGCTCATCACATAATCAATCTGGAATGGGCTAGATATTGTGTGTCCAATTTAGAAATGCTTTGTTTACTGTTCATTGCACTGCTACCACTTTCTATTATCTCTTGACTAGATCCCTGAGATAAAACCAGGAACTGCAGATGGCGGAGATCTGAAACAAAAATAGAAATTGCTGGAGAAACTCAGCAGGTCTGGCAGCTTCTGTGGAGAGAAAGCAGAGTCAACATTCCATCAGAACTAAATACGTCTATGGGCATAAAAATCAAAAGAACTGTGGATGCTGTAAATCAGGAACAAAAACAGAAGTTGCTGGAAAAACTCAGCAGGTCTGGCAGCATAAGAAAAAAATCAGAGTTAACGTTTCGGGTCCGGTCACTGATTTTTTCTTCACAGGTGCTGCCAGACCTGGTGAGCTTTTCCAGCAATTTTGTTTTTGTTACGTCTATGAGTATAATGCTCAAATGAGATATGTGATGTTTTTATTGTATTTTCTGTAATTACCGACTTAAACGGTTTTGAAATGTACTTATAGACAATTTATGTACTCTTGCAAAAAAAACTTCACAGATCTTCATGTAAGCACTACAGAGTAATTTGTTGTCTATTTAGAAGATATGTAGTCTCACACCATAGTGATTCATATTAACGTAAATGTTTAACTGACTTATCTTAATTTTCTGGACAATTCCAAAGCCTACCAATATTTGTTAGTTAAATGAGCTATTTACCAAGTTAACTAAAGTCATTTTCAAAAGACAGTTCTGGCTTCCTTGTTGTCCAAAAGAATTTATGTTATTAAAATAATTATCATAGCAATTTTACAAGATGCAGCAAAATACATAACGTTCAAAATCAGCACACAAAGAAAGTACAAACAGACCTGTTACGTACGCAAAACTAAACCAATTTAAAATATAGCTGTGTCTTGAAACCCAAGAGTTGTTTTCACTTTGAAACGGTTTAATATTTGTTAGCCTGAGTTTGTTTGCTGAACTGTAAAAGCATGTTTGAGCAATTCTTTATTTAACCAGAGGACACGATACCTTCCATTAAACACACAGGCGTTCAAAGACAAAAGGCCACATGACACTTTCATTGTCTTTCACCGACCACAGTTAAACAGAATATTATTTAATAATTCACTTGCTGAATCACGTCAAATTTATTTTTAAAAATTCAGTCCTACAGCCTCATTACAATTCTCGATGAAACTGCTGAATGACATGGTTAGGCCCCAGTACTATTTTTTCTTAATTTGCTGGAGAAAAAATTTCAGAATTTGGGTACTTAATAAGAGAATGGTATCGGAGGTAATGTATTGATGTGGATATGGAACTAGTTGACAGACAGGAAGCAGGGAGTTGGAATAAATGGGTCCGTTTCAGAGTGGCAGGCAGTGACGAGTGGGGTACATCAGGGTTCAGTGCTGGGACCTCAGCTGTTCACAATATACTTTAATGACTTAGATGAAGGAATTGAATGCAATATCTCCAAATTTGCAGATGATACTAAACTAGGTACTGTGAGGAGGATGCTAAGAGGCTGCCGGGTGATTTGGACAGGCTGGCTGAGTGGGCTAATTCTTGACAAATGCAATATAATGTGGATAAATGTGAGATTATCCACTTTGGTTGCAATAACAGGAAGGCAGATTATTATCGAAATGCTGGCAATTCAGGAAAAGGTAAAGTGCAACGACATAACAAAGTGTGGAGCTGGAAGAACATAGCAGGCCAGGCAGCATCAGAGGAACAGGAAAGCTGATGTTTCAGGTCAGGACCCTTCTTCAGACCTGAGTTTCACAATGGAACAGTCACTGAAGGTTGACATGCAGGTGCAGCAGGCAGTGAGGAAAATTAATGGCATGCTGGCCTTCATAGTGAAAGGATTTGAGTATAGAAGTAAGGATGTCTTGCTGCAGTTATACAGGGTCTTGGTGAGGCCACACCTTGAATATTTTGTGCAGTTTTGGTCTCCTAGTCTGAGGAAGGACATTCTTGCTATTGAGGAAAACCAGCAAAGGTTCACCAGACTGATTCCCGGGATGGCAAGTCTGACATATGAAGAAAAACTGGATTGACTGGGCTTGTATTCACTAGAGTACTCATTAGAAGAATGAGGGGGATCTCAGAAATGTATAAAATCCTGAGGGGACTGGACAGACTGGATGAGGGAAGAATGTTCCCGATGTTGGGAAGTCCAGAACTAATGGTTACTGTCTAAGAATAAGGGGCAAGCCATTCAGGATTGAGACGAGGAAGAATTTCTTCAGAGAGTTGTGAACCTGTGGAATTCTCTATCACAGAAAGCTGTTAGGGCTAGTTCATTAGATATATTCAAGAGGGAGCTGGATGTGGCCTACTGCTGTACCTATTTTCCATGTTTCTACATTTTCTAAGTTAGAATAATGCCACAAGATTTCTTATTTAGTCTTTACTATACACAGTTAGATTTGTGCACATATGCCACAAGGTCCCTCTCCTCCTGTATCCATATTAGAACTGTCCCTTTTATTGTGTATCGCCTCTCTCTCTGCTCTTCCCAGTGAAATAAATCACTTCACAGTTTTCTGCATTAAATTTGATAAGCCATTTGCCTACCCATTCCATCAACCTGTCTATATCCTTTTGAAGTTTAATGTTATCTGCTTCATAGATCACAATACTGCAGGTTGTTTGGAACCGTACATTAATTATTACTGTTATGTTTGTTCTTGCGATATGGCTGTCAGTGGCAAGGTTAGCATTCATTGACTCCTCCTAATTCCCCTTGAAAAGGTGGTGGTAAAGGATTCTTGAATTGCTGCAGTTTATTCCCTGTGAGTGCTGTGAGAGAGGGAGTACCAGGATTTTGGCTTAGCGACAAAGAACAAATACATCCAAGTCAGGATGCTGTGTAACTGGATAACGAAGTTGCAGGTCATGGTGTTCTTATGCATGTTGTTCTTATTCTAAGCTGTACAGGTCAAGTCATATGTTTGGAAGGTGCTTTTGAAGGAGCCTTGGCAAATTGCTGGAGTGCATCTTGTATATGCCACATGATACTGCCACGATGCGTTAGTGGCACAGGAAGTGAATGTCGAAAGTGGTGAATGGATGCTGATGAAGCAGGCTGCTTTATCCTGGTAGACATCAAGATTCTTGATAGTCTTTGGGAGATGTACTCATCCAGCCATTCTGACTTCTTCCTCATTGATGGTGGACAGGTTTAGGAGAAATTAGGCATTTTCAGATTGTCAGGCTATAACTATTGGAGTAGACAGGAATTAGTGCTGTAGGCTCAACTATTTACAAACTACATTAATTAATTTGATAGAGGGATTGAATTGTAGCCAAATATGACGGTAAAAAAAATAACCAAAAAAGCAAGTTGTGAAGAGGATACATAGAATTTGCAAAGGGATGTAGTTAGGTTTCCAATGGGCAAAAAGTTAGCAGCTGAAGTATATTGTGGGAAAACGTGAGGTTGTTTACTTTGTTAGGAAGAATACACGATACTATTTAAACAGAAACAGAACGCAGAATACGACAGTCCAGAGGGATCTAAATGTACATGAATCAGAAAAAGCTAGCATGCAGATACAGCAAGTAGGAAGGTAATGTTTCCTTTACTGCAAGGAGAATGGAGTATAAAAGTAGAGGAGTCTTGTTACAAATGGTACAGGTTGGGAACACTGCATCTCGAGAACTCAAGTTGTTTTGGACTCTTTACATTAGAAGGGATATACTTGCCTTGGAATCAGTACAGAGGAGGTTCATTGGGTGATTCCTGTGTTGAAAGGTTGTCTTTGATGCAAGAATGAGTAAGTTGGGCCTATACTCATTGGAGTCTGGAAGAATAAATGATGAGCTTAGTGAACACAATGCTGACAGGATGATTTCCCTCAGAGTAATCTATAACTAAGTGGTAACATTTATAAATAAGAGAGTTGCCCATTTAAGATGGAGATGAATTGCTTTTCTTGAGAGGCTTTGTTATTAAATATATTCAGGGCTGATTTAGACAGATCTTTATTCTACATGTCAGTCAAGGATTTTGAGGAGTGGGCAGAAAAATGGAGTCAAGGCCAAATTCAGATTTTCCATGAGTTTATTCAGTGGTGGAACACTCTCAATGGGCTGAATGGCTACAACTGATCCTATTTCTTATGATTATACTGTCATTTGAGTGTTGTGGCGGTTGTGTTGCATATAGTCATGGACTGGTTTAGTATCTAAGGGTTTGAGAATGGAACTGAGTACTTTGCATTCATCAGTAAACATCCACAATTCTGACCTTGCATTGAAGCAAAGTTAATTGATGAACAAAAACAGAAGTTGCTGGAAAAGCTCAGCCAGTCTGGCAGCATCTGTGAAGAAAAATCAGAGTTAACATTGCAGATTCGGTGACCCTCCCTCAGATCAGCAGCTATCCACACTGTCACCAGATCCTCAACATTAACACTGATTTTTCTTCACAGATGCTGCCAGACTTGCTGAGCTTTTCCAGCAACTTCTGTTTTTGTTCGGTTTTCATTGATGAACAGCTGTAGATGTTTGGGCCCAGGGCAGGAATTCAAGGACTTTTATGCCAGAGAGATAGTGTCCCTACCTCTGAACCAGGAGGCTTGGGTTCAAGTCCCACCTACTCCAGAGGTGTATAATAACATCTCTAACAGGTTGATTAGAAAGTATCTACCCTCAAGAACTCCTGCAAGGTGGCCTCACAACCAGATCGTCCTTTGTACGAGGTATGGCTCCATTCCCTCTAATTTATTCAATTTTCCTCCACATTTATTAACTTCCAGGAAGTCAAGACCCTGTGGTCTTTGCACTGCTACCCCCAAGATTGGTAGCTGCAGTTCAACACCAGCCTAAATTTATCGAAAATGTAACAAAGACATGTTATATTGCAATACATCTTACATAAGCATTATTTACAGACATATTTTTACAATACAAAATCTCACTGGATGCAAGTGTGGAATTGAGGATTAGACAGTAAAGTCAGGGTAACTTATTTGTACTGCTCTTAATTCTCCAGTCATTGCATCAATAAAAAGAAAGTTGTGAATGTCAAATCGGGCAAAATGACCTTTGTTATATCTAATCTGGTTGGAAACTCAAGTGAACATTTACCAGAACTTTGATTCCCAATTTCAAAGAAAAGTGAACAAATTTAAAATCAAATTGTGCCATCTAGTGGTTTAATTCTGTCAACAAAATATTCCATAAAATTGTAGTTATTTCAGTTTTAAACCCTGATTAGCATGGAAGAACTTTTTTTTGTATTTAATATTTTTGTTTACAAATTCTGTTACCAAAAAGCTGGTCTCAATATGCAGGTAATGACATGTTAAAAATGTTTGTAGAAAACAAGGACTGCAGATGCTGGAAGCTGGAGTCAATAAATGTGGAGCTGGAAAAGCACAGCAGGTCAGACAGTATCCAAACAGCAGGGAAGACAATGTTTCAGGCCTGAATATTGACTTCACCAGCTTCAAAATCTCTCCACCCCCATCTTGCTACTCACCTATCTGCTCCACCCTCCCACTGACCAACCACAGTAACTCCCTGCCTGCATCCACCTATCTCACCCCCCCAGCCCCACCTCCCTTCCTCTATTTATTTCTGAGCTCCCCTTCCCCACCCGAGTCCTAACAATGGGTTTCGGCCTGAAATGTTGCCTTCCCCGCTCCTCCGATGCTGCGTGACCTGTTTTTCCAGCTACACGTTTATTGAATGAAAAGTATTTGTACTTTTTTTTTTTATTATTACTCTTTCTCTTAAATTTTGCTTCCAAAAATGTCAGTGTCAAAACTGAACCTGGCTAAAACAAACAGAAAATGCTGGAGAAACTCAGCAGGTCTGGCCTCATCAGATCCAGTATGAATCTTCTTTAAAGCTGAACCTGGTTATGTGGTGCATTTTGTGTTTTAGTTAGCTCATACTTCAGCACTTAGATGGATGGTGCCTATCATAAACCCTATTAATTAATAAGTTCAATAATTGCTCAGAATAAATTGAAACAGGTTCACCAAATTCTAAGTCAGGGAAAGCCTAATACTGTCATCTTGAATGTCAAACTTAAAAATAAAAGCTAATAGCAATTCAAGATTTTAGCATAGATTTAAATTAACATTGATGTGCAATCTCTTTTGTTTATCTAGAATACTTGAGCACTATTGTAAATCAATTTATCAGTGGTGATTTCAGTCATGGGCTGAAAAATAAAGAACAAGGTTGGGTAGAGAGACGTTTTGTTGCAATATTTACAGCACACGTCAGAAAGGGTGTGAGCCCACAGCAGCTGGAGCTTGAAACTTTACTGTAAAAATAAAATCCAGTTGATAAAAATACTGGTCATGAGAGTATAGTCAATTAACAAAAAGAAATTAGTAGGGTGCAACAATGGAAAACTTTTCCTGTCTCTTGGGATGATTTTTGTGAATCAAATCACTAGAAAATTACATTGTATATACTTGTATCACCATGATCCTATTTATTCATGTTTTTTTTATTTGTGTGTGAGATCAATTTGTTATCCATTACAATGATGTAAACGCTTCATAACTTATTTCAATCATTTTAAAATTACAGATTCCATACACATTTAAAATATCTTATTAATCTTTGTTACTGTCCTACTTCCAGACAAAGTCATTACTGGGCGAATGGTTTTGATGATAAAAGCTAAGTAAGATGCTTGTAAAAGTTGATTTACTGTTGAAAAGTAGACAAAATAAATAACAGGACTTATGAAAATTTAAGGAGCAAGGAGTTGCTAAGGTAAACCTTCCTAATGCATGTTGGACTTGGAAGACTTAGGCTCAGGACCATGAATTCCAATTTAGAACTTTCAGCTTTGAGAGAGGGTGAAATCTGCAGGGAGTCCACTGGTAAGCTGGGAGTACTTAGAACTTGTTCTTATAATGGTACACATCTGCCCAAAATGCAGTGAGTACAACAAGGAGTTCTAAAACATACCTTACTTGTGTTAGTTGATTAATACAAAATCAAACTTTTCAGTTTTGTGTATTTGTAACCTGTAAAAATGTACTGATTTATTGTTGATTTTAGTTTAAGAGCATAACATATAGGAGTAGAAGTAGGCCATCAAGTCTGCTCTGCATTCAATAAGATCACAGCTGATCTGATAATCCTTGTCTCGAGCTGTTTCCTTACCTCAACACCCATGATTCCCTTACTGATTAAGCATCTATCTATTCAGCTTTGAATAAAGTTAATGATCCGGTCTCAACGACCATCTGTAGTAAAGAATTCCATAGATTCATTACCTGAGTGAAGAAATTCCTCTTCATCTCTGTCTTAAATGGACAACACCGTACTCTGAGGTTATGCCCTCTGATCCAAGACTCTTCCAAGGAGGAAACAACTTTGCCACAATGAATCTGTAAACCTGCTAAGCAATAAGGGCACTTCTAAACTCCAATGAAAATAAACTCAACCTAGTGAATATCTCCTCATGCAAAAATCTCTCCATGACTGGATCAATCTAGTATATCTTCTTTGGACTGTCTTCAATGATATTCCTTGCTTTAAAGAAGGCCAG
The DNA here is from genome assembly GCF_021869965.1 of Rhincodon typus. Taxonomy (NCBI): domain Eukaryota; kingdom Metazoa; phylum Chordata; class Chondrichthyes; order Orectolobiformes; family Rhincodontidae; genus Rhincodon; species Rhincodon typus. The sequence continues at coordinate 24,841,301 of NC_063348.1, read as the reverse complement.
TGAAACTATTCCAGGTAAGGTCTGGTTAGTGCTCATATAGTTTTATCAAAACTTCCTATACTTATGTTCTATTCCTTGTGAAATAAAGACCAACATTCCAAATGCCTTGGTTACTAGCAGTGTGTGCACTGTCTCTGTAGTTACTTTCTCTAAAATCCTAGGATATATCCCATAGGTCCGGGGACTTATTGATCTTCAGCGTCATGAGATTCCCTCATACATCTTCTCCAGTGATTGTTATTGTACTTATTTCCTCCTCCATTTTAGCCCCTTGATTATTTATGTCCCCTACTGTGAAAATGGGCTAAAGCATTTATTCAACTCTTCTTCCATTCCCTGGTTCCTGGTTATCATTTCCCCAGCAACATTTCTAAGGGCTATGTTCACTTTTGACTCCATCTTCCTCGTTATATATTTAGTGAACCTCTCCCTATTAATTTTTAAACTTACTTGCTGGCTTGCTCATTTACCTTCATGGTTTAATTTCTCCTTCATTTTTTCTGGTCATTTTTGGTTGGCTTTTAAAACTTTCTCAATCCTCTAATTCACCACGAATCTTTGTCACAATGTATGCTTTTCCTTTTAATTTGATACTAATTTATTACAGTAAAAGTTCAAATCTGTGAAACTTTATCCTTCAGTTCTGTCAGTCAGTCAGTCACTGGAAAATTAAACTCTTCAAAAGCTGTTGATTTTCATGGGGATAACAGACTGCATGGAAATTTTCATCAACATAGCTCAGATGCCAGTTCTCTATACTTTAATGAGCTGGGCATGATTATATAGCCATAATTTCAAAGTTTGTGAATGTTATAGAACTTAAAAATGTAGTAAAAGACTTCAGGAGAACAGGAATAGGTGAAATGGGCAGACACATGGCAAATGTCTTCAGGGTGCATCTTTAGCTGCTTCACAAATGTCTTTCCCTCTATAAAGTCAGAGGTAAGAATACTCGATGATTGCACAATGTTCAGCACCATTCACAACACTTCAGATAATGAAGTATTCCATATCCAAACGCAGCAAATCATGTACAGTATTCAAAATTGGTCTGACCATCTCCAATGAGAGAAGCTAACCGTTGCTCCTTCACATTCAATTTACCATCACTGGAAACCTCCATTACCAATATCCTGGAGGCTACCATTGACAGAAACTGAACTTGATTAGCTTTATAAATACTATGACTACAAGAACAAGTTGTAAACTAGCAATTCTGCATCAAGAAATTCACTTCTAGCTCCCCAAACCTCCACCATCTACAAGACAAGTCAGGGTGTGAGGAGATACTCCCTCTTTGTCTGAATGAGCTCAGCTCCAACAAAATTCAAGAAGCTTGATACCATCCGGAACAAAGCAGTCGCTTGATAAGAGTTATATCCACAAACATTCACTCCTTCTGCCGCTCAGTAGGTGCATATCATTGAGAAGGCACAGTGGATAAATTCAACAAGGCTTCGTTGACAGCATTTCCAAGCTATAACCACTTCCATCTAGAAAGACAAGGGCAGCAGGCATAGGTGCACCACCACCTGCAAGTTCCTTTCCAAACCACATTCAGTCCTAATTTGGAATTATATTTCTTCAGTGTCATTGGGTCAAAATCCTAACACTTTCTCGCTAATGGTATTGTGGTGTACCTACACCAAATGGCCTGCAGCGGTTCAAGAAAGTAGCTCACCAGCACCTTCTCAAGGGCAATTAGGCACGGTCAATAAATACTGATTCAGCCAGTTGCACACACTTCATATAGCTGATTTTTAAAAAATTATGAAGTATGAAATAACACATTTTACTAGGAAATGAGAGGAAAGGCAATACAAATTAAATAATATAATTTTATAAGGATGTAGAAAGAGAGAGGAGGGTGAACATAAAATCTTTGAAAGTGGCAGAAGAGCCAAGAACTCTTTTTAAAAAGCGTATGGGGGCCCTTATCTTTAACAATAAATGGTGTACATGAATAAGCAATAAGTTATGCTGAGCCTTTAAGTCAGATGATGTATTGCACTCACTTTTTAGCATCACACCTTAAAGATGTAAAGTTTTGAAGAGCTCTGTTTCATTAGTGGGAGCATCAGCAGCAAGTTCAACTTTTATTGCTGGTTCCTAATTGCTGTTGAGAAGACTAGCCTCCTTTTTTAAAGCATTGTAGCTCCATCTACTACACGAACACCTACAGCACTGTTAAGAAGGGTTTTCACTCATTGCCAGTTCCAAATCAGGATAGAGTGGTGGTGTTCTCAAAAAAATCCACTTACTTGTTCAACCAGGTGGTAGAGATGGTGGCTTTAGAAGGTGCTTTTAAAAAAAAAAGGAACCATGGCAAGTTGCTGCCGTACATTTTTCAGACAATACAAATTACTGCCACTATCTGCTGATAGTGGAGGAAATGAACATTTAAGGAGGTTTGGGGTATGAATCAAGTAAGTTGTTGTGTTCTTTTGAGCTTCTTCATTGTCTGAAAAACATTCTTCCAAGCATGTGGAGGGTATTCAACACACTCCTGATTTGCACTTTGTGGATGATGAGAGTTTGGGAAATTAGGTGGTGGGATACATGCCATGGAATTCTCAATGTCTGATTTGCTCATGAAGCAGCAGCATTTAAAATGTCAATTTCAATAACTTTTCTGGTCAAATGGTAGGCCCCAGATTGTTAATAGTGGTAGATTCAGAGACAGTAATGCCATAATATTAACGTGAGAAGGTTAGATTTTCTCTTGTTGGTGATAACTGTTGCGTAGCACTGGTGTAGAACAAATGTTAATATAGACTTATGGTCAAAGCCTGAACATTGCTCAACTTTTCCTGCATGCCGATATCAATTGCATCAATTTCTGAAGAGTTGTAAATGATACTGAACCAGTGCAATCAACAGACATGCAAATCTCTGAACTTGTATTGAGGGAAGGTCATTGATGAAGGAGTTGAAGATAGTTTAGCCCAGGACACTACCCAAAAGGTAGTCCCACAGCAATGTTTTCAGCCAGAAATTTTGACTCCTAAAAACCATGTCCATCTTCCTCAGTACTAAATATACCTTCAACTGTGAACATTTGCCCCAATTTTCATATTCTTTGATTTTGCTAGAGTTCCTTGATGCCACACCTGGGTCAAATAAGGCCTTTACCGAGGGAATTCATTGTTAGCTCACTGCTGGAATTCTTTTTGGACCAAGGTTGTAATGATGCCGAAGCAAAGTTGTCCTGGTGGAATGCAAACTAAGCAACAATCATCATGTTATTATTGAATAAATGCTGCATAGTAGCATTTATGGCAATGTTATGACTCCAAGTGATGATAATACTGAACAGGTCAGATCTCAGTGAAACCTGGCTTTACAGCTCAGAAGTTTACTAATCTGCAATTGGTGGTTGGTTACAAACAAAAAGCAAGTTTACTTCACAGAAGAGCTACACAGGACATTTTAGAAGGAACAAAAACAGAAGTGGCTGGAAAAATTCAGTCGGTCTGGTAGCATTTGTGGGGAGAGAGCGTGTTAAGGAGTGCTCTGAGGGTCACCAGACCTGAAGCGTGAATTCTGATTTCTCTCCATAGATGTTGCCAGACCTGCAGTTTTTCCAGCCATTTCTGTTTTTGTTGTTAATCATGAATTCACCAGTTTCTTCAGAACTGAAGGAGCTTGGAAAAATGATAGTTACGTTGTTTGGGGGTGGGAAAGACATTAGAGAAGCTAACCAAGTAGTAAAAGAGTGCTAAAAAAAAATGTCCAGAGCACATGAAAATGGGAATGCCGATGGTAGTAGAGATAGATGTTAATATACGAAAATAGGTCAAACTTGCTGAGAGTAAACCCATACTAACAAGACAAAAACAGATGACGCTGGTGAAACTCAGCAGGTCTGGCAGCATCTGAGGGAGTTAAAATTGAGCCCAGTGACTCTTCATCAGAACGGATATGCTAAAGATACTGGAGAGAAGAGTTGTAACAAAATTAGTTTAGTGTTTGGTCTTGTATACAATTTGATGTTTTAAAATAAATTAACTAGCATAGCAGGTAAGATTCTCAGACTGCAAAAGGAGCTTACAAGAACGAACGTTTACAGAACAACCACACAGACATAACATTTAAAAGCAGGATTCGCAAAATTCACAGCACTCTGATGTTTCTGTTTTCTCCGCATTTGACCAATTAGTTGCGTCATCTCTCTCTCTTGCTGAACATTACTACTCCCCTTCCCCCAGCCTTTGATTTCACCAAAATGAATTCACAACATCCAGTTAAACCAAAAAAAACCTGTAGATAGCGGAAATGAAAACACAAACAAACATAGCTGCAAACCGAAAAGGGTTCACTGAACCCAAAACGTTAGCCCTGTTTTTCTTCTCTCCACATATACCACCAAACCTGCTGAGTTTCTCCAGCAATTTCTGTTTTTGTTTCACAACATCCAGCTTTCCCCACTTAGCACCCCTCCTCCTACTCTCAGGCCTTAGCCGCTTCACCACCATTAGGGCGGGAGGAAACATCACTCGTTGTGATTGGACATTCCTATCACGGTCCCTTACCGGGACGCGCCCCTCCGATTGGTCTGTCGCTGGGTGAAGGCGTGGCTTGGTCGGAAGGTCGTTTGATTCGGGAGGGGCGGGGTTGTTGGATGATTGACGGACGTGGCGCAGAGGGTGTTGGGATTGTCAAAACAAGCCGCATCCGATTTGACCTGTACAGGCGGAGGCGCCATCTTGGAAAGTAGGGCTTGTTGCTGTTATTTCCCGCCGAGATCTACACATACAGAACGTATTTTTAGACTAAAGTGAATAGTTTCTGTCACCGCTCTCTTTTTTTTCTCCACTTTGTTCACAACAATACTTTCTTTTCGTTTCAATAACTACGCATAATAGATATATGAAGCTGTTGGGTACGTATCGCTATAATTTTTCTTTCTATATATTGTTTCAGAGATAAGGAAGAAGGGAGTTTGTATTGCGGCCCGGCCCTGTTACTGTGTGTCTTACCTTCTGTGACTGGCAAAGTAGAGGAGGTTGTTGTTATCTCATCAGTGTTCCCCACCCCTCCCGCTCTTCTATTGGGGAAACCTAATAGGCGAGCTCTCTTATAAATCGTGTTAATTGATTTTTCTTAAAGTACCTATTCGAGCTGCTTTTTAATACATTTCTTAGAAAATGACATTGATTCATTTGCGTTGTTTTCAGAAGGAATGTTGAGATTGTCAAGATATGCCTTGTGACAGTCGCACGGGCTTAACACTATATAAAATTTACATCTGAACAATTAATTTAATAACTATCTTTAATTGTGTAGCCGTGTTTTTTTAATACTTTTCAAGTTATAACCAATTGAAATGGAAGATCTTTTTTGTTTTCTGGAATAACTAATCTTGCACTTAGGAAACCTTTAACCTTTCAAGTGTGCGTGGTGATGTGAAATGCAGTTTGTAGGATATTCGGCTATAAAGTTATACAGCATGGAAACAGAGCCTGCGGTCTAATTTGTCAGACATCCCAATCAGCCCTAGTCCCATTTGCCAACATTTGGCCTATATCCCTCTAAACCCTTCCTATTCGTGTACCCATTCAGATGCCTGTTAAATGTTGTAATTTTACCAGCCTCCACTACTTCCTCTGGCAGCTCATTCCATATACGCACCACCCTCTGCGTGAAAAAGTTGCCTCTCAGGTCCTTTTTAAATCTTTCCCCTCTCACCTTAAATCTATGCCCTCTAGTTTGGAACTTTATCCATCCTAGGAAAAGAGTGTGGCTATTCACTCTGTCCATGCCCCTCATGATTTTATAAACCTCTATAAGGTCACCCCTCAGCATCTGACGCTCCAGGGAAAAAGAAAGCCCTAGCCTTTTCAGTGTCCCCCTATGACTCAAACCCTGCAGTCCAGGCAACGTCTTTGTAAATTTTTTCTGCACTCTCTCAGCATTAATGACATGTTTCCTATAGAAGGGCAACTAGAATTGTAATTGTAAAAATGGCTTCACCAATGTCCTGTACAACAGCAACATGACATCTCAACTCTTATACTCAATGTTCTGGCCAGTGAAGGCTAGCATGTCAAATGTCATCTTCACCGTCCTGTCTATTTTCAAGGAACTATGCACCTGCACCACTAGATCTCTTTGTTTGGCGACACAGCCCAGGACACTACCATTTAGTGTCTAAGTCCTGCCCTGATTTGCCTTACCAAAATGCAACACCTCACGTTTATCTAAATTAAACTCCATCTGCCATTTCTCGGCCCATTTATGAGTTGATTTAGATTTGCTTTGTTGTGTTGCTCTATTTAAACTTGCAGTTTGGAATTTTGAATGGAGAAAGGTTACTGGACTCAAGATGTTAACTCTGCTTCTTTCTCTGCAGATGCTGCCAGACATGCTGAGTTTCTATAGCACTTTTTGTTTGTGCTTGTAGTGCATGTTCACTAGACAGCATTATGCAATTTCATCTCTTAAAACTCAACCTTCTATACTTAACTGGTAACTTATTCAAAACTAAACATAGATTAGGAATATATAATTAAATTGACATTATCTCATTGGCAAAAATAAAATCTGAGACCCATCGTAATTTTGTGGTAGAACATCTTAGAGACATTCATTGGGTGTGATGCAAGTTTCCGATTGTAGTGAAAATCTTCTGGGGAAATGAATTAATAATGAAGTAAATGCTTAAATTCAATAGATTTAAAATGAGATATACTGTCGATTTAGACTGTTTTGTGCCATATTTATGTTTATAAAATTCAGTATCACGTTCCCAGTGAAGATTAGCCAGCGCCAAAGCAGTTCTGACAGCCTACGGAGACCCAGCCATAATGATGTGGTCTCTTTATGTCACATGTTGGGTCTGATATGAATCATAACATGGTTACCGTATAGAAGGAGACCATTTGTCCTGTCAAGTCTGTGCCAGTTTGCAAATTCGTTTTAGCTAGTCCCACATCTTGACCCTTCCACTGTAACATTATTTTTCTTTCCTCTATAGGTGCTTATCCAGTTCCTTTTTGAAAACCAATATTGAATCTGTCTCCTCCACCCTGTCACATAGTGCATTCCAGGTCAATTTTCAAAAAAAAAGTTTTTCCTCATTAATGTAGTCCTGGTTTAGAACCCATTGTTTTGGACTGTGTTTTCATTAGTTTATTGAGTTTGACTTTTCTACACCCCTGATTCATTCCTTTTGCCATAAGTCATATGTCAGATTTGTTGAGGGTTAAAATTCATCTGTTAAACTTTTAATCTGCGAGCAGAATGTAGGAATTATGTGATGTGTTCTTTTAAAGTCTGAGTGCTCACAATAATCTGACAAGGCATAACAAAACTAGAATATATCTTATTAGCATTATTGGGAGAGGTATTGCAAGGGGATCTGACTTGAGCAAACCTTTTAATTGCACTGCTATAAAAGCTGTCTATGACAGGTGAAGCATTGGATCTTGCATCACAGTTAACCTTTAAGATCTCTTGCAACTTTTTGCCTCAACTTGTTTAAAGCATTATGTTAGAGCAGATTTCTACAAAATTTGACAAGGAAAGAGTAACCTGTGAACTTGTGGTTTTAATTTCAGCTATGAATTCAATTGCCCACCCCTTGTGGTTTATTTGCAGCAGTGAAATGCAAGTTTGTTTTCTTAAAGTATTCTGCACTTAATTGTTCCTAGAACAACACTTAAACCCATAAAATCAGGTTACAATTTTCAATTGTTCACCCACAACTATTTCATGTGAAAAGTTGGTTTTCATCTGGTATAGCATTCTGATTCTTCTGTTCTGACCAATTGTAGTAAACAAAGCTTCCGTCTCCAAACTGTGATTTGGATGAAAGCAAACTCACTGACCTTTGGACTTGCAACTTTATTGTTGAAAATCACTACACGTCATAACTCAGTTCCAACAGAGCTTCTAGACAAACTAAAAAAAGATGTTTTTTTAAAAAAAGCAAAATACTTTAGCTGTTGGAAGTCTGAAATAAAACAGAAAATGTTGGAAAAACTCAGACACAGCAGACTCTGGAGAGAGAAACAGAGTTAACATTTGAGTTCAAAGATACTTATGTGGAACCAGTTCTGAAGAAGAGTCTTTGGTCTTGAAACATTAACTCTGTTTCTGTCTCCACAGATGTTGCTGAGTTTTGCCAACATTTTCAGTTTTTATTTCAGATTTTTCGAAATGTCTTGCTGAATTTCTATATTTGAACGTAATAAGAGAGACTTTTCAAGAATGTAACTTATTGTTTAAAGAGTTGTTTATAATATTGTACAGTATCTTGCTACTCATACACATCATGAATGCTATATTCAACAAATTACTTTAGGACCATTTGAATTCTAATGTGAGCAAACACATTTAAAATTGGTTGTTTGGATTTCCAAACCTTTGGATTAGTTTGTTTTTTATATAATTTAATATTTAATTGAAATAGCTTTCTAGCTACTGAAGTCCAACAACAGTACAAATGGAATTCAATCTATATAAATGTGAGGTGATGCACTTGGGCAGGACAGAGGGCATACATGAGAATGGTAGGTTACTGGGAAGCACCAAAAGATCAGAGGGACCCTGGTCTACATGTTTGTTGGTCCCTTATGGTAGAGGGACCAGTAGATAAAGCACTTAAGGCAGCATATGGGGGAACTTGCCTTCATATGCTAGAACTGTACTAAACTTTGATTAAGTCATAGTTAGAGTATTTTGTGCAGTTCTGGAATTCCCATTATAGGAGGGATCTGATTGTACTGGAGATGGTAGAGAGGAGATTTATGAAAATGTAGTCTGGCCTGGAGAGTTTGTTATGAAGAGAGATTGGATAGATTGGGATTGTTTTCCTTGGAACAGAAGAAACTGAGCGCAGACATGATTGAGATGTATAAATTTATGATGGGAACTTTTCCTCTTGGTGGAGAAATCAACGAGTTGGGCACAGATTTAAGGCAAGAGGTTTAGAGGGGATGTAGGGGTGAGGGAAATCAGTGTAGTGAGAAACTGGAACTCAGTACAATGTCAAGTGCTAGAAAATAGGATTACAACCTTTCAGGTGCTTGTTCTGAGCCAGCACAGACTTGATTGGCCAAGGGGCTTTTTTGAGCTGTAGACCTTTATGACTGTATATACTGATCACAGTCATGAATATGCCATTCTATTTATGCTTGCCTGATTTGCAGCTTCTTCCTGGATTATTATAATATCCAAATCAAAGCTAATGATACTTAACATTCAGAAACATTGGTTGTCAAAATATGAATCCAAAAATTTTGACTTTACTTCAATGTGGAGGGCAAAGTTGAAAGGGGAGGAGAGTATTTGAGGTTGTTTTATTTTATTCCTGTTTCCTTTCCCTTCCCCAAAACCTTTAATTCCATGCTAAGATGGTTAGAAACGTAGGGAACGTAGCAGCATAAGGAGACCTTTCAACCCGTCGACTCTGACTGATCGAACACTTCCATGCATTTTACTCATAGTATTATTATAACCCTTTACGCCATTGATAAACAAAAATTTATCAACTTCTGTTATATATACTCCAAGCCTGAGTTTCCATAGCCTTCTAGGATAGAGAATTCCAAAGATTTACCACCCTCTGAGTAAAAACATATCACCTCATCCAGATCCTAAATGGCATCATCCTTGTTATCAAAGAGTATCTCCTGTTGGAGACTTCCAAGCGACGGGTAACATTTTATCCGCACTAACCTTGTCTATCTCTACGTATTTTTAGTCTTTCATGAGATCACCTCTCATTCTTCAAAACTCTAGAGACTTGCAGGCTCAATTTAGTCCCACCATTGTCATATGAGAGATTGGACAGTGTGTTATGATTGAATATGAATATTAATGCTAAGGACAGTAAAAATATTCTAATCAGCCTGATCAGTGATATTATTACACACCTCCGGAGCAGGTGGGATTTGAACCCAGGCCTCCTGGCTTGGAGGTAGGGACGACAGGCCAGGTAGCCCACTAGGATTTTAGATATTTTTAATCAACCTGGTCAGAGATGATGTTCTGTACCTATGGAGTAGGATTTGAACCTGGACCTCCTGACTCAGTAGTAGGAGCAGTACCACTGCGCCACAAGAGCCTTGGCCATTTAACATGTTCTGATACATGTTGCGCCTTTGGAACAAGTGAGATTTGAACCTGGAGCCTTTTGGCCTCGAGATAGAGGCAATACCATTATGCTGCAAGGATCCACTAAGGATTGTAGGTATTTTCTAATCAGCCTGTTCAGAGATTTTATTATGTGGCTCTGGATCAGGTGGAATCTGAACCCAGGCCACCAGTTCAGAGGTAGGGACATTGCCACATGCTACAATAGCCTTCCACTAAGGATTTTAAGATTTGTTTCTAATCAAACTGTTCAGAGGTGTTATTACCACTGTGTCACAAGGATTTCACTTGATCAGGCTCAGCTGTGACACACATTAGGTCCACACTGAACATCCATATGTACGTTTCAAGTTTCATTATATAACAACCTTTCTCCAAATGTCATTGCCAGTTGCAGACTCCTGACCAGCTACCCAACTTGGATCAGCTCACTCAGTCTAGGCTATTGATTGAATATTTGATATTCCCAATCTTGACTGGAGATCTAATTAATGAATAAACCTGATAAGCAATCAGGGACCTAAATATACTTTTTTTTTGTGGGAGGGTGCAAGGAAATGAGGCACAGGTATTTTTCTTCCCTTGTCAGAAGATTTACATTTTATACATTTTCCTATCTTGTGGAAATATTTAATTTGGTCTTCCAGATGTTGCTGAATTCTTGAAATGATAATTAGTACTTGGTTTTTCCCGTAGCACTATACTGAAAACTAAGTTAATTTACTTGGTTAGTCGGGAGCATCAAGGGCAGGGCAGGGCAGGGCAGCACAGCACAGCACAGTGGTTAACACTGCTGCCTGACCGTGCCAGATACTCCGGTTTGATTCTAGCCTTGGGTGACTGTCTTTGTTTTTTGTTCTTTATTCATTCATGGGGTGAGGGCATCACTGACCAAGCAACATTTATTGCCCCCATCCCTAATTGCCCAGCAGGCAGTTCAGAGTCAACCACATTGCTGTCGGCCTGGCGTCACATGTAGGCCAGACCAGGTAAGGATGGCAGCTTCCTTCCCTAAAGGACATTGGTGAACCAGATGGGTTTTTCCAACAGTTGACAATGGATTCATGGTCATCATTAGATTGTTAATTCCGGATACTTATTGAATTCAGATTCCACCATCTGCCATTGCGGGATTTGAACCTGGGTCCCCAGAACATTATCTGGGTCTCTGGATTAACGGTCCAGCGATAATACCACTAGGTTTGTTTGGAGTTTGCATGTTCTCCCTGCATCTGTGTGTGTTTCCAAAGGGCGCTCTGGTTTTCTCCCACAGTCCAAAGATGTGCAGGTTAGGTGGATTGACCATGGTAAATTTTCCCATAGTGTGCAGGCAGGGTGGGTTAGTCATGGTAAATGCAGGGTTACAGGGATAGGTTGGGGGGCTGGGTCTAGGAGGGTCGGTGCAGACATGATGGACCAAATGGCCTCTTTCTGCACTGTAGGAATTCAGTGGAAATCAAATTTCACTTTATTCTATATTAAATGCTATCATTTGTAATATTTCTGTTATTTAACTCAGCCAAATGACTCGCTGGTTCCAAAATATTACACATATGGAGAGGGAAAATAAGATTTAAATAGAATAAAGAACAATGCAGCTCAGGATCAGGCCCTTTTGGCCCTCCAAGCCTGCACCGACACATTTTGCCCTTTTATGCTAAAACTGTCTTCACTTACATTATCCATATCCCTCAATTTCTTTCCTATTCATGTATTCATCCAGGTGCTTCTTGAATGTTGCTATTGTGTCTGCTTACACCACCACCTCTGGCAACGCGTTCCAGGCACTCTCCACCCTTTGTATGAAAGACTTGCCTCGCAGATCTTTTTTAAACTTCCTCCCTTGCACCTTGAACCTGTGTCCCCTAGCAATTGACCTCTCCACTCTGGGAAAAAGCCTTATACTTTTCACTCTATCCATGCCATTCACAATCTTCTATTAGGTCGCCACCTCAACCTCCTGCATGCCGGTGAAAACAAACCTAGTCTATCCAACCTTTTTTCATAGCTAAAATTCCCCATACCAGGCAACATCCGGGTAAATGTTTTCTGTACCCTCTCCAAAGCATCCACATCCTTTTGGTAGTGTGGTGACCAGAACTGTACACACTATTCCAAGTGTGGCCTAACCAAAGTTCTATAAAGCTGCAGCATGACTTGTCTATCCTTATACTTAATGCCCTTTCCAATGAAGGCAAGCATGCCATAGGCCTTTTTTACTACCTTATCCAGCTGCACTGCCACCTTCAGTGACCTGTGGACCTGCACATATCAATACTCGTAAGGGCTCTGCCCTAATCTTCCACCTGTACTTGACCCTCCAAAATGCATCACATCACATTTGTCTGGATTAAACTCCATCTGCCATTTTTCTGCCTATGCCTTGAACTGATCTAAATCCTGCTGTATCCTCTGACAATCTCTCACTATTTGCAACTCCACCGATCTTTGTATCGACTGCAAATTTGTTAATTAGACCAGCAACATTTTCCTCCAAGCCATTTACGTAGACCACAAACAGCAGAGTCCCACCACTGATCCCTGTGGAACACCACTAGTCACAGCCCTCCATTCTGAAAAGCATCCTTGCAACAATACCTTCTGTTTCCTATGACTAAGCCAGTTCTGTATCCATCATCCCAGCTCACTTTGATACCATGTGACTTCACCTTTTGTACAAGTCTGCCATGAGGGAACTTTTCAGAGGCTTTACTGAAGTCCATGTAGACAACATCAGTTGCTTTTCCCCCATCAATCACCTTCGTCACCTCCTCAAAAAACTCGAACGAGTTAGTGAGGCACGACCTCCCCCGCACAAAACCGTGCTATCTATCATTAATAAGTCCATTTGCTTCTAACTGTGTATCGATCTTGTCCTGAGAAGCTTTTCCAATAACTTGCCTACTACCAACGTGAGACTTGCAGGTCTGTAACCTCCAGGATAATCTATGCTACCCTTCTTAAATAGTGGGACACATTGGCTATTCTCCAGTCCTCTGGGACCTCACCTGTGGCCAAAGAGGATACAAAGATATCTATCAAATAGAACTGTGTATTTATAAACAAAATAACGAAAATAATCCTTTTGAGTGTTTTGCATAATATTAGATGGAGGCCCCCTTGTTCTGTATTTCTGTTTTACTGCCAACCTTAATGTTTCTCTTCCTAAATAATGTTTCTGAAAGTTAACCACTTTTACAGTTGAGTAAAAATTGTTTTTTGAAAAAAGTCTTTCCATATTCCCAATTTGCTGTCCTCCAGTTCAAGGCAATTTTAAAGGAAATGAAAGAACATTTTTAACCAAGATGACTTTGGTTTAACAAGTTAGTTCCTAGCCACATGGATATGACAGTTAGCATTTTTAGTAATTGAGCAGCAGACATTGATTTCATTTGATTTATTTATTGTCATCTGTATTTTGCCTTTGGGATTGCAATTTTGATGTTCATTACACTGTATTTACTAAAATGTAAGCAGTAAGAACAAGTGTCTTGATCAGTGAGTCATTTACTGCTTTGGCTAATGAATGGTAGAGCTTTTAAATATCCACAAAATACATTTACATGTGTAAATATATAAGCTGTATCTTATTAAATGCATTAGTATATATGTTTGACAAGCTACTAGGTACGGGTTATTACTTTAGTGACTTCTGTTGGATATTGTTGAACAACAAAACAAATTGATATCAACTAGGTAATTGTAAACCGTTTTATTTACATTTTATGACTTCTTAAAATAAACCAAACTCCTCAGTATTAGAATATTTCACTATTAGTTCTGGAGTTAAGCTCCAGACTTTTTTTTGCCAAATTCCTTTTGCAAAAATGCTATTGTCAATGAGTTTGAAGAAGTCAACTTTATTCTTACCACCCCATACTCTTAATTGTGCAAGGAAATCCTGCCACTTGTTTTAATCCATCTGTAATACAAAATATTGACATTATTGTTTACACTGAGTCCATTTATTTAGTTAAAACATGGATCTGGTGTATTTGCTGGACCAGCGTGTGGAAAGTTTATTGATTTGTTTTCAAATATAAAGTAAAACTTTTTACCAGTAGCAGGGTTCTGTTTTTGTACAAGTCCATGCGTTTGGCTAAGTGACCTTGATGCAGTTTGTCTGAAAAATCATTCTTTTTCTACTTGTAGAATTTGATCTCTGGGAATCTGATAAACATAAGGGAAGAATGGAAAAATGAATATTTTTAAACTGTTTTGTTGTTCTGCTTGTGTAATAATCTCTCTCTTTTGAACTTTGCCTACAAATTCAGAAAAGGTGTACAATTTTCTTTGTGCATTTTTTAAAGTAGACACAGTTATTTTACAGCAGTGGGTCAAATGTGACACCAAGGTTACACATAGACTGGTCTAATCTTAAACTCTTGTCATGAAGAAGGCTAGAGTTTGTAGCTAAGGAAACAGAGTTTGGAGCAGTGAAAGATTATGATACTCAGTCTTCTCAATGTTTAAAATGCTGTTTAAAATCCACTTCTTTGTCTATTTAGGTGATTATTTATACTATGTCTTTTTTTTTCTATAACGCTCAAAGTGCCTTGGGAAGTTCTACTGTATGCTATATCAGTGCAAGTTGTTATATTGACCATCCATACAGATTTACAGGAGAATGGTACAGAGCAAAAATGGTTTTATGAGAACAAGTTACATGTACTTGATTTGTATTCCGTCGGCCCATGTTTTGCAGTTAGTGGTAAAGTGGCAGTTCTTGCTGTTGACTTACAGAATGGTTACAGCACAGCAGGAGGCTTTTCAGCCCATGCTGTCTGTTGTGACATTTTGAAGGGGTAGTTCATCTTGTGCCACTTCCCAGCCTTCTCCCCATTGTGCAGGTCATTCGTTCTTTTCAGATAATAATAATCAAATTTTGTCTTGAGTACCTTAATTGAACCTGCCTCCAGTACACACTCTGGGACAGTTCATTCCAAATCCTTGCTGCTTGCTGCATGAAGAAGTTTTTCCTCATGTTGACATTGCTCTTTTTTTTTGGCTAATTATGTTAAATCTATCCCTGATTCTGGATCTTTCCTGTGCAAACAGTTTATCCCTATCTACTTTGTTCAGACCTATCATTGTTTTTGAGTACCTCATCAGATCTCATCTCAATCGTCTCCGAAGGAAGGCAGTCCCAACTTCCCCAATCTATGTAATTGAATCTACATCTCTGGGATCATTCTCTCCCATATCCTTCCTAAAGTGTGGTGCCCAGAACTGGATGTAGTATTCAGCTGAAGCTGAACCAGTGGTTTACGCAAGTTTATCATAGTGTCCTTGACTTTATACTGTATGCCTAATTGGTGCCTGGGATACAGTTTGTTTAAACGGTACACTCTCCACTTGTTCTGCTATCTTCAGTGACTTCTGCACATACACGCCAGTTCCCATTGCTTCTGGAACCCCTTTAGAATTGTAGGCCCTGTTCTATTGTTGTCTCTCCACATTATTTCTCCCAGAATTAATCCTTTTGCACTGTTTTTGCGTTAAATATTTTGCTACTTGGCTGCATTCCACCAACTTTTCTGTGCCTTTTTGAAGTTCTATGCTATCCTTCTCTCAGTTCACAATGATTCCAAGTTTTATATATATTTAGCCTAACAGTGGGCTACTGGGAACTCCACTATAAAGCCTTCCTTCAACCTAATTATTAACTGTTATGATTACTGTTTCTGAACTCTTGGCCAGTTTTGTATCCGCGTTGCTACTGTCCTTTTTATTCTGTGATCGCTAACCATGCTCTGAGGTCTGTTGTGCAGCATTTTGCAAAATGTCTTTGGAATTTCATGTAGACTACATTAACAGCATTACCCTCGTCAAACATCTGTTACCTCCTCCAAAGAAAAATAATGCCAAGTCGGTTAAACGTAATTTGCCCCCAATACCTCTATGTTGGCTTTCCTTAATTAATAGTCACCTGGGCAAATATGGTTTAATGTTGTCCCAAATTATTGTTCCTAGAAACTTGCCCACTACCGAGGATTAACTAACTGGCTTATAATTCCAGAGCTTATCTTTAATGAGGCTGTTTTTGAACAACATTTGCTATTCTCTACTACGCTAGTACCACCTTGAGTTGAGGAAAGCTGAAAAATAAGCTTTAGAAGTACAGGCAGTCTTTCTGATACTGCCTATCATTTTTAAACCCTTAAAGTGATTAAACAACCTCCTCTTTCACCATGACCTCCATAGCATCTCCTTGCTTGATAAGTGCAGGTATAAAATATCCATTTATTGCCTTTGCTGTAGCACAGCAACAATGTGGAACTGGAGATAGTAGGAACTGCAGATGCTGGAGAATCCG